>NC_135572.1:253511417-253814448 GCF_965152235.1 Eretmochelys imbricata | reverse complement strand
ATGGGCATAACATGCCCTGCAGCATTTAGGGAAGGAGAAATTTCAATCAAGGACAGTTGGTAAACTCCTTATCAAAAGAAGCAAAGGACTTTGATGTTCACACCAAGCTGATGGAATCTCAGTATTTAAATTGTCATTCAAAAGACCCACACTGTAAATTTAATGGAGCTTTGTTTATTGACACTGAAAGGATGAAAGGCTAAGTTAACTCTGCTGGGATTCTATCTAACCTATAAGGCCAGGGAGCCTAACTATTTTAAATCTGAAGAATAGACATCTAAACCAAAGGTTCTCAAAACATGATCCATGTAGCATGGCAGTCTGACTGGCCACAGGATGCTGGTTACCCTGCTTCCTCATTTCCAGCTGCTACATTGAATAATGAAAAAAAACCCAGCTAACATACTTTCTTAATATTAATTTGTCCATTGGTGAAGTAGCCACTGGTATGTTACATGGTTCTGAATGAGAGGGCACATGATCCATGCAATTACAAATATCAGGGAGGTTTGAGAGAGAGTCTCTCCATATTTTAATGTGGGGCACATGATACCAAGCATTCTCCAGATAAAACCTATTACTCCCTTCAGTGATAATCCTACTAAAGTTTTATTGCTCATTCACCACTATAATGATCTATTTGCCTTGCATTTCTTTTTAATTGTAAAATAGCCAAAACATTTAAAGGTTTCAGAGTAGCAGCCGTGTTAGTCTGTATTCACAAAAAGAAAAGGAGGACTTGTGGCACCTTACAGACTAACCAATTTATCGGAGCATAAGCTTTTGTGAGCTACAGCTCACTTCATCGATGCTCAAATAAATTGGTTAGTCTCTAAGGTGCCACTAGTACTCCTTTTCATTTTGCAAAAACATTTAAATAAGCTTAACTCTTCTTACCCTGATGTATATATCAGTAGTGACTCCAGTGATATTCATTGGAGTTCCACTGGTGTAATTCCAACTTAATTCATCGAAGTTACTTGTGATTTACACTAGTGTAAGTAGAGAATTGGGCCCTTAATCTAATATCCCTACATGCTGTCTGAGTGTAACATTTTTACATTATCCGGTGTTGCAACTACTGTGCACTGTGAAGTTTGTACAAATGGTGCCCTGTAATATTAAATGCTCGTTAACATGCGCATTCATGGTTTTTTATCATCATCTACACTTTTAATTTGAATAGACAGCAGCATTTCCCAAACTGGGCTCCACAGACCCCTGGGGGTCCGTGAGGGTACTCCAGGGGGTCCGCAAGTTATGTGCAGGGCTGCTGGCCCCCACTAATCAACTCCTCCTCCTCCCCCCCAGTGCCTCCTGCATGCCACAGAAAGAGGCAGGGAAGAGGAGGGATGGGGTGAGGTGGGGCGGGGCCTTGGAGGAAGGGATGGCATGGGGGCAGGGCCGGGAGCTGAGCAGGGGTTGAGCATCTCTGGGAAAATTAGAAGCTGGCTTGGGGGTCCATGAAAATTTTAAAATCAAAATGGGGGTCCTTCACTCACAAGAGGAAGAAAAAGAAGTTTGGCAGCATTCATGCATGGAAGTCTATAAATCAGGGCTCTGGCAAATCCAGTCAGGGAACAAGTTGCAGGATCAAGGGCCATTCACAAACTGCTATCTGCCACTAGCCCTCTCCCATTTAAATTGAAGTGGCTGCCACTCAAGTGCCTCTGCTGATCACAACTGCATACTGTAATTCATCTGAAAAGATTAGAATCATGTGTTTTTATCCTGTGTCTGTAACCCAGTGGGGCCCCGACTCAACATAATTAAGAAAAAATAAATCAGTATGGTATTGTCATCAATATATTTACTCCACAAGAAGAGGTTCAGGCTCAGTCTTCAATACTCCAAAATTTGGAGGCGCTGGGCTTCTGGGTTTTGATTCAGGGCCAGGCCCAGTTTTGGATAAAAATCATAAGTCCAAAAGGGAGGGATAGGTTTGCCTGAAACCTGGCCTGGATACGCTCAATAAACAAGCCAGGCTTGTGAAACATGTGGCCATGGATTGCAACCAGGGACTGCGCTTTGCATTTTTAGTTCTGCACAGACTTACACCCCTTGCAATTCCACTGACCTTTATGTTTGTGCAGGGTTTATAAGTCAACACAGAAGTTGCTTGGCCTTGAAATTCATCATGCATATTTTTCAGACTATTAGATACAAATTCTTCCTTGTAACACCATCGACTTTAGCAGTATTATGGTAGAGATGAATAGGGCCCTGCTGTTTATATAACAACTAAGTTTTTTATTTATTTATTCTGTTGAAATGTCAGCATTCACTTTTACCATTAGAGGGCTGTATTGCTTGTTACGTTTTTATCCCCTTGCACATTATATGGTTGTTTGTCTAAAGCTTTGGCTATAAATAACGTGGGCATGCCACAGCCAAGTATGTTGCCTTTCATCCAGTAGGTGGTACATGTTTTATTCAGTAATATCAGGGCTGCAGGAGAGAGAGGTAAAGCAATAAGTTGGGTATATACTTGCTCTGTTGAACTTAGAGGCAATTTTCTATTTTGGCTGATGACTCAGGAGATAATTGGCCTACTTTCTCAATGTGGCATTTTTACAGCAGACTCTTAAAGTGATACCTCAGAAAAAAGTCTCAGGGGGGAAATCTGGCCCCACTGAATTGAATGGGAGAGTTTGCCATTTAATTCAATGGAGTCAAGATTTAACACTCAGTGTTTGTCCTATTGTATTAGAAAGGACTGGGGGGGGGGGCAGGGAGTTTGAAAGGAATATACACCCTATATCATCAGGGCATAAGCCCTCCTCTGATAAGGGTTTAGGAATAAACTTCCCCCCGGGCAGATTTTTCCATCATTGCCCACATCAGGGTTACTTTTACCTGCCTGTGAAGCATCTGGTGTACTGGTCATGTCAGAGACAGGGTACTGGGCCAGTTAGCCCACTGATCTGATCCAGTATGACAATTCCTATGTTCCATCAATGGCAAATCACACTCCCTTCCTAGAAGTCTTAGTTGCCTAAAGAGGCCAGAAATTAATTCTGACAATGATTTAGTTGCTAATTTACAGCAATATCTCTCATGCAAACCAGCAGTGTGGTGGTAATTTGATATGACCATTTTTTTAAAAAAGTTAGAACATAGTGATTTTCTTAACACCATAATTTATTTAGGCTGGGATAACTTTTTCTGTAGCTAATGCAGCAGACCTGTTCACTACAGTTAAACATACATACACAAATGTAAGTGGAAGCAAAAGTCACCTCTAGAGGGAACCAGTGTGATATAATACCACATAACACTCCTCATGATAACAAAAAACATTTATTTGATACTTGCCTTTACAGTAAGCTCATTGGACTGCTTTGTTCTGTAACTGATCTCACACACCCAGAGCAACAAGAAGTTATACAAGTTGTCAAGGTTCCTTCCCCACTCTGAACTCTAGGGCACAGATGTGGGGACCTGCATGAAAAAAACCCTAAGCTTATTTTTACCAGTTTAGGTTAAAACTTTCCCAAGGTACAAACTATTTTACCTTTTGCCCTTGGACTTTATTGCTGCCACCACCAAGAGTCTAACAAATATATAACAGGGAAAGAGCCCGCTTGGAAACATCTTTCCCCCAAAAATCCTCCCAAACCCTATACTCCCTTGCCTGGGGAAGGCTTGATAAAAATCCTCACCAATTTGCATAGGTGAACACAGACCCAAACCCCTGGATCTTAAGAACAACGAAAAAGCAATCAGGTTCTTAAAAGAAGAATTTTAATTGAAGAAAAAGTGAAAGAATCACCTCTGTAAAATCAGGATGGTAAATACCCTACAGGGTAATCAGATTCAAAACATAGAGAATCCCTCTAGGCAAAACCTTAAGTTACAAAAAGACACAAAAACAGGAATATACATTCCATTCAGCACAACTTATTTTATCAGCCATTTAAACAAAACAGAATCTAATGCATATCTAACTAGATTACTTACTAAGTTCTAAGATTCCATTCCTTTTCTGTTCCTGTCAAAAGCCTCACACAGACTGAGAGACCCTTTGTCCACCCCCCCAGCTTTGAAAGTATCTTGTCTCCTCATTGGAGATTTTGGTCAGGTGCCAGTGAGGTTATTCTAGCTTTTTAACCCTTTACAGGTCAAAGGGTTTTTCCTCTGGCCAGGAGGGATTTTAAAGATGTTTACCCTTCCCTTTATATTTATGGCACAAGTGATTGACAGTTATTCTACAGTCACTGTGAAAGTCAGTTTTCTGTTATATATCTGAACTTTGAGAGATTTTCAAAGGCACAAATGGCAGCTGGACAGCCAGCTCCCACTGATTTTCATTACCTAGAATACAAGTTATTCTGAATAACTGAATGTTAGAGACCCATGCTGTATGTTAATAAAATTGTCAGGCAAAAACCCTGTTAACCAGGACTTACAGATGGAATATATCAATTATTCAAGAATAAGGCCCTGTCCTCCATTCAGCAGAGTAAGAACCTACTCACATTTATCCTTATCCAGGAAAGCATTGTAGGAGAACATTGTAGCTTTCTGAAAAATATTAGGCTAGTGATTCAAACTTAATGTTCCACTTTAAAACAAAGCAAAAGCCAAACAGTTGACAACATGGAATCACACAGTTAAGGTCACCCAAATGTAGTAAAAGCTTTGTTATCCAGCATGTTGGGGAACTGAGGGGTGTGGGTAAGTCAAAAATTCTGGTTAACTCAGAGGGAGGGAGGTTGGGAAGCGACTCAGGGCTGAGGAGTTGGGGCACAGGAGGGGGTGTGGGGCATGGGCTCTGGGAGGGAGTTTGGGTATGGGAGAATGCTCAAGGCAGGGGCACAGGGTGCCAGATCTGGGCAACACTCACCTCAAGTGGCTCCCCGCAAGGGGAGACATGTCCCTGCTATTCTAGGTGGAGGCATGGCTAGGTAGCTCTACACACTGCCTCCACCCACAGGTGCTTCTCCTGCAGCTCCCATTGGCCACGGTTCCATGCGGACCCAGGCAAGGAACCTGCCGGCCTCGCACCAACCGGACTATAAACTGGACTTTCAATGAAGATCAGAAATGCTGGTTAATAGAGCTTTCTGGTTGGTAAAGTGCCATATAACACAGCTTTTACTGTATATCTAACTGTTTTACTAGGTTCTATATTCATTCTTTACCTAACTTGATATCTTATTTTCTGATTGCCTGTAGAAATCTTGCCCTACAGCTGAAGCAACAGGCCCAGCACAGTCAATAAGAAAGTTAATTCCCTATTGCTTTTGCTACTACAGTTTCCAAGGACACATTAGTGGCTCTGCTAATGATGATAAGAGGGAGTTAATCCGTTTGTTATGATACTGTTGGTTAAAACAGTGTAAAATATGGTCTCATCTTTAGTCAAAGAATTAATGTTTAAAAGGACTATTCATTTATTGTGTTTATACTTTGGCCTCCATACGTCAATCTTCCATGTCCCAAGTCTTTATGATCACTGTGTACAGAAATGTTTATACATGCTGTGACTGGGCAAGGCCAGATGGCTATTGGAAAGTAGTCAGAAACAGGTATGTTAGCCCCAGGCTAAACAAATCCCTGTTACCATAGTAACCAAATGGCAGTTGCTCCAGGTTAATCAAGACACCTGGGGCCAATTAAGATCCTTTTTTTTTGAAACAGAAAGAAAGTGGAGACAGCTAGGTTGATTGGGACCCCTGAAGCCAATCGGGGGCTGGCTGAAACTAGTTAAAAGCCTCCCACTTAGTTAGAGGGGTGTCAAGAGCTGTAGAAGGGAGCTATACTGCTGGAGAGACTGAGTAGCACAAACCATATTAGGCACAAGAAAGGTGGTCCTGAGGTAAGGGTGATGTAGATATTGAGGAAGTGGGGGCTGCTGTGGGGAAGTGGCCCAAGGATTCATACTTGTCCTGTTCCTAAAAAGTCAGCTACCAAGAGCCGCTACTATCAGGATCCCTGGGCTGGAGCCTGGAGTAGAGTGTGGGCCTGGGCTCCCCACTCCCCTCCCTGACTAATCACTGAGACTAGGAGACAACAGAGACTGCTTGAGAGAGGAGAGCTTCTCCTCACCTCCCTTGCTGGCTTATAATGAAAATGGCTCAGTAGGCTGTGACCCATGCCTCTAGAGAAGCTATGTGGAGGGTCACCATGAGTCTCTGAGGCTAGTGTAATCTGCTAGGGAATACAGGACCCACTGAGACCAGGTCAGAGCTTTGTCACAATGTCTATATCATGACTCCAGAAGAAGGGCCCAGAGCCTTAAAGGATCCCATTGATGTTAGGCACTTAAATACCTTTGAGGAGCTAGCTACTTTTGCTAGCTCCTTTTCTGCCTCTCCCAGAGGAGCTAAAGTGGTTCCTCTCACTTGACAGTCAAGCAACAGCAAGCGGAACAGACAAACAGCAGCTCAGAACTTTTTCTGCCTTGACTCTTTGAGTGTTACAGTTGTACAACAGACCTCAGGAGGAGAAGGAAGGGGGAAAATATGATCCACATGCCAGTTCCCTGCTACTCCTCTCTGATGCCCACCCTCCAATCATAACCTGATCAGGCAGAGATAGCAGTGATCACACTTGGACCTTGGAAACTGTAGTAGCAAAAGCAATAGGGAACTAACTTTCTTATTGACTGTGCTGGGCCTGTTGCTTCAGCTGTAGGGCAAGATTTCTACAGGCAATCAGAAAATAAGATATCAAGTTAGGTAAAGAATGAATATAGAACCTGGGTGGCTATGCCAGAGCAAGAAGAAGAAACAGCAGGCAGAAAAACAGGAAAGAATAAACTCTTATAATGAAACAACTAATCAAGATTGTGATGATAGGGGATATAAATTCTCTGAAAGTGGTAGCGTGAATTGCTGGAGACATGGAAAGCGCTAGAAAGCTACAAGGAGATCTATTAATTGAATATAAAAGCAAGGAACATGTAGGGAAAATTATTAAAGATTAAAATGCAGGGAAAACTGAAAGTAAGCTGCCAACTGCCTGAATATCTGATGGAGACCAGAGAAATTGTATTTGGTGTGTCAATCAAAATGACTGAAGATGAAGTAGAGGAAGGCATAGGGGATAAGGTACTATATTTTAAGCAGCTAATAGCAAGAGGTGGGAGAATAGCTGTGTGAGTTGTAGTTAAAGGAGAAACCTTTCTAGATAGAGAACAATATAATACCGTGTTTTGGGGGCAAAATCATATATCCTATCCCCAGCGAGATGCTACAGATGCTGAAGGTTGGGACAGGTTGCAAATACATGTAAAGTGAAAAACTATATGCAGTAAAAGTGGAGGGGAACATGCCTATGACAATTCTGTTGAAGGGACAGAATTAAAGCATAGTGACTGTGGAGGACAGCACAGTGCACCATACAGACCTTGCGTAGTAGCGAGGCAAGCAAGAGGGATGCAAAAAACAAAAGTTACAAATGACGGATCACATGCGGAAGCTACTAGGATGCTTCTAAGACCAAAAGGGGATGACAAAAGGAAACTCAGTAAAGAGAAAGAGATACACACAACAGAATAAATTAAAGGACAGAATGAGTGATAAATAGGAGAAGACATTATGAATGGACAGAGGTTTATAGCTTTTATGATTAAAGTAATAAACTGCATGTCACAGGTAGAGAAAAACAGAAAATGGAAATTATAATTAAGTAGCAGAAAGGTATCTCTGTGTTAGTAACTTATCAGTAGAACAACTCCATGATTTGTTAAGTGAAGGAAATACAGAAGGATAAATAGAATGGTATTAACTCTTTACAGTTGGAATGCACATAGTCTAATAGCAGGTGGACAGGAATGAACAAAAAATATCCTTGATAAGGCTACTAAACCTGATATCACTTGCATACAAGAAACATGGTTAATAGGAATACTAGCTTTCAGAATCCCTGGATATGGCATTTCTAGGAAAGACAAAAGTAGGGAGGGGAGTTTATACATTCATTAAGAAAAACCTAAATTATCTTGAAAACTTAGGTGAAGAAAGTAAATATACAGTATAATACTATTGAGATTCCAATGCAAAATAAATCTGCATCTTTCAGAATATATAACACCCACAACATCTATGTGAAAACTGGAAATTCAGGATTTGACGGATGCAAGAGGCCCACGTATTATAACAGCTATAAAGATTCTGGGGAAGTGAAGAAAAAATAAGAACCTCAAATGTCTAGAACCATTCTTTGATGCCAGTTTTGTAATAGTGAATGATGCTACATCCACTAGGTTTAATGAAACCAATGGAAATCTCTCCTATCTAGACCTGGGAACTGTCAAGTAGCATAGCAAGCAAATACTGCTGGAAAGCTGATAAAGAGGAGTGAAGGGGAAGTGAACACTTCCCTGTTCTTTAAAGTATATCAAAGTAAAGGCAATATTGAGGATGGAAGAAGTCTCCCTACTTGGAATATAAAACAAACCTGAGAACTAGTTAGAAACAAATGTAATGAAAATGTTAATGAACAATACATAAACGATGACACTGAGGAGTTTAGTAGCAATATAAGTAAGGGAATCATGATGGCTGTAAGTTAGCTATACCTAAGATATCAAGTCACCCAAAAGGTAGAAACCATGTATCATGGTGGAATGAGGAGTGTAAAAGAGCAGTTAAAGGATTAAAAAATTCAACAAATAGCGAGGACTTAATGAAAAGAAGAGTGAGGACTTAATGCAAGGCAATTGCAGAAAGGGCTATTAAAAAGGCAAAATAAAAAAAATAATCTGGAGAAAGATACTATGATGCTGGTAGAGCAGGTGCCAATGCTTGCAAAGAATATAGGATAGCAGATTTCCTAGATATTAAAAAAGCATAACATATGTTATGGACAGGGCTTATTGCATAAAATAGAATCCAGGGGCATAAGAGGAAGACTATATAGATGGATAAAGGATTCTTTAATTAAAAGAACTATGCAGGTCAGAGTAGGGAAAGTCTACTCTGGCATGCATAAATCACACATGACACTTCACCTGAGGGTATCATTAAACATATCTTTTATTTAACATAATAAACAATCTCCCAAAAAGTCTGAGTGCAGGAATAGTCATTTCCTTGTTTGCAGATGCCTGTGCATATGGATTTTCAAAGAGAAATCAGGAAATAGTTGAGAAGAGAATTACTTAGGAAAAGTGCAGAATGGGGAAACGGGCTTTAAATTTTCACTTATCTAACTAAAGGAATGATAGTCTCTAAAAGGATAATTTAAAAAAAAATTACTGTCTCTATGGACAGCAAACAGGTGTAGTTAGGAGTTACAGGGAAGATAACATGGAAGGATTGTATGGATTTTTATCTTTGAAACAATTGTAGATAATTGTAATCTACTGAAAAGTATTTCTGGAACCTCCTGGGGTGTGAATAAGAAAGCAACGGTAATGCTTTATAGAGCATTAAGACCAGTCATTGAGTATGGATGTCAAGCATTTAGTTCAGCATCAAAAATAAACCTAAGGAAGCCAGACTCAGTCCAAACCCAGGCATTACATATTATGTGTGGTGCCTTAATCATGGTCCCTTTGTGTGTAATGCAGATAGCAGCTGCTGGTGAAATGCCTATAGCATTAAGAATTAAATAATTGCACTTCTTAACCTTTTGGGAAAAAGTAATAGGTAATAGGGAAGATAGAAATATTAAACAAATATATAAAGAATGCTGGGAATTCATTGGACAACATGGGGCAGGGAAGAACCAAAAATGCCTTGTGTTAATAGGACTGAAGTATGGACAAAGGAACTAAAAAAGAAAGACCTAAAATAAATCAGCATATATAGCCGTGAGAAAATTCATGATAGGCTGAAAATCATCCCTGTCCCTTCCCTCCTCCCCATCCCTATAAATGTGGAACTATATAACGAAATTAAAAGGAGAGCTAAATGTATTAAATATAGGAAATTGACACATATGTGATAAATGGGGCAAACATTGCTAAATATTTGGTAATCTCCAAAGATGGAAAAACCAGGAGAGTGAGGACAGTGTTCTGTTCCAACACCTGGAATAAAGAAATCTATTAGACTATCAAATTTTCTATCCATTACGACAGCCAAAGTAGCAGGGATTTTGTGGCATTTTACTGGAACTTGATGTGTAACCTACCTCTGTGGTCAACTTGTCAGACTCATTATTAACACTACTGGAGATGAAAATGGGAATTGAAATACCAAAAAAGGATATAATTAAATATTGTTCCTAACAGAATTGGCACAGATGGGAATAAACATTGAAATAGCATGGATCCCAGTGCATGTCAGGATAGCAGAAAATGAGGTGGCAGACAAAATTGCAAGAAATGTGATAGATGGAAAAATTGACATCCATCTAAGTAATCAGGAGTTTAAAAACCTCATGAAATAAGAAGAGTGTCAGGGAGTATGGACAAAAGAAACAAGAGGGAAAATAATTCATGAAATGCCCTAGAATCTAAAGTGATGATATACTACAAGAACTTGAGAGAAGGAGTGAGGTAGCTGTACTCTGAATACTTACTGGACACTTTGGCTTAAGGCCAAGTCACTAAACTCAAAGGTGGGCTGTATGAGACATGCAAGGTCAAAAAGATGGTTGCTTACATCCTCTGAATGTAACATTGATGGGGGATTTTGCATGATACTCAGGTACTTAAACGTGACAATTAAAATACCTAGTAAGAGCATCCGGAAAATGGGGCACCATTAAGAAAGCAATATTACAATGTTTTAAAACTATTGGGAAAAGAGAGAGACTGTAACTACATATCACGAAATACAGCACCTGGCAGTTTTAGACTCAGAATGTGAGTCTGCTATGCCATCAAATACAAGAGGCTTGTCCTGGAGAAGTGGGAGAGATGCAAGGGGAAAGGCAGCTGGGTGCCAGTAGCCTGCTTTGGTCAGTGGTATAATTTTTAGTTTTGCAGTTAATTTGTGAGTTTTGTAGTTGAAGAATGAAACTGTGACCTGAAAGAAGGGCCTGAACAGGCTTTTGGGAGTGGTGTTAGTCTTTCCTGGGCTGGGGGGGACAAGCCAGCATCCTGAAAGATCCTAAGTGTAAATGGTACAGGCAAGCCAACTTAAAGCATTTACCTATTTGTCATTCTGTACAAACAGACCTTATTGACTGGGATTTATAAAAGAAAGTAACCATTAAGAGAGACAAAGAAATGAAATACTAGATAGATGTACAGAGCTTCTTTCTGTCTCCATGCATGCCACTGTAAACTAGGAGTAACTCCTGTCGTTAATGAAGTGAAACCAATGTAAAACTTGTATGAGAGCAAATAAGCCCTAATAGTAATGTACATATGAAATGGAAGAGTATCTTGAAATTATCTGCAATAGATGTACCCCTGCATAGTATGCATTGTTGAACACCATAGCTTCTTTAGTCATGCTGAAGAACAGATGGTAAAGCATAAAATAGAGGTTCTTTAATCATGAAATAATTATCAAGGGGTAATAACATCAGCGTACCTAGCATTATCATTGGGGCCACTAATCTATGTAAACTCATAACACTGTATAGTTATTGTGAGACAAGGTGGCATGCACCACACGCATCACAAAGATTTCAAACCTGGAGAGCACAGCTCTTTCCCTAAATATATGTACTTCTAAGAGAGGTGCAGGAAAGGAACACTTTTCAAAAATAGTGTATACATTTATTCATAGACCTTCCACTGCTCAGGCCTCTGTTTTCATGATAAGCACAGTTCCCTTCTCTAAGTTAAAACCAATCATATGGGCAGTGTCACTAGATAACTGTACGGTACTTGCCAGCCCCTGGTTGTAGAGGAAGCTTAATACATATTATAGAAAAAATAAAATGTCGGTGACTCAGATGCTAGGGGAGGGTACTTAATAGTAGGCAGACACATTGTAAAACATAGTACTTATCTAAAAAATTGGGTCTGACAAGACAGTAGGTGAGGGATTCATATTAGGTTTTTACCTATGAGAAGTGCAGGAAATTTAGTGTGATATGAAAATCACAGGTCTTTAAGTGCTATGAAGTCCAAAATAACTTGAGAAAGACTGATCAAAATTCAACAAGAATCCAGTGTGGGGAGAGATGTGATGTATTTTATAAAAAGAAATAAATGGTACTTGCTGTAGGTAAAATGCAACACCAGAATTATTCCATTGTGAGCATATATATATATATATATATATATATATATATATATATATATATATATATATATATATATATATATATATATATATATATATATATATATATATATATATATAATCAGTCATATTGAAAACATAGTTTCAAACGCCTAGCTCGGTTGCCCAAGCAAAAGTTTGCCATATCTGTATTACTGGAATTGGCATTCATTGCACAGGAGTTTGTCTGGAGCAGATTGACTCACCAATAGAAGAAATCCATGAGATCTGAAGAAGGTGTGAAACTTCCTCACAGAAGGGTGAAGAAAATAATGGAACCCAAGGTCCTTGAGGCAGGGAATGTGTCTCCTTTGTGTGTGAATAACATTTCACCCATTGAGGTTGGAATGCCCAGGTAATTAATATTTTCAGTGGTGTCCTCTGTCCCTTTCTTGACACCTTTATAGTTTGTTCGCTACTTTGGCTGCTGCTTTTGCATTGAGCAGAGGTTTTCTTGAGCTGACCACAGTAGTGCTGAACAGTCACTCCTGTTCAGAACCCCACAATGTGTGTGATTTAGGTCAAAAATCCTTCCAATTTGTTTTCACTTGTATGTGTCTGTATTCAATTTCACCTGCCATCATGTTCCCGGTCACCTAATTTTGTGAGCAACTTTTGGGGTTCCTCGCACTCTTTTCTAGTCTTGAATAACAAATGTATCATGTGCAAATTTTGTAGCTTCATTGTTCACCCACTTCCCAGATTACCAGTACATTTGATAAACAACATCATTCCAAGTTCAGATCCTTGGGGCAGCCCCTCTATTTAACCTCCTTCCATGGTGAAAAGTGACCATTTATTCCTACACTTTGTTTTCAGTCTCTCAGTCAGTTTCCAATCCATGATGGAACTTTACCCCTCTTCACACATCATTACTTTATAGGTAGACATCATTAAACAGAGTCCCAGCCACACCTGGAATTGCATTTTTATACACAGAATGACTATTTTGATGTATGTCTGGTGTAAATAGATAACCACAGTGGAAACAATCCATTTAACAAGAACCAGCATTAGGAATTGTTTAAAATTGTCAGCTGTCTATACTATTACTGCTACTTGATGATTACCGGTTCTGTTCATTCCCTCTGGGGCACCTGGCATTGGCCACTGTTGGAAGACAGGATACTTGGCTAGATGGACCTTTGATCTGACCCAGTATGGCCATTCTTGTGTTCTTTGTATGTTTTGCATTGTTCACCATGAAAAACTATATATATATATTTACTCTGGGATTAGACAGTCATCTCTGGGGCTTCAAAGCCTCATAGCAAGATAGTGGTACCATTAAAAAATATGTACCATTGCTCTTATCTGCTTTGCACAGGATTTTAGAGAAAATAATTGCAGTTCAGAATGGCAAAATGGAAGTTTCCCCCATTTTTGTGAAGCATTGTAGGGAAACTGCTTTTGTGCCATTCTTTAAGTGTTGGGAGCAGGTTAATGGTTGAAGTGGAGTCACTTTAAACCTTTATAGGACTTCAATATGACAATGCTTCACTATATAATAATCTGAGAATGAAACAAAATCAAATGAGAAGCCCCTTTATAGTGTAATTGGAATGCCTCAACTCTCGATAGTCTATTCACTGTAAAGTGTGTGCAGGCTGATACTTGTTTCCTTAGCCATTTGATTAACATTCTCCTGGCTCCTTAACTCTTCCAGTAACATACTATGTGAAAAAAATCTCATACTTGACACTAATTAGCATTCACACTTTTTAGCCAGCAACTTTTCCCCCTGTTGAGATCACATAGACTTCAGGGTCAAAGACAAATAAAATCTTGCTTAAATGATTTTCAGCAAAATTTAAAATTTTGATTGAAAAAAAAACACATGAAATTCTTAGGTAATTTTTTCAACAAACCCTCACCGTAAGCTCCTTGGGGCAGGGACTGTCTCTAACTTCACATTTGTGTAGTGCCTGGCATAACGGGGCCCTAATCTTTTGCTTCATAAACACAGGGCTCCTATCACTTGAGTTTAAAAAGCATCTCCAGTTGTAGTAATTCAAGAGTTTATATCAGTCAGTGATAAGAGTAGTACAATGGCATACTTTCTTTTTACCTTCCACTTAAACGTCTCAAACCATTTTTGCAAAGGTAGATAAGTATTATCTACATTTTACAGATGACATAATTAGGAAAAGAGATGTTTAAAATACCTATTAACATCACTGTCTTCATATCATAATGAGGCACAAAGGATGGTCTGTGGTCATCAGACTAGTACTCAAAAGAATTCGGTTCAGTTTCCAACTCCATTAGAGACTTTCTGTATGTTGGGCAAGTCACTCGTTCTCTCTTCCCATTTGTAAAATGGGGATAATTTTCCACTACCTCACAGAGTTATTATAAGAATAAATCCATTAGTGTTTGTGAGGCCCTGAGATCCTCTACTGAAGGGAGCCATATAAGTACCTAGCAAACTTCTTTGTAGGGAGTGGGCCAGTCATCAGTGCAGCTAGCCCTGAAGAACAGGAAACCTGGTCAGGAAATAAAAGTAGTAAATTCTATAATTCAGTCTCCAGTTTGTTAAGGTAGAGGCCTTATTTTTGGCAAATTGATATATTACAAAAATTGCTTTACCACAATCTATCTCTATCCACAAAAAATACATGCTTTTTGCATACATTTAATTGCAAGTGAAAATTGAGTGTGAAATCACTTTCAGACTCCTTTCCTTCAGACAAAAATAACAGGAATGTATTTTTGCAGTGGTGGCTGAAGTTGAGTAGAGCAAGGCACAGATGTGTCTGTAAAAACTTTAAAACAGCATTAGAAGTGCTGTAAGATTTAATATTGCTCCCTTCATTGACTCTTTCCTGCAATTAAACAAACACAATGACCAGTAGGAGAGGGGGAGAGAAACACTTATTATCACAACTGCTTTTCAAAAGTTACCCTAAGTGATTTAAGAGCCTAAACCCCATTGACTGTAAGTGGGGAATTAGGGCTAGAGCCACAAAAGGGACTTGTGACGATGAGCATCACAACACCTAATGCCTAACTTTTAGGTGCCTAGAAAAATCACAGGAACAACACTGTGACCCACAAAGTCTGAGTGAGGTGCAGAAGGTCAATGGGAAAGAATCTGATCCACAAAACTAGTATGCTAGGTAGGGAATCACACCTAAACTAGCCAATGGGGAGATGCTGGCGAGAGGGGTGTGTTCTAAGTCCTACCCCTTTCTGAGTTCTGTGCCGGGGAGCAGGGAGGCTCCTGTCTCTGCTTGTGCTTCATGAACTGGGGGAAGATAAGTGGTTGGTTGCTTAAACTGCATGCAGGGCCAAATCCACCGGGCATGCTCAGAGGCTGCCTCCTGGATTGGGCCCTTAAGGTGAGTTCACACAAAATGGTCAAGACTGCAAGGAGAGGAGGTGAGTGCTCTGACACCTAGGATATGGAATATTCACTCACTCTCACCTATTGAAGTTGTTCCATTTTAATTAAATTGAGTCCAAGTGAGTGACTCTATAGCCCCATAGTTAGGGCACTCACCTGAGAGGTGGCAGATCCCTTCTCCTTACCAGTTAGAGGGGAGACTTGAATTCTCCAACATCCCAGGAGAGTACCCTAAACACTAGGCAAAAGGTGGACCTTCTTCCTCCTTCTCCCCCCAAGGCTGCCTTATGTGAATTTGCCTGAGAGGCCCAATCCATAAGTGGCCTCTGATAATGCCTAGCAGATTGGGCTTCGCATGCAATTTAGGCAGCCAAGTGCCTATCGTCTCCTGGTTTGTGAATTAATCTGGGACTTAGCCATCAAAACAACTAGAGGGAGGTAGCAGCACGTGTCCAGAGGCAGAAACATAGATGCCTAGGGAACTTTTACTACAAAAGCCTAGCTGCCAAGTGACTTGAGGCCACCTACAGGGTTAGGCAGCAGCTGAGTGGGAATTTTGTGGATTGCAGTGGTGCCTAAAAGGGGGATTTACCTTTGTGGATCCTACCCTGGGTTCCTGAGTCATTTAGGTGCTTTTGAAAGTTTTTTTTTTAATGGTAGTCCAAGAATTTCAAAACTAGGAACCTAAAATCAGGGTTCTAAGTTCATATTTAGGCACCTACCTGATTTTCAGAACGGCTGAGCTACCACTGAGATTACTGACAACATTCTATGCATCTGTTATCCTGAAGGTTCCAACAGTAAACTGTAAGCTATATTAGGAGAGGGTTTGAGGTCAACAGTTGCTGTTGAGTGCTCAGAGCGTCTGAAAATTAGGCCCATGACTAAATAGGGTCTTAGAAGCCTAATTTTAAGTGTTTTGGTAGTCTTGGCCATAACATTCCTAATACATAATGACTCAGACACTGGGCAGGAAACATATGGCTATTGTGGAAATCAAGGATGCGAAGGAGCAAATTCTGGGGATAAAAGAGCAAATAGAGATGTGGCCTGGAGATATCACAAAATCAAGTTGTGAGGGGGGAAATTATGAGAAAAGCAAAAAAGTTAGAAAATGGAAAGAAGAGGTTAAGATATTTTGTGTCTAAGATACCTAATAAGGTATTTTTCAAGCGGATAAGGAGAAAGAGACAGTAAGGCCTCTAAGAAATGTCAAAAGTAATTTATTGACTGAAAAGGGAGATACCACCTAAATGTTAAATGACTAGCTTTAGCATTCCCAGGAGAGGATGAGAGATGAATGTCATGAAAAGGAAAAAGACTTTTTATTTTAATTCAAGGAGAAGGAGAAATACCGAAGGATAGTCAAATTCATGAAATGAGTACATCAGGGAGTATGACCATACCCCAGAGCCAAAGGGGAGTGGCAGAAGAGATGTGGAAATGTTAGGTATATTTTAAAAACTGATTTGAAGTGGAATGTACTAGCAGAGAGTACACTCTAGCATTTTTATGTAGGAGGTGATTGAGGTTAAATCTGAAACTAAAGAGCCCTGGTATACTGTATATAGGAGATGCTAATCAGGGACAAAATGCTTAAGATGTTTTTTCCCCCTTTGATTTAAGAAAAAAAACAGTACTCTGCACAAACAGAAAATGCTTAGGCTAACTAATAAAGTCTATCTGAGCAATAGTAAAAAAATGTTAGGATAAAGATGTGGATATAATTCAATTGGATGTTGTGAAAGCTTTTGATGCATAGTACTAGGCTAAGTAACATTGAGTTGGGAAGCATGAACTTCCTGAGTAGATAAGAAGCAAGTGGCTTATGGGTGGGAGTAGTTTGGGGTTCAGATGATAAATAGTGTGAAAATTGTAAAATTTAAGTCAATAAGCCATTCCAATTTGCAGCAGCCAAGGATCTGGACCTAAGATTTTGTAGCCCATTAATGAATTTAATATGGTATATTTCTATTTCGATGCCCAGTGAGTTCTGTAAATGAACTTGCAAACACTGATATAAGAAACACTCCATTCCAAATGGAAATTGTCCTGAGGAAACATACAGTTCTTGCATTTGGGGCAGAATATGGACCTTTAATTTATTACATGAGTATGAAAATAGGTGGAATACACTTTTTTGACTAGCAGATATATTTACAAGCTCTTTGACTGGAAGCTTGAACTCTTAATAAAAGATTATTTTACCTTTATCTCCATTTTATTAAATGGTAAGAGACGAAGCTTTAGTTGAAAAATCCTTGTTTACCTAGAGAAGAGTCAGAGGGCAGCCATATACCATGTGATATTCTTGGGCACATATTCATTTCTTATAATGAAATAAATCATTACAACTTTCAAAGGAATGTAAATTGTATCCCATTCTACATGACAGGGACAATTTGAATTTAAGCAAAGCTACTAATGATTTCTCACGTACCATGGAGAACTAACAGGTGCTGTGAAGATAAATGCCTATGTATTCATTTCATTTTGCTTTCTACTTCCAACAGTTTCTGACTGCAGATGTAGCATAGATCTCTATCCATCACTATCTTGCAAATCTGATCAAAGGCTATGGTCAGTAAATTGGTATTAAAACCCATAGGAGGAATTACATAATCCTTTAAAGAACATTTCATTTGCCAGTGACCTTTTCCTGCCAGGGGAGTTGGTTGTTTATTTGACAAACTTTTTGTTGCTATTAGAATAAGTTTGTATGCTAACATGCCCTTTTTGTCTTACAAGAACCCTGAATTGCTTTCCACAATTTTCTCATACTCCAGTGTGCCACAGGAACTAGAAGGGTTTAATTTGCCCACAAATACCAGTATACTTTGCCAGTCAATACAGAAAATTGCTCAGTTGTTCACAGAGGACTGAAAGCTATTGCTGGCCAGAAAACAAATGTTTTAACATTTGGGTTTTTTTTGTCCCAGACAGGGCCAAAACTGAGACCTTAGGAAATTTGTCATGGGGGGGAGGACAGATTCCCACTCCAGAATGGCCAATAGCTCAGTGCTTGGGATATGGGAGACTCAAGTCCAAGTCCCTGCTCAGAAATCGGCAGATCAGAGACTTGAACCTGGGTCTCCCACAACCCAGGTGCTGTAATTTACGTTCAAAGCATATGCACAAAGCAGTTAGATAAAATACATAAAATGCCCTTGTTGGAAGGTTGCAACCTAACACTACTTTACTTCATAGAATTCAGAACTCTAACACACAAGAACTCAAAACCAGAGAGCCACAAAACAGGCTGCTCCCTAATACAGAGAAGCACAACTCCACACAACTTGCTCGAGGCTGGTTTTCTGCAGACTGACTCACAAGGACCATATTGCATGCTTCCCTAAAGAGCCACCTACCCTGAAAGCAGGACTAGGAAACCACTTACAAATTTAAAGTGATAACCTCTAATTTGAACAGTTTTTGATACACCTCACTAACTGCCTGGCTTTTGAGTCACTCTGTATCTTCAGTTGGAGCTGTTCCTCTTTGCATAAATGCTTAAACATTTATTGGGCCAGAAAGCGAAGGTGACTCTGACTCTAAATCTCAGTGGTTAGGGCACTCACATGGGCTATTGGCTATTCTGGTCTCTTTCTTGATCAGAAATTCCATCCTGGATCTGGAAACCTTCCTGGCTAAATTTTAGTTGAAACAGATCTGTTTTCATTAAAAGTTTTGATTTCAACAAATTGCATTTTTCCAATGAAAAAACATGCAAGAAATTCCTGGCCAGCTCCACTGATGATGCAACAATGGGGCACAGTGTACAGTGTCAGTAAAATTATTTCCATCATTGCTGTCAAACAGATCCAAAACGCCTCTAATGGGAAGCAGCTCCTTATCCTCAAAAGGAGGTGTCGCAACATCACTGTTACTAATCTATTCTCTTTTTTTCAAGCATGTTCAGGAAGGCCATGAAACATTACAGATTGCACTACTACCAACATGTTGTTGATTCCCTGCTTTACATTTCCTCCTCAGCATGCAGCAGCACCTAGATGAAAGTAAGCTTGCTCAGACAGATAGAGGTGATGTCATAGGAGGAAGAAACCATTTTTGAGGTGATATCTGACCTCATCTTTCCCCAATGGTATCTTGCATCTCTCACCTTCAGTCATCAAGAGAGTACAAAGCCTATTCATCACTGTGTGGACTATAAGGTGGATAGAAAGCTGGCTAGATCGTCAGGGGAGAGGTGTATATACACTGGAGGAGAGGGGGAGGGTCCAGAGTGACCTAGACAAATTTGAGGATTGGGCCAAAAGAAATCTGAGGTTCAACAAGGGGAAGTGCAGAGTCCTGCACTTAGGAAGGAAGAATCCCATGCACTGCTGCAGGCTGGGGACTGACTGGCTAAGCAGCAGTCCTGCAGAAAAGGACCTGGGGATTACAGTGGATGACAAGCTGAATATGAATCAACAGTGTGCCCTTGTTGCCAAGAAGGCTAACTACATAGTGGGCTGCATTAGTAGGAGCATTGCCAGCAGATCGAGGGAAATGATTATTCCCCTCTATTCATCACTAGGGAGGCCACATCTGGAGTATTGCATCCAGTTTTGGGCCTCCCACTACAGAAAGGATGTGGATAAATTGGAGACAGTCTAGCGGAGGGCAACAAAAATGATTAGGGGGCTGGGGCACATGACTTACGAGAAGAACTGGGCTTCTTTAGTCTGCAGAAGAGAAGAGTGAGGGGGGATTTGATAGCAGCCTTCAACTACCTGAAGAAGATTTCAAAGAGGATGAAGCTAGGCTGTTCTCAGTGGTGGCAGATGACAGAACAAGGAGCAATGGTCTCAAGTTGCAGTGGGGGAGGTTTAGGTTGGAATTAGGAAAAACTTTTTCACTAGGAGGGTGGTGAAGCACTGGACTGGGTTACCTAGGGAGGTCGTGGAATCTCCATCCTTAGAGGTTTTTAAGGCCCGGTTTGATAAAGCCCTGGCTGGGATGATTTAGCTGGTGGTGTTCCTGCTTTGAGCAGGTGGTTGGACTAGATGACCTCCTGAGGTCTCTTCCAACCCTAATCTTCTATAATTCTATTAATCTACTATGATGAACTGTCAAATGGGTCCCTGACCACTGGACTCTCTGAAAGAAGGAGTCAGAATGAATATAAACCTGACTACTTTCAGAGTTTCAGTTCAAGACCCCACTTCCCACAGAAGTCTTCTATTCCTAGCAGAAGATGAAGCACACACTTAAAAATGAAGGGGAGGAGGGTGGGAAAAGTCCACCTATAAGCAGACAAACCCTGTTTTTTCCTGTTTTTATGGACTAAACTGTAGACAGGCTTTAATGATGTGTTTGGCAATTAGATATGGTGAGGGAAGCAATACAAATACCTAAAATAGACGAGCACACATTATACAATAGTTTTTCAGGGGCTTAATGAAAAGGATAAGATGCAGTGTATGTAACAGTGCCAGTTCTAAAGAAACCAACCTGAGCACCCAGTAAGAATCGCTATTTATACCCATTAGTGGCTATAAAAATGGTCTAGTAACTTTTTGTAATGGCAGAAGCCTTGTTTTGCCTCACAGAAGCCTTGTTTTACCTCAGCTGTATAAAAGGTACAGTAGTATTTTAAATTTACATCAAATGTGTATATATAAAATATAGGAATAAAAAAGAACCATATTATGTGGATCTTTCCCTATACTACTTATATATTGAGAAGCTTAGGCTATCATTTGGCTATTTGGGAAAACTAGTTTAAGGGCTGGTCCAAAGCCTACTGATGTCAATGGAAACACTCTAGTGGACTGTGGATAAGACCCATAGTGTTTAGTATATTTCCTGGATATTAAAATATCAATAATGCACATAAAAAGGCTTAGGGGGAGTTTTTCAAAGACACAAATGGCAGTTAGGCATCCAATTGCTGTTGTGTTCCAATGGAAGTTGGGGTCTTAATTGACATTTGTGCCTTTGAAAATCTCCCCCTAAGCACTGCAGTCCTTACTCAGGAGATGTGAGTTTCTACAGCATGAATAAGGAGATCCCAATGTGGCTGTAACAAGCTGGATTGAGTGGGAATGTTAGCAGGTGATTAGAGCAGAGTCTGAGAATCAGGAACAGAGGCATGTGAATACTGCAAAACAATGTTCAACATCAGTTCAAATACAAACTTCAAATTCACTTGGGGAGTATTTGCAAGTCCTTTTATTTTGTTTTCCCAAACATTCAATTTCCTCACATCTAAATATTAATTAAACTTTGTATTTACATCAGCTTTCATTCCACAGGAGTTCAGATGACTTTGTGTGTGTGGGTTTGGGTGTCATCCAGTCAGGAAGCTGGAACAACACCAGATTCGGAGTAGTAAGTATCCAAAGTGCAATGGTTGGTGCAAAGGGAGTAGTTTGTGAGCAATCTTAAGGCTGAACATTTGACACAAAAATTGTCAAATATTTTTGAACAAGCAGAAAATTTCTTACGAAAAAAATAGAAAAAAATTGTGGATAATACACAAGTGGGGAAAAGATGAAATTTAAAAAGATTGTTCTCTGAAAATATTTTGCCAACTCTAGTCGGAACCTCCTGGCTTTGCCAATTACTTTCTGCAGAACTGAGAGAGTCACTTAGGGTCAGATTAAGCACAAACACATGTTGCACTGCCCAGGAGAGATTTTGTGTCAGGGAGACCTCTGTCATAATTCCGTCCCTGTTTCTTCTGCCTGGCACCTGGATAGTAGTGATTTATTGCCAGTCTAAATCAGCTGTGAATTACTACACACTCCACCTACACTGGCTCAGCTACTCTGACTAGTAAGTAAGGAAGGTGGAGCCAAAGCTTTTCCCATTCCCCAGGTTAGATGAGGGAGTAAGCAGCCATGTAGCCATGCTTACTCTTTTATGTGCCCAGACCCAAGATCCAGGAAGCCCAGGAAGGGTTTTACAGAGTGTCGTCCCTACACTGCATGGATGCACAGCCTGAGTCAGTCTAGCTCTTTAACTATACCCATATGGAGACATATCTGCCTCAGACATGCTAGGAGGCTTCACTAACTAGTGTTTGTAAAGCTGTGATGGAGTATACAAACCCCACACTGCTCAGGAAAGGATTAGATGAACTGCTGTGAGCTCAATCAGCTCTGCCCTGCTACATCCGCACTAGGTATCAGGCTTGGAAGTGAGGGTCAAAAGGGCAGAGCCCAATTCTCCAGTTCTCACACCATGAGGGGAAGCCTAGCTGACTTGCTTGTGAGACTGCTTCCTGCCAGAGTCTCCCTGAGGGAAGGTAGACCTAATGTTGCACTACCATTGTGATTTGTTACCAGTACCTAGTTTGTTGTTGCTGAATGAATCTTCTCCAGGTGGTAACCTGAAGAGGGAAACAGTCAAATTAAGGCCTTTTGTCCTGTGCATCTGACTAAGGCCCCAGCAGTGGTTGGCCATGAGCTATAGCGTGATCTTTTAGATCCTGGGCGAGGGGGTGGGGGTGGGAAGAGAGACATGAGTGTTAACTTCCTACAAATAAACCTGCATTTTCCCCCAAAATTAGCTGCATTCTAGCTTGGTCCTGTAAGCCTTGCATCTCTTTCTAGATAATCTTATCAACAGTCTCCTTAGCCAAGAATTAGGAGACTAATCATCTTCTTTATTACTGTTGTAACTGTATGGTGTTTGAGCTCAAGGTTAAAATGGAAATATTTTCAAGACACTACTCAGATTGAGTCAAAATAATACACAGCACTCTATATAAGGAATATGCAATTCAATGGCTGGAAGATGAAGTTAGACAAATTCAAACTGGAAATAAGGCACAACTTTTACAGTGGAAGAAAATAACCATTGGAATAATTTACCAAGAGTCCTGGTGGATTACCTATCACTTATTATTATTATTTTTTAAGCAAGATTGGATGTTTTTCTAAAAGTTCTGCTCTAGGAATCTTTTGTGGGGAAATTCCATGGCCTGTGCTATACAGGAGGTCAGACTAGATGATCACAATGGTCCCTTCTGGCCTTGGAATCTCTGAATCTTTATAATCATGCTTTCAGTCCTCAGAGAGCTTTGTTAACATTAACTAACTAATTTTCACAATACTCCTGCTATGCAAGCCATAAAGAAAAACCTCCTGACATGAAAGGATACTATAATTCTCACTGTAGAGGAGGACACAGATGAACAGAGAGAAGCCAGAAGTCATGTTTTTGCTTTGAAACACTGTCCCAGAATAAAAACAATGAGGAGTCCTTGTGGCACTTGTTAGTCTCTCTAAGGTGCCACAAGGACTTCTTGTTGTTTTTACTGATACAGACTAACGCAGCTACCCCTCTGAAACTTGTCCCAGAATAGTTCAACATACTCTTTTCAACTGAACTTTTCACTTAGATGAAAAGCAATTAAACTAAGAGTCCAATCCACAACTGGTGTAAATAGGCATAGATCCATTGGCTCTTATGGGGTCAGGTTGATTTAGACCAACTGAAGATTTGGCCAATTGCAAGTCTGTGTTTCACTCAGTGGGGCCACATCTCTCAGTTGTGACTATTCACAACGGCTATCCCTCATTTTAGACCCCAGTTCACTTTTCTTACACATGTCATGCTTTCAGCTTTTTAAACTTTTTTAAATCTGAGAAATGCTGAACTATGTTGATGAAATTAAAGATACTTGTTACAATACAGAATCACACATCATTTGAACCTTCCTCCACTAATTTATTAGTGTTCCAGTTGGGCTTTTGTTCCAAATTATATCCCACATTTGATCCTGGGCTAGTTGAGAATTAGGTTGGGATTCATGCGAGAAAACCTAAGTTTAATTATCAAGGGATTAAAAGCTTTTCTTAGCCAGTATTGCTGCAGTGGTATCATTTCCAAACAGAGTTCTATATTGCACTGGAGGTATGTATTCTGCTCCTTTCAGAGGTAAAATGACATAGAAAGTTTGGTGTCAACTGGGTTCACTTCTGAATCCTCTCTCCTTTCCCCCCTGTGAGAAGGGTTGAGGGGACCAATGGGGAACTCAAACTGCACTGCAAAGATGTTGGGTCTTCCCTTCTCCTTACAGGCAAAAGGCGCACCAGCAAAATCCTGGTAACTCTGGGAGCTAGCATCTTTAGCCTTTACCCAGACTCAACAATGGCTTTAGATTGTGACAATCTAAACCTTCCTATGTTATTTCCTAATGTTAGAATTCCTATTCTTACTGTTTTTAACTTAAACTGTGCCTCTGCAATGATTCAAGGAAGATAAAAATCTACTAGATCCCTTCCAATTTGGTACAATGGGGAAAAAATTCCTTCACGGTCCCAAAACAGGTGACCAGTGAGGCTCACAGCATCCTGGAAACACAACTCAATGTACCTGAACTAGAAGGAAGGAGAGTTGGGCTGCAATCCTAGCAAGATGCCCCCAGACATCTGGGAAGGCTTTAAATTGAGGGGAGGGGAAGAGGCATAAGAACCAATTATGTACCAAAAAAAACTGCACTCAAAACCAAAACAATGTAAAACTTTAGGGCCTACAAGTCCACTCAGTCCTACTTCTTGTTCAGCCAATCGCTCAGACAAACAAGTTTGTTTACATTTGCAGGAGATAATGCTGCCCGCTTCTTGTTTACAATCTCATCTGAATGTGAGAACAGGCATTCGCATGGCACTTTTGTAGTCGGTGTCACAAGATATTTACGTGCCAGATGTGCTAAAGACTCATATGTCCCTTCATGCTTCAACCATCATTCCAGAGGACATGCTTTCATGCTGATGACGCTCGTTTAAAAAATGCGTTAATTAAATTAATGACACAATTCTCCCCCAAAGAATTCAATGTCCCCTGCTCTGTTTTACCTGCATTCTGCCATATATTTCATGTTATAGCAGTCTTGGAACATGACCCAGCACATGTAGTTCATTTTAAGAACACTTTCACTGCAGATTTGACAAGCTACAAAGAAGGTACTGATGTGAGATTTCTAAAGATAGCTACAGAACTCGACCCAAAGTTTAAGAATCTGAAGTGCCTTCCAAAATCTGAGAAGGACGAGGTGTGGAGCATGCTTTCAGAAGTCTTAAAAGAGCAACACTCTAAGGCAGAAACTACAGAACCCGAACCACCAAAAAAGAAAATCAACCTTCTGCTGGTGGCATCTGATTCAGATGATGAAAACGAACAGGCATCAGTCTGCACTACTTTGGATAGTTATCAAGCAGAACCTGTCATCAGCATGGAAGCATGTCCTCTGGAATGGTGTTTGAAGCATGAAGGGACATATGAACCTTTAGCGCATCTGGCACATAAATATCTTGCAACACTGGCTACAGCAGTGCCATGTGAACGCCTGTCCTCACATTCAGGTGACACTGTAAATAAGAAGTGGGCAGCATTATCTCCTGCAATTGTAAACAAACCTGTTTGTCCGAGCGATTGGCTGAACAAGTAGTAGAACTGAGTGGATTTGTAGGCTCTAAAGTTTTACATTGTTTTGGTTTTGAGTGCAATAATGTAACAAAAATCTATATTTGTAAGTTGCACTTTCATGACCAAGAGATTGCACTACAGAACTTGTCTGAGATTAACTGAAAAATACAATTTCTTTTGTTTGTAATTTTTACAGTGCAAATATTTGTAATAAAAAATAATATAAAGTGAGCACTGCACACTTCGTACTCTGAGTTGTAATTGAGATCAATATATTTGAAAAGGTAGAAAAACATCCAAAATATTTAATAAATTTCAGTAGATATTCTATTGTTTAACAGTGTGATTAAAAACTGCGATTAATTACGATTAATTTTTTGAGTTAATCACGTGAGTTAACTTTGATTAATCAACATCCCTATAATAATCTAATAGTGACTTCTAAATTCAGTTTGGGCTGTTGGAAGTCTCAGGCTGCCCAGTGAAAATGATTTTTCAGTTAGTAATACTCAGGAGTCCTATGGTGGAAATTATAATAAACTGAGGAAATTGCATGTTTGGAATAAGGAAACTAAGAGTTGAAACAATAGAATATTAGCCAATTTATTTTAATGAACCAATCACAGTCCTGAATACTGGAATGGTAAAAACACATCAACAGCACACTGCTGAAGTTTGAAAATACATTAGGCATTAAAACTCACTTTCATGATAAAGCAATTACAAGCACAAAAATGGAGAAAACAAATCCATTCTTATACAAATTGCATTCTTTTCTGTATAACTAATTTATATTTAAATGTTGCAACAATTCTGAACTTCAGACATCACAGACTGAATAAGGGAAAACATTTTATAAAAGCAAGTAACTTAGAAAATGAGTCTAAACTTTCAGAGTATAATTTGAATTTCACACTGAACAGATTATATGCAGTGTCACACATTGTCCATATTCATTGGAAAGACAATGAACATTTGTTTCAGGGGTTTTAATATGTCACTTTCTTTTGTTAATTTCCTTTCTCTCTCCCTTTCCTCCTCACTTTGATGTTTTCATTCTTATGTAAGGTGGATTTTTCCTCCCTCACAATTTCCTTCTAGAATCCTACCTCACCCACCTCTGACTTAAAATAAAGAATAGGTTGGCTACAGTTAGCTCAGAGCTGAAGCTAACTTCATACAGACATTTCACATTTTCCTCAATGAATTTAGAACATCAGAGCGGTCATACCAAAGGTCCATCTAGCCCAGTATCCTGTCTTCCAACAGTGGCCAATGCCAGGTCTCCCGAGGGAAAGAACAGAACAGGTAATCCTCAAGTGATCCATTCCCAGCTTCTGTCAAACAGAGGCTAGAGATACCATCCCTGCCTATCCTGGCTAATAGCCATTGATGGACCTATCCTCTATGAACGTGTCTAGTTCTTTTTTTGAACCCTGTTAGTCTTGGCCTTCACAACATCCTCTGGCAAAGAGTTTCACAGACTGACAGTGTGTTGTGTGGAAAAAATACTTCCTTTTGTTTGTTTTAAACCTGCTGCTATTAATTTCATTTGGTGACTCCTAGTTCTTGTGTTTATGAGAAGGAGTAAATAACACTTATTTACGTTCTCCACATCAGTGATGATTTTATAGACCTCAATCATATCCCTCCTTAGTCGTCTCTTTTTCAAGCTGAAAAGTCTGAGTCTTATTAATCTCTCCTCAGATGGAAGCTGTTCCGGACCCCTGGTCACTTTTGTTGCCCTTTTCTGAACCTTTTCCAATTCTAATATATCTTTTTTGAGATGGGGCAACCACACCTTCATGCAGTATTCAAGATGTGGGTGTACCATGGATTTATACAGAGGCAATATATTTTCTGTCTTATTATCTATCCCTTTCTTAAATGATTCCCAAGATTATGTTAGCTTTTTTGACTGCCACTGCACATTGAGTGGATGTTTTCAGAGAACTGTCCACAATGACTCAAAGATCTCTTTCTTGAGTGGTAACAGCTAATTTAGACCCTATCATTTTACATGTATAGTTGGGATTATGTTTTCCAATATGCATTACTTTGCATTTATCAACATTGAATTTCATCTGCCATTTTGTTGTCCAGTCACCCAGTTTTGAGCGAGCCTTTTGTAGCTCTTTAGAGTCTGCCTGGGACTTAACTATCTTGAGTAGTTTTTGTATCATCTGCAAATTTTGCCACCTCACTGTTTTACCCCTTTCCCGGATCATTTATGAATATGTTGAATAGGACTGATACCAATACAGACCCTTGGGGGACACCACTATTTACCTCTCTCCATTCTGAAAACTGACCATTTATTCCTACTCAGTTTCCTATCTTTTAAGCAGTTGCCAATCCATGAGAGGACTTTCCCTCTTATTCCATGACAGCTTACTTTGCTTAAGAGCCTTTGGTGAGAGACCTTGTGAAAGGCTTTCTGAGAATCTAAGTACACTACATCCACTGAATCTCCTTTGCCCACATGCTTGTTGACCCCCTCAAAGAAATTCTAGTAGATTGCTAAGGCATGATTTCCCTTTACAAAACCATGTTGACTCTTCCCCAACAAATTATGTTCATCTATGTGTCTGACAATTTTGTTCTTTACTATAGTTTCAACCAGTTTGCCCAGTACTGAAGTCAGGCTTTTACCGGCCTGTAATTGCTGGGATCACCTCTGGAGCATTTTTAAAAAATTGGCCTCACATTAGCTATCCTCCAGTCATTTGGTACAGAAGCTGATTTAAATGATAGTTTACATATCAGAGTTAGTAGTTCTGCAATTTCACATTTGATTTTCTTCAGAACTCTTGGGTGAATACCATGTGGTCCTGGTTACTTATTACTGTTTTTAGTTTAGAAGAGATTTTGGAACAAATTGATAATGACACCTCAATCTTTGTATCCTGAGATTTGTCACCAGAAAAGAATGGTTCAGGTTTGGGAATCTCCCTCATATCCTCAGCCATGAAGACTGATGCAAAGAATTCATTTAGTTTCTCCGCAATGGCCTTATCGTCCTTGAGTGCTCCTTCAGCATCTCGATCGTCCAATTGCCCCACTGGTTGTTTAACAGGCTTCCTGCTTCTGATGTACTTAAATTTTTTTGTTATTGTTTTTTGAGTCTTTGGCTAGCTGTTTTTCAAATTCTTGGTTGGCCTTCCTAATTATATTTTTACACTTCATTTGCCAATCTCCACTTTTTAAAGAATGCCTTTTTGTCTCTCACTGCTGCTTCTACTTTGTGTTTTAGCCACGGTGGCACTTTTTTGGTCCTCTTATGATGTTTTTTGATTTGGGTCATACTTTTAAGTTGAGCCTTTATTATGGTGTCTCTAAAAAGTTTCTATGCTGCTTACAGGGATTTCACTTTTTGCGCTGTACCTTTTAATTTCTATTTAACTAAATTCCTCATTTTTGTGTAGTCCCCCTTTCTGAAATTAAATGCTACAGTGTTGGGCTGCTGTGGTGTTTTCCCCACCACAGGGATAATTTAATTATATTATGGTCACTATTACTAAGTGGTCCAGCTATATTCACCTCTTGGACCAGATCCTGTGCTCCACTTAGGACTAAATCAAGAATCACCTCTCCTCTTGTGGGTTCCAGGACTAGCTTCTCTAAGAAGCAGTCATTTAAGGTGTCAAGAAACTTTATCTCTGCATCCCATCCTTGGGTGACATGTACCCAGTCAATATGGGGATAGCTGAAATCATTATTATTGACATTTTTCTTTTATTTTATATATATATATATATAGCCTCTCTAATCTCCCTGAGCATTTCACAATCACTATCATCATCCTGGTCAGGTGGTCGGTAATATATCCCTACTGCTATATTATATTATTATTTTATTTATTATTATAACATGGAATTACTATCCGTAGAGATTCTATGGTACAGTTTGATTCATTTAAGATTTTTACTTCATTTGATTCTATGCTTTCTTTCACATAGTGCCACTCCCCCGCTCAATTCTGGCTTTAGTACTTGATCTTGGAATCAACTAGCAACCTAGGGATGCTCAGAGCCTCTGAAAACTTAGATATGTTAATCAACATAGACAGCAGAACTGGAAAAGACTGTCCTGTCTATTCTGTGTCCCAGTTAGTGCGTAGTATTGGTGTAAGCGGGGGAATGGTCATGCCATCACTCAACATACTCATTCTTTCTGGAATGAAGGGCATAGCCATCCAACCTACTTGGGAGATCGATCTTTCCTGGCAGCTCCTTCAGATGCCTACATGCATTGTGTGCAGCCTGTCATAGAGAAGGGGAAATCGCACAGCTCACTCAGAACCAATTAAAATTTTAGACTATAATTCCATTTACTATAGGGTGATAGTTAAAACGGGTTAGAAAGTTAGATTTCAGGTCTGGTTCATAAATGTTTGGTAGTTAGAAGCCTCAGCCTAAATATCTAATGCAACTCTACTAGATCACAAAATAATAAACTCTTGGTAAACCAAAATTACAAAATTTAGTTCAAAACCAGTTTGAATCATTTTTGTATCCTGACACTTTCTTCAGCTCAGATTCAGATTTAAAAACTTGGCTGCTAAATAGCTGGGTACAGTGCAACTTGTTTGCTGTACTCATCTAAAACCTGGGGCTATTCTGGAAATGTATATCTGATAAGGGAAAAATCCTTAAAATATAATCAAAGGACTTCCTGATAACAGCACTGCCCCACAATTACTTCTGCTATCAGGCAGACTTTGAAAAACAGTTCAGCCAATAATTTGAGCAACGTTATCTACATCACAAGCAGCTGGCATTCAGTTTGTGACAGCTGTCTTTAAAGTTGAATCACAAACATGAGCTGTAATAGCTAGCATTTGGAGCAAACATAGCCTGGGATTTACTGTGCAGGGTTCCTCAAAAGCAAGTCTTACACTACGTGACAGAAAATATTATGGACTAAGCAATGCTAAAATGCATGAAGGCAAATGTATTTATTTCGTGATTTTGAACCTACTCACCATTACGTTTTTGGTCATTGTGAGCTCCTTATATCTAGCCACTGTGAGTTTCATTGTTCCTTTTCTGCAGTACATTAATATTCTCACAGCATGACAAAGCTACCAGGGCCAAATTCTTTCTGGCTGAGTGAAGCAAGGCTTTACACTGAACTTGATGGTATTGTCTGTAATACTGTAACTTTAAATTTTAGGAGGAGGGGGGAAATGGACTTTTTATTAAGGCAAAGTTATAATAGAATGCTAACATACTACATTGTACATTACTAATTACTTATTCAAGATCAGGTTAGTATTCCATGAACATGGCTAAAGATTCTGATTTCTGGCTGGAGAGCCCTTCTCCTCTGAGTAACAGCCGTGTTAGTCTGTATTCGCAAAAAGAAAAGGAGTACTTGTGGCACCTTAGAGACTAACCAGTTTATTTGAGCATGAGCTTTCGTGAGCTACAGCTCACTTCATCAGATACATACCGTGGAAACTGCAGCAGACTTTATATATACACAGAGAATATGAAACAATACCTCCTCCCACCCCACTGTCCTGCTGGTAATAGCTTATCTAAAGTAATCGTCAGGTTAGGCCATTTCCAGCACAAATCCAGGTTTTCTCACCCTCCACCCCCCCACACAAATTCACTCTCCTGCTGGTGATAGCCCATCCAAAGTGACAACTCTTTACACAATGTGCATGATAATGAAGTTAGGCCATTTCCTGCACAAATCCAGGTTCTCTCACTCCCTCACCCCCCTCCAAAAACCCACCCCCATACACACACAGACTCACTCTCCTGCTGGTAATAGCTCGTCCAAACTGACCACTCTCCAAGTTTAAATCCAAGTTAAACCAGAACATCTGGGGGGAGGAAAAAACAAGAGGAAATAGGCTACCTTGCATAATGACTTAGCCACTCCCAGTCTCTATTTAAGCCTAAATTAATAGTATCCAATTTGCAAATGAATTCCAATTCAGCAGTTTCTCGCTGGAGTCTGGATTTGAAGTTTTTTTGTTTTAAGATAGCGACCTTCATGTCTGTGATTGCGTGACCAGAGAGATTGAAGTGTTCTCCGACTCTGATATAGCTTAATAATAGCTTAATAATATTGACACCTAAATGCCTTCTCTCTCAGACGGAAAGAAAACAAATAATAATGGTGGGGCGAAATGGGGGTGTACCTAGAGCCCCTGGCATGGGGAGGGAAATTGGGGGATTCTGGCATGGGAAGGAAGGAGAATGGGGACATACAGAGCCCCCGGCATGGAAGAGAAAATGGGGGGGATGGAGAAGCGCACAGAACTGGCAAGCAGGAAGAGTTGGAAGGGGGATTTGGGGGAAACAAAGCCCCTGCTATGTGATGGAGGGGGGAATTTGGGGGCAAACAGAGCCCACACCATGGTGAAGGGGGGTACACAGAACCCCTGGCAGGGGAGAATGTGTTTCTCGGGTATGAGAGGAAAGAATGGGGGGCACACAAAGCCACTACCATGGTGGAAAAGGGGATCATGGAGGGGAATGGGGAAGGAGCGTGGTACACAATCTCTTGTGGGGGCAAATGGATCCAGATATGAGGGGGGAAATGCGAGGACTCATAGAGCCCCTGGCATAGGAGATGGGGGGAATGAGGGACCTAGAACCCTTGGCATGAGGGAAGGGTTTGAGAAGTTGCAGGAGCCCATGAAATAGAGGGGGGTGGAAGAGTGGCACACAGGGAACTTGGGAGGAATGAAGGGAGGCAAGGAGCCACCAGTGCATGCAGTGAGCTCTGCCTGCGGAAGCAGCCCTCTAGTTTACACTAAGGCCCCTTTACACTACTATAGCATTGTAAAAGTGTGCTTGGGAGGAAAAGTATATTTATTTGTGCATGAGAATCAGGCCCTCAGAGTCCTTGCCAGCCATGCACTGGGCTGGATTCTCTGGATTCCCTTCTCTGGTTGTCCCTAAATTCTGGGAGGAGATCACCATGTAAAAAATCTGTTGGAAGCGGCTTGCCAGTAGGGAGGTATCTCAAAAGTTGGTAACCCAAAATCTGAGCCACCCAAAAGCACTAGTGACATTTGGCTATCTTGACTTTTAGCTGTAGAAGAGGCATTACCATATTTAGGGCATGTTTATCAGACAAGTGCACACAGTTTCTGAAATCTTACCAGTTTCCTACTTATACAACACAGCGGCTGATAGAAGGGTGTGAGGCTTCAAATCTCAGTTGATAGAATGATACTTGCACAGAGGCAAAGAGAAATATCTCATCCTGAAGTTATCATTACTGAGCTGTTCGTGAGGAGATAATTACATATTATGTACAGTCCATATATATATATTCTTAAAGTGAAAAATGAAATTCCGTAGAGCATGAGGAAATAAATGCTATCTCACATTCTTAAAGGCTATCTGGACGTGGAAGCAGATAAAAGGAGATCCTGACCTGAAATCACCACAGAGATTACTGATACTTATTTTCAAGCACTCAGAAATATGTTCAAGAAAACAAAGGAAGATAACCAGGATCCTTATGGTATTGTATACAGAAATATACCCTGAGACACTAATCTGGATTTATCCACTCAATTACTAGGGGGTAGACATCAACAAGACTGCCAATTGCAGCTAGTTTGCTTCAGTCATGTCATAGTTAAGTGGTACTGTCACTCTAGGAATTAATGAAGCATGGTTTGAGTTATTAGATAAAATTTCAAGAAGGGAATATAATGAGTTATACAGAAGTGTTCTATTATGAAAGCGCTCAAGAACTTCCTATACTGGTATCAATCTGATATGTTGTGTATCTCAAATGTTGTTGTAAAATAAAAAAGGACCCAGTTGTCTCCTGTCTACAACAATCTCAACTACAGGGAGTACAAACTTCTTATAGAAAAGAAAACTTCTCTTTACATACTAAAGAAAGGAAATGTGGAAGATAAACAATTCCAGGACAATTTCATGAGATTTTATCTATGGAATATGGCAATTCTTGTTGGGGTAATATTTTATTATCCAGACATTGATGGAAAATAGCACCTAAAAGTCATAAACAAGAGTATTGATTCAAACAGCCATTGAATGGGACAAAAGCTCTAGTAACTGATTTTTTAAATGTATTTTAGCTTAAAATCATTTCTAGATTTTCAGATCTTGTGAGCTAAAATTATTTTAGATTCACCACATTTATTAGTGGCACAAGTCTTAGTTTTATTATATATCAGGCTAAAAGACAGCAAATAGTTCAGAATTAGGTAGATGGAATTATTGTGTTCTCAGTGGAAAGAAAATGTCAAGATCTGGCTGAGATCAGAGTAACTGAATTTCTATTGTATTCCTGTTTTTCATCCTTTGCTAAGTGAATTTAGTGCTCAGAAAAGGTGACAGATTTGAAGAAACTCTGTTCCTAGAGCGGCTATTGATCCTCAGAACAGATGTGACAATGTAAGCTTCCGAACATTGCTAATGCACCCCCATGCTAACCTGAAGGACCACCTCTAGGAATCAAATGGTCGTTCAGTCTTAGTCCTTAGCTTCTCTGCAAAAATTAAAAAAAAACACAGCACCTCTACAAATAGCACTGATTGTCTCAGCAATGTGGATACCTGTCAATCAGGAACTTTCATGAGACAATTATTTCATTTCTCACAAGTCACCAAACACTCATCAACTGTAAGGGACCAGGGCGTAGGTTTGCTAGACTAGCCATCACATCTGGGCTGGGGTCCACAAATCAAGGATAGCCATAAGCAGTAGTCAGAGTATGGATCAGAGTAATTGCTCCCTGGAGGTGGTGCTGCATGGCCTCCTGGGTATGATGTGGGATTGTCAGATACCCTAGGCTCTGCAGACCTGGGTTCTAGTCTCTCAGATCCTTACATCAACATATCTGTTGTTCACCACATATTACTGACTTGGTCTGGAGATGAACCAGTTACCTAGATGTGAAAAGTCATTATACCATTAGCTGTCCCCTTTAGTCCTACTTGTAACTATAGAAAGTGATGTGACTACAAAATGTTCTGCAAACCCATGAAATATGTAAAAATCCCAGTAAATTTCCAGAGAAAAAACTTTAAGGTTAAGTTTGAAAGATCATGTAACAATAACTTGGAGGTAAAAAAAAAATCCTCATGAGCATTATAATGAATAAACATCTCAATTTACAAAGAACTAATCTGTTTAATTTCAATTGTAGTGGAAAAATATGTTTCCATTAATAAAGCTCCCTAGTGTTTCATCTAGAATTTGAGCTCTCTTTGCCCGGAAGTGATCTAGAGACATAATTTTCTTTCTTTTCAAATGAAAGACTGTCTCCACCAGTAATGTGGTACCTTATGGGATGGTATCCTACTTTAGGACTGTAGGAGCCAATACACCACTCAAACATTGCAGTGTAGAATCTTTAGAACATCTAAAATGATAGTTTCAATAACTATCTTAGGTCCTGTGCACTGCTTTAATCTCTCTTCCTTTATCTTTTGCTATACAGTAGCAAGGTACTTTGGCCTTTGATGAAACAACTCTATTTTCAGTATGTGCTCATTCAGGAACCACTTGTCCAATTTGCTTCAAATATGGTAAAGCAATTCAACCTCAGACCCAGATGTAACCTGTTGGTTCTCAGGTCAATATGCTTTTGTGTGTTTTAGAGATGAGGGCCAAAACTGGGCTTATAGTGAACGTTCAGCTGCATATATTGCACCTTCAAAAATGCGGCCTGCTTTCTCGAAGAATAACTTTCATTCAAGTTTTGGCTTTTTTTCTTTTCTTTTTTTCTTTTTGGAGCTTATATGGGCTGGGTCTTCTTCAGCAGGCTCCTCTCTCACACACTGCTCTTGGTTCACTGCAAACATTCACTCAACCAAGTTCCACATCCTGTTTTGAAAGGGACAGCTCCAATTTCTACCTTACACCTTTCGCACCAATAGATCCAATAACAAAAAATAAGCAATACAGATACAATGATAAAATAAATACTAGAGCAATGTTCAAATTCACTGCTAATTAAAACATTCTACAGTATCAGATCCCTCCAACTACATGTGTTCTAGTGTCATCACAGATTAAATGAATAGCTCTCACCACACCATAAGAGACCACAACATAGTCTGAAGTTGAGTATACTATGTAGGATTAAAGTAATAAAAAAGAAAGCAGGACTCCTGATTCCAACACAAGGTAAAGATGCCTCCTCACTTTTTTCCCCCTAGCTTGACAGTAGTGTCTAGTTTGATACCGTTAAACCAAAGGAAAACCCCACTGGACCAAATTAGCTGTGATGGATTAACATTACAGACAGATGACCTCTACCTATCTGAATGGCTTCAAAAGCATGAATCCCTGAGCTTATCAGAAATGCAAGCCGCATTCATGCTACTTCAGTGATGCTAATTGCTCTCATTAGTGAGGTGCCTGCTCTCCTGAGACCCTTGTAAAGATCACGGTTATGGGATTGGTTTTCTGGGCGACATCCAGGCCATCTGCTTTTCTTTTACAACCCCGAACTGCAGAGATTTGCCAGTGCTGCACTAAAAGAAATGCCTGATGTGAAAAGTGCTTTTAATCAGATTTTATGAGATGAAAACCAGGTAATTTGGCAGCAATTGCAAAGTTATTGTCTCCTTTCTGTGCTGTTGGAAAAGTTTTTAAAAAAAACCCAACCCACCATCTTCAGTACTGCAGTTACAGGAACAAGCATCCAAAGGGCAGTTTCACTGGGAACATAGTGATACAAGCATCTTACAATTAGAGTTTTGTGAAGCTCATATGTTTCAGTTTTCCAGAGTTAGCGTTTTGGTTCACGTGGGGTCACATTCCTTGAGGGCTAGACTGTGACATTATATTTTGCCCTCAGTAAGGGGTACATATAGCTGCATCACCCTGGGAAGAGACCACAGAATTAATTGTGATTCTACCACAATTCTTTCCTTGATCCTTCATTGCTTAGGGGAGTAAGTTATTTCATCCTTTATCATAGAACAGCTTATTTCCCTTGTGTGCCTGGCAAGCTACTCTGACCCACAAATGGCAGGGGGAGGGGGGGAGGAGGGAGCAGCAGAGTCAGAGCTCCTCCTACTTCCCCTTTTCCACCTGTTACAGTTCAGGGCAACTGCTCCTATCTATCCCCTTGGTGGTCCAACAAGGGCACCCACACTCAAGCTTCCAGTTCCCTTGCCATAGGCTTCCTTGAGTAGAGACACCCCCCCCTTCTCTCTCTCTCTCTCCAGCCTGGACAGGGTATTTCCAGGCTGAACAGTTCATAGTCTGCCTAAGTAGGCCTGCTTGCTTTCTCTGAGGAGACTCAGGGCTTGCCTTCACTACCAGGGAGACTGACGCTGCTGCAATCGATGCAGTGGGTGTCTACTGAAGACCCGCTAAATCTACAGCAGAGCACTCTCCGGTTGACCCCAGTATTCCAGATCCCAGAAAAGATTAAGGTAAGTCAACTAGAGAGTCTCCCATCAATGCAGCGCAGTAAAGACACTGGGGTAAGTCAACCTAAGCTACGACCTAAGCTAAGTAATTTAGGTTGACTTACCCCAGTAGTGAAGACAAGCCCTAAGAAAAGTGTAATTGCCCACAGTTATAAATTATCACACAGTTTTTTCTAAGCAAGAATATTTTTAAAGTAAAAGCACCACATAAAAACCTATTAAAACAATAAAATACCATACACACATGCAAATAAGCTTACCAGAGGTCACCCCCACCACCTCCACCCCAATTTCCACAGGGGCTCTGGTTGGTGTCAGTCTTTTCAACCTTTCACTAAGCATTGGAGCCCTCTGTGGACTGGAAGATCTATCTGCTTGCGGGATCGGAACAAATGCTCCTGAGTCAGTTCACCAACCGGTTATTTATCCCAGCATCAGTTTTTTATCTACCAGTCCCTGGAGAATCCAGTTTGAACCTTTGAAGAGTCTGTAAATAGGTAGTCAGCCAAACAATGGGTCTATTCCCCTGGGCCAATCTTCAAAGGACTGATAACTGTTAGCATACCTCTTCCCCTGGAGAAGCTACATACACTCTCACAACAACTCATAAACAATTTCATTTTTAATACAATGGACTCCAAAGATATTAAACTTAGTTCAAATTTGAGCCACAAAATTCTGATCTTAAATCAAGCTTTCTCTCAATTTAATGCTGCTCAGGTGCAGGGCTTTGGGTTAAGCCCATCTCCCTTTTACGGTGAGAGAGAGTGAAAGTCCAGAAATGTTTCAGTGTTATTTGCAAATTGGTTCACTTATAGCAAACTTTTTCTTGAAAGGACAGAGCCTATCCACTTTCTTATGGCCAATGAAGGTGCTGAAGGCAGTAGAATGTCTGGGAGCTGGGTCAGGATAAACTGAGTATGGAAAGATGCTCACTGAATTCAAGGAGCTTTGATTCAGGCCCATTATTGCTGAGATTTATACTACAGTATATTTTTTTGTTTATATAAAAATCCTGGAATACATTGCACATAAGTAGGGAGTTTCACAAATGTATGGACTGATAATATGTGGCAATAGGAGGAATGGAAATAATTGCAATTCTTTGCTAAACATATGATTAAAAAAAAAGACAGGCACCTCCCTGGCATGCTTCAAAATGTAGTATGAATCTTTTCTCCAAGAAGTTTACATCTTTGGACATGTTCAGTGTAAGCTTCAGACTTTTAATAAAAGTTAATTAATTTAAACAGAACTAATTACTGTTAAAAGGTTACCCTAGCAACACCATGAGGGTTACCATAATAACATTGTTTGTTTATACAAATTAGAATAAGTCCAGCCTATGGTTTACAGAATTTTCTTTTAAAACCTAAGAAGAAAATGTGAATTTCCTTCTCTGGGTCAGTGGAACACCCACTACAAAATTACAACTGGGCCAAATCCAGGGATCCTTGTTGTTGTTTTTCTTTTTCTCAGTCCTTCACATTTATTTTTAACCTTAGTCCCAATGGAATTTTGCCTGAGTAAGAATGAAGAAAAACACAGTCCGAAAGTGGTCATGCCACATTGTACTGGGACACCTCTGCAAGGAATTCAGCCTCAGGGAGGTGAAATTTTTCTTGGGCTAGCCAGTTGCTGGACTGCTTAATGAGGAGAAGTTTATTCCCCCCCAAACATGAATCCCACTCTGGTCTAAAGGAGAGGCATGGCCACAACCCTTTCACCTCATCCTCCTTTCCCCCATTGGTGGTGCTGTGGACTCCTTCCATTCCACAACTCAGTAGCAGTGTTGTGAAGAGCAGCCTTGGCCACAGAGCACTGTATGGCTGGAGGATGTACAGCGGGAAGGAGCTGACCTCTTGCTCCTCTAGAGCTCTGGTTGGCTAGAGAGCTGGACAGAAATCCCACCCCTACATGCTACTGCCATCTCTCCTCCCTTTAGTGAATAGCAGTGCCACTGGAGACAGGTTGGAATGGGCTACAAGATGGGGCATATATTGCTTCTGCAAGGATACAGCAGTCTCAAAGGCAGCCTGAGTTCAGGGGTAGGAGGTGGGCCCAGGTTGCAGCCTGGCTTTGTGTGGCTATAGTGTGTTCTTGCATTGCACTTCCCGCTGGAATCACCCACTACACAAGGGAAAGAGGAGCTGTCATCTGTGACTAAGGGCTGAAACTGGATAGCTTGAGCTGTTTGTCATTTTTGGAATGGAGTCCTGTTGTGAAGCAGCTTGGGTTTATTTTATTATATTCTCCTTAACTGTTCTGTCTAATGACCCTGTGATTCTGCCAATGCAATTAAGAATAGATGTGTGTGTTAGAAGGATGCCAGGGGGAATCACTGCCTTCCCAAATGTAGAAGGAGGGTTCTCCACCCAAAGGCAAAGAGAGGTGGTTTGGAACAACCTCTCTTTAAAGGATAGTCCCCTCCACAGTGACCACATGGACATGAGGAGCAGGACAAAAGTGAACCCTTTATTCCCCTTTGCACAGGAACAGCAAGTGTATCTGGTCATTAATTCATCATTGAGAAAGCATTTAGACCAAATTCTGGTCATCTGTTCAAATCAGTATACCATTAATCAATCTTCACAAAACCTCTGTGTGCTAGGTGAGGACTATTAACTGCCATTAACAAGTTGGGAAACTAACACACAGAGTGACATGCCCAAGGTCCCAGAAAAAGTCATTGTTGGAGCCAAAGGTTCTCAACTCCATCAGTGAATTCCTGTACTATAGTGTTTTCTTTCAGCCACAAAGACAATCAGCATGTATACTTGCACAGATACCACTAGACCATGCCTCTATGTCGTGAAATTCTGCAAAAGTTCTTGAGGAATCTTGTGACAGCTCTAAGATCGCCATGATTTTATCATAAGTCTCACAAAAATTAGTCTTTTCTTTAAAGCCCCATTTCCTGGAGTCCAGTGACCGTGCAAGGATCTGAGGTTTCATTTTTTAAAAAGCAAGAGCTTGATGCTGTCATGGCTATGGAGAAAAGCTTGAAAATATGACTCAGGTGCACCTTACCTGCTCAAAGGTGAACAAAGAGAACCCCGAAACCAAATCTCATGATTTGTAAGATTTGGAGGGATCTAATTATATTTTTTTAGGGGTTGGCAACCATCTTATTTACACTCTGGCACCGCAATGTTAACATTGCACCTTTAACTTTACTAACAGTTTTCATTTTCTCATTAAGCTTTCACAACCCCACAACTGCTTTTTATTAGCCCATCTCTAGCAGAAGATTGAAACCAACCATCGACAATCAATTTTTATGGCTCTCGTCAGTCAAGTTTACTTCAAATGATGATGTCTTTCAGGAACCAAAACCACTGACCCATATGGGTCAGATCTGCTGTATGCCATCTTCTGCATTATTTGTGCTACTAAGCTTCTGGGCAGCTACCATGGAATGTGATAAAACTTTCAAAACCTATGAATAGGATTACAAAGATGGTTCACAATTCTCTCTATGGTGTGCTTGCTTCATTTCCTGTAGCTACACTGGCTTCTGCCCTTAATGAAATGTTTGTGCTTGATAAATAACTTTCACAATTGTTTAATCTCTTCAAAGAACCTAAGCTGCTGCTGTGACACAAATAAACTTGTCAGTTTCTGCAGCTCTATGTAGTTGGGCAATATTCACTCCTACAAGTGCCTTTTGGCACCTCCTTTGGTTGCTGCTTGCCCTGGTCAAAGGCAACGGTCTACAACAAGCAGTTCCAATGAAGGGAGGTGTTAACCGGACACTCCAGTGACGAGAATGTGGGGTAAAGCAAAGGTGACTAAAAGAGAACACTGATGTGCAGAGATAACAACATATTGAAGATATAACCTTCTAATTTAGACCCTGAGCAAGGAATAACTAAACATAATTAATTTACTGATTTAGAGGTTTGGCCTTGAGATTTACATTGGTTTTCAAGCTGGGTAAACAGGCCAGAATGATCCAATTATGTTGGTATATTTCCTGGAAAGGAAAGCAGCTTGCTATAAGCATTTTTATTTTCTAAGAAAACCCTAAATTCATTCATATCTCTTCTTGGAAGACTTGCAGAAATTATATAAGTGAATAAGATTTTTGTACAAGAGATGACAAGATTAATACATTTTGCAGTTTAAGGAATTAATACATAATTATGGTGGAAATTAATAGTACTCAAACACATGCCACCAATATGCATTCCAAATTAAATATGATGTGTTGACTAACCAAAACATCTGTAAACACAAATGCCTGACACTTTGTGGGAATCCTAGCACTGGTGGCTATTAGTCTCATGACTTAATTCAGTTGTCCAACTATTTGGTTTACAGTTACACAAGACAGATGGGAGCAGCTCAAGCTTTTTATTGTCAAATATACATGCACAATTATATATATGTAAACATATGTGTGTGTGTGTGTGTGTGTGTATGAAAATAAAGTATTTACATACATTTGTATTTTTAATTTTATTTTGTATATTTTTAAGAACTGATGGCATTAGGAACCACAAAACTCCCTGCAGGAAAAATATACTATAGATTTAAACTTGTTTTTCCTTCCGACAGCTACATTGATAGCATCAGCTCACCCCCTCTTTGGTTCAACAGAAAAAAATGATTTCACCTTTGTACTGTGACAGGGTCAGGCCAGATGACTACAGGAGAATGACCCTATTGGGATCCAGGAAGTGGGAAGGCTTCACCCGCCCACTGCTAAAGGATCCCACCCCCCCAGCCTAAGAGGGGGATCCACAGGACCTGGACACCAAATAAGTCCAGGGGACAACTAATGAAATAACAGGGACAGGAGTATGGTCAAAGGGTCAAACGAAGGGAACCGGACGAGGACACCTAGCAGAGAACCCCGGACAGTGCCCACTGCTCCTCAAAGGTGTTAAGGGAGTCAGTGGATGCCGCCCAGAGGAACTCTGCCTGGATACATGAACAGACAGAGGATCGGAAATAGGCCTCACAGTCACAGGAGACTCCATCGGCCAACCTTCTCACTCTGCTTTTATAGATGGCCATTTTAGTTACGGCCAGGAGGAGGTTGACCAGGAGATCCAGTGACTTTGTGGGGCCACGGATAGGGAGTGGATAAATAAGAAGGTGAGGGGAAAAGTGCAGCCAAAAACATAATAAAATATTGCTGAAGAGCCGGAATAGGGGCTGCAGCCTGGGACGCTCCAGATGTGTGTGCCAGGGTTTCCCTCATGCCGCAAAAGGGGACAGGTGTCTGGGATAGAGGTGAACCGCGCCAAGAACACGCCCGTGCTCACAGCTCCGTGAAGGAGCCGCCAAATGATATCCCTAGTGGGCCTCGGGACCAAGGTAGAATATAGGCTGGCCCACCGGGGCTCCTCACCCTCGAAAGGTGGCAGGAGGTCCCGCCATTTTGTATCGGTGTGGGATATGAGGGTGAGGGCATGAAGGGTGTGGAGCACGAGCGTGTATAGATGTTTCCTTGGCGTGGTCTGGAAACAAACTGGCTGCAGCTTGTGCAGCCAGCTCACGGTGAAGGGGTGAGGGGGTTGGTTGGGTCCACGGGGCAGGGGCCCAATTAAAAGATCTGGCGAGCCTGGGGTAGAGGGTGGGCGGGGCGCGCCCTCGTGCAGGACCCGGTTGAGGTAAACCTGAGCAGTGGGTGGCAAAGCAGCCTTTACCTCCTGAAGTACGCACCTGGGAGTACAAGGTCTGGAGAGCCCCATGCGCCGAGCGAGTGTCAAGGGATCCAGCCAGTCTCCACGGTCGTAGTCCAGGAGGTCTCTGACTCTTGTGACTTCTGCCAGAACCAACCTCTGGCGCACCGAGGGGGACTCCGCCACCTGCACGTGCAGCTGGGGATTGTGTAGCAGGGGCTCCGCGAGGAGATCTGCCCCCTCGATGGCCGCCACGGACCTGGTTGTTGAAAACAGTTTCCAGGTCTGGAAGAGATCCTGGTAGAAGACCGGCAGCCGAGAGAGGTCTCACGGAAGACCTCTCGGATGGAGATAAAGGAGCTGCAGGTCGTATCGGAGCCCTCGGAAGCAGTGCAGGAAGGTGCCGGCCAGTATGCTCCATGCCGGACTACCTGCACCATAAAAGAGCCTCTGCAGGGCCTGGAGGCAGAAGACATGGACCTGAGTGTGCAGACACTTCAGGCCCTGCCCTCCCTCCTCCAGGGGTAGATGGAGAGCCCCTGCAGGGACCCAGTGCAGTCCTGACCAAAAGAACTCCAGAATCAATGTCTGGAGGTTGGCCAGGAAACCTGGGGCCAGGACCAGGGTGTTGAGTCGGTACCAGAGCATGGACAGAACTAGTTGATTAAGCACCAGCACTCTCCCTCGAAGGGAGAGGCACCGGAGTAGTCCTGTCCATTTCTGGAGCCTCTCTATCACCCCGCCCTCTAAATTGTGCCAGTTCTCTGGCGGAGAGGGATGCATGGCAGAAAGGTAAACACCGAGGTAGAGCAGCGGACCCGCGCTCCACCGGATGGCCTGAAGCGCAGGTGGGAGGGAGCTCGCCTGCCAGCCATCCCCGACCACCAGGCCAGAGCTCTTGACCCAATTGACCTGGGTGGAGGAGGCTGCCAAATAGATGGTCTGGCAAGCCTCCACCCGCTACAAGTCGCTCGGGTCCTGGACCACGAGGAGCATGTCATCAGCATAAGCTGACAGGACCAGCCGCAGCTCCGGCTCCCGCAGCACCAACCCCATCAACCTCCTGTGGAGGAGATAGAGGAAGGGCTCGATTGCCAGAGCGTACAGCTGGCCTGAGAGGGGGCACCCTTGCCGTACTCCTCGCCCGAAGCTGACCGGTTCGGTCAGGGTCCAGTTGAGCCTGACCAGACACTCTGCGGAGGCGTACAGCACCTGGAGAAAACCCACAAACTGGGGTCCGAAGCCAAACGCTTGCAGAGTGCTCAGGAGATACCTGTGATCCACCCTGTCAAACACCTTCTCCTGATCCAAGGACAGGAGGGTGAACGACAGACTGTCCCTACACCCGAGTTCCAAATGGTCCCGGACGAGATACAGATTGTCAAAGATGCTGTGGCCTGGGACGGTGTAGGTCTGGTCTGGATGGACCACATCCGCCAGCATGGACCCTAGCCGCAGTGAGATTGCTTTTGCCACGACTTTGTAGTCTGTGCTGAGGAGTGAGACAGGACGCCAATTTCATAAATCGTTGAGGTCCCCCTTCTTCGGCAATAAGGTGACCATGGCTCGCCTGCACGAAAGAGGGAGGACCCCACTCTGCAAAGACTCGGCCCAGACGGTGACTAGGTCTGGGCCGAGGATGTCCCAGAACTCACGGTAGAACTCCACGGTCAGCCCGTCCATGCCCGGAGATTTATTGGTGGGCATGCGGCGGAGGGCTTCCAAGAACTCGGCCAGAGTGAGAGGAAGCTCTAGCCAGTCTCTGTCACCCACGCTGACCATCAGGAGTTTGTCCCAGAGCACTCTGCAAGCATTAGGATCGGAAGGATCCAGGGAGAAAAGGCCTGCGTAGAAGGCCCTGACCCGCCCGCACATCTCCCTGAATCCGTGAGGGGGGTGCCGTCCTCTGCGAGGAGGCAGGTGACGTGCTTCTTGGCCCCCCTCTTTTTCTGCAGGGCATAGAAGAAGTGGGAGCCATGATCCATCTCCTGAAGGAATCGGATGCGGGATCGAACAAAGGCACCCCGGGCCCAATGGTCCTCGGGGGCCTGGAGCTCCTCCTGCTTCTCCCGGCACGCCCCGCAGAGGGATGGATCCTCGGGGCTGGCGGCCAGACACCTCTCTAGCTCTAAGACCTCCCATTCCAACTGCCCTATCGCCGCATCCCTCCATCAGCTGGCACCCTGCGTGTAGTCACAGCAGAAGAGCCGGGCGCGCACCTTCCCCAGGTCCCACCACCGCCGTGCCAAGGGAAAGACACGCCGCTGCCCTCGCCAGGCCAGCCAGAACTCCCAGAAAGACGCCACAAAGCCCACATCCTCCAACAAGCTGTTGTTAAAATGCCAATAGGCCAGCCCCGGCCTCTCTGCACAGAGAGAGACCATCACGGTGGCAAAATGATGATCGGAGAATGGGGCTGGCTGGATGCTGGAGGAGTGGGCCCGTGAAAGGTGGAAACGTGACAAGTAGATGCGGTCCAACCAGGAGTGGCGCGACCGATTGGCCTCCACACGAACAAAGGTGAACAACGTCAAAACGTCGTCCGGGTGGTGGTCGTGCCAGACGTCCACCAGGGAGTGATGGTCTACTATCTCCCAGAGGACGTCCAGGGCGGCCAGGCACTGCTCGGTCCCCGAGTGGTCCCACTCCTCGAGGGTAGTATTAAAGTCCCCTCCCAGGACCAGGCACTCGCGAGGATCCAAGGTGCCGAGGAAGGTGGACGCCTGCTGAAAGAAATGCAGCCACTCTGGGCCCGATGTTGGGGCATAGACATTGACAAGATTGACCACGAGCCCCTCCATACGGACCTGGAGGTGCAGCAGGTGGCTCGGCACAGCCTCGGGCTGTAGGTCGGGGGAGAATAGGGTCGCCACTCCAGCCGTATGAACTGTGAGATAGCTAAAGTAGACCCTGTCCCCCCATTCCAGCTGCCAGCTATCTTCGGCGGCCGGATCCGTATAGGTCTCCTGCAGAGTACCCCCCCTCCAGAAGGAAGGAGAGCACCTGGCACCTGCGGAGACCCATCCTACAGCCCCGGGGGTTCAACGTTGTGATGGTGAGAGGTGCCATGAGGAGGGTGGGGGGGATTCTCGCTGGCAGGGATGCTCGTGGTTCCCAACAGGCGCGCAACAATCTGTGACCTACCCCGTAGGTGAGTAAGGAGTCACAGAAGAGGTGGACCTGCTGGTCGGCCGCGGCGGCATACTTTCCGGTCCTTTTACCCTCCCCCATGAGGGCCCTCACGGCCTGGAGGATTTGATGGAAGTCCCCCCATTGCTGGAGAGTGAGCTGCACCTTGTTACGGGAGCCCCAGATGTCCTCAAGGGACTCCCGCAGCTCCTCTCACAGCGTATGGGGAGCTGGGGTCACTAGCCCCCGGCTTTCCTCTGGAGGGACCACCGACACAGCCCCGTGGCCCACTGAAACGGGCAGGCAAGGGGTGAACCCCCGACGTGGCACCCGATGGGCTGGCGCCATGCAGTCCTCCTCAAACCCTGGCTTGACTGGGGGCAGCGGAGGGAAGGTAGCAGCCCCTAGTGAGTCGGGACTGGGAAATACAGAGACCGCTCTCTGGGGGTTGTCCTCTAGGAGAGAGGAGATGATGGCCCCAGGCGTGGCAATGATATCATGGGAGGTGGAGGGGGCAGGGACGGGGCTGACATCAGGGACAGGGCAGGGATCTAGAGTAGGAGCAGGGCAGGGGTCGGGAGCAGAGTCAGGGAGAGGGGCAAAGGCAGGATCCTGGGCCCCAATAGCCAGGCTGCTGGGAAATGGCCCCTCTCGATCGAGCTCAGGGAGCTGGGGAGGGGTAAGGGGGTCCTCCGTGACACTGGGCTCTGGCACCACGGCCGGCGTAGTAGCCACGGCATCTTCAGTGGGGTCCCCGCCTGGGAAAGAGGTCGGTTGCCCCACGCCCACGAGGGACAGCCCGTGGGGCTTGGGTCCCAGCCGCAAGGCACCAGCGGTCACCTCAGTGGGCTCAGCAGCCGACAGAAGGGTGCCACCCGTTGCCGGGCAGATGGAGAAGCCCAGGGAACCCTCAGAGGTGGGAGCAGAAGCAGCGGTTACGGGGAGGGAGCATGGAGAAGGCGGGGCCGGGGTGAGGTCACTCAGATCGAGGCCCGCTGGCAGAGGGTTGTCCTCCCCCTGGGTGACTGGGGTCAGACCTAGGGCCTCGATCTCCTCATAGATGGAGGGGAGCTCTCCTTCCACCACCCCGGAGGTCTCCCCGCCAGAGCCCAAAGCGACGCTCGCCCTGGGGCTCACAGGGGCTCCGGATGGTAATGGGGCACGAAGGGCTCTATTGGGGGCCTTGGATGGAAGGGACTCCAATGGAGGGACGATACTGCCCTCTCGTGCTGCCATGTCTTCCCCAGCCAATACTGGGGGATGGAACGCGCCCGTGGGCAAGGCAGAGAGCTTGGCCTCATTGCCCCCCTTTCTGGTCTTCCGGAGGGCTTCCGCATTGGTGGAAAGAAGCGTAGCTCAAGCCTTCTGCTTGCCCCACTTCCCCTGGACTAGGGCCCAGCCCTCCATGGCATCATCGGGGGGCCGGCTGACAGGGGTCGGGTCGGGGGGCAGGGACGATGGCTCAGGGACCGTGGGAGGCAGCGGTGGGACGGCGTGAGAGAGGGAAGATTCCCCCTGGGGCGGGCCCTCTCCCATACTCGACAGTATCCCTGCTGCACCCTCCTCTAGGGGCCCTGCCGGATGCAGGCAGCAAAGGCAGGACTCTCCCGCTTGTCTGGGCGTGCTGGGGGAAGTGCTCCTTGGGCCCAAGCGGGAGCAGTGGTGGACTGAGTTGGAGGAGGGGTGGCTTTGGGCACTGGGCAGCCAGGGGCGCCGGCAATGACAGGGCCAGTGCCCCGCCGGGGCTTGGGGGTCCCGGATGCCCATCCTTGCCAGGCCAAAGGGCAGTCCCTCCAGACTTGCCCCATCGCCCGGCAGAGGTAGCACTGTGCCTCCCCCTTAGAATAGTGCACCCGGTAATGGGCCCCCTGGTAGGGGATCAAAAATGACCCCTCAAGCTCCTCTCCATCCCACGCCGCTGGCGGCAGTTGAAGCTGCACTTGCTGATGGAATGAGAGAACATGACAGAGGGAGGGGTCCTTGCAGCCCAGTGAGAGAGGACTCAGAACAGAGGTGGGCTTCCCCAGGGTCGAAAGGGCGGGTAATAGAGTGGCATTGGGAAGGAAAGGAGGAACGGAGGTCAGAACCAGGCGGACGCCCAGGTTGTCCAGCGGCTCCAGGGGGACGAACACGCCCCCCACCGCCAGGCCCTTCTCCACCGCCTCCTGGGCAGCGGCCTCTGATGCCAGGAAGAAGACCACCTTCCTGTACATTTTGGAGGCTGCCATAATGGTCGTGGGCCCCACCACCCTCACCAATGCCCGCACGTATGTGTCCATGTGGGGCAAGGCTGGCGCCAGGAGACAAGAGATGCCGTGCTTCCTGGTCATGGTAGAAAAGGGGCCCCGGCCGCTATAGATGGTAGTGGAGGCAGTGGGCGGGAGAGATGACGTAGCGGCAGGCGGGGGGGCTGCCGCCACCTGGGCGTACGCCCTGGGGGCCTGGGGAGGGACACCTGCAGAGCTGGTGGAGGGAGCAGTGGGTAGGGACGCCACGGCTGGTGGTGGGGCCGCAGCAGTGGGGGCAGCCCGTGCCATGGAGGGCCTGGTCTTTTTGGTGGGGTCCTTCCCCTTCTTCTTACCCTGGCCTTTCCCGCCAGCTGGGGGGGCTCCCCCAGAATCTGAGGGGGCAAGGGACATGGCAGCAGTGGAGGTCACCACAGTGCCCGCCATTGCTGGCGCCCCAGTGGGGACGGTGGCAGGTGGTTTGGTGGTGGCAGTGGAGGTAGAGGCTTGGCGGGGTGATGGAGGGGCAGGCAGGGGAGGGGTAGCTGGGGCTGATGGAGGGGCCTCACCCGTCTCGTCCCCTACAATCGTGAGCAGGGAGGGAAGGGGAGACACCAGAAGGAGAAGGGGAAAGGGGAAGCAGGTCAACCACTCCTCCCCGCTGCAGGGCACCAAAAGGGGTGGGCTAGACAGGGGGACAAAACAGGTTAGGGGTCAGTCACCGAGACGGGGTGGAATTCCGGCTCTTCTAGCTGCACTAGGGGAGCGGGGGATACAACAGCATTGGGGGTGCAGTGAAGAGGTTTGAAACTAAAATGGGGAGTTGCACAAGCAAATAGGAGGGGGCATGGATGCAAGGACAGGGAACTGGACTTAGGACAGGGAAACCAAGGGACTAGCTTCAGAAGCTGGGGTGGGGCAAACAAAGGCTGTAGAGGGAAATGGGTGGAGCAGGCAAACAAACTGAAGCTAGTAAGGAGGGCTGTGGCAAAAGGGGGGGCAAAAGCTGCAAAGGGCAAATGGGGCAGGTAACAAGGGGCAAAGCTGTGAGGTGGGCAGTCGGGGAGGGGCACGTGCGCCCATGTGTGCTCGCACAAAGTCAATTTGGGCTGGCTGCTGCTTCTGGCCCAAAGGGTGGAAATAGGGCGTGGCAAGCCAAACAAGCAGCTGAGTCCAGAGGCAGGAGCTGAGGCAGATGGTATATAGCCAGTGGGGGTGATCGTAGTGGTGGGGGTTGGGGGACACACAGATGGATCAGGGGGGTAGCTCCACGCCACACCCCCTGTGTCCCTACAAACACAGTCAAGACCCCCACCCCAAGAGCATAGTTTGAAAATTACTCAGTCTTTAGGCGCCCTCCATGGTGGTCTACAAAGTCTCTAGGTGCTCCCACACTGGTAGATGGTTCTCTTCTTCTCCTCCTCGGGGCTTCAGCAGCTCCAGACAGTAACCTCCGCAGCAGCAGCTCCAGGAACTCCAGGTGGTGGTCCAGGCAGGCAGAAAGGACCCCTCTCAGGTGGTGGTGTCCACAGCAGCAACGGCTGGGGCTGGGGTCCCTCACTGCCCCCCTCTGGGGAGCGGGCCAGCAGGCCCCCTGCAAGGGGCTGCAGTTGGAGCAGTAGCAGCACCCAAAGGTGGGGGGTCTAGCAGCCGGCCAGCAACCAGGTAGCAGCAGAAAAGGTGGGGGGTGGTATCTGGCCCGGCCAGAGGAGCAGCTGGAGCAGCAACAGTAGCAGGGAGAGCCCAGGGCCTAGCAGTAGCCCTCTCCCTCCTTCTCCCTACAAGCCAGAGGGCTATAGGGTAGTAATTATTTTTTGAAGCAAAAAAGGTGTTTTTATTTGCATAACACACTTACAAAACAAAAACAGCATATGCAATGTGTAACACAGCAACCAATCACAATTGTTTTCTCATTAGCTACAGGGGAGGGAAATGTTCAAGCTTGCCTGGGCCCAGGGCAGGGGGCTTCCTCGACTCACGTGGTCTTCCACCCTTCCGAGTTACCTGGTGGCCCAGAGTGAGGGGGCTTCATTGACTCTCAAGGTCTGCCACCCCCTCGAGTTACCTGGCGCCACGCCCAGTGTCACCAACAATTTCCTCCTTTGAAAGCACCCAACAAGAGGGGCAGGCTGTGGGGTGGACAATCGGGGGGGGGCACGTGCACCCACGTGTGAAAGGACTCCTCTAAGGTGGTGGTGTCCACAGCAGCAATGGCTGGGGCTGGGGTCCCTTACTCTCTCCCCCAATCAAAGGGTCAAACAAAGGGAACCGGACGGGGACACTGAGCAGAGAACCTCAGACAGTGCCCACCGCTCCTCAAAAGCATCAAGGGAGACGGTGGACGCGGCCCAGAGGAACTCCGCCCAGATACATGAACGGACCGAGGATCGGAAAATGGCCCCACAGTCACAGGAACTCCATAGGCCAACCTCCTCTCTCTGGTTTTATAGATGACCATTTTAGCCAGGGCCAGGAGGAGGTTAACTAGGAGATCCCGCTACTTTGTGAGGCCACGGATGGGGAGTGCATAAATAAAAAGGTGAGGGGAAAAATGCAACCGAAAACATAATAGGAGATTTGGGAGGAGCCGGAACAGGGGCTGCAGCCTGGCACACTCCAAATATACATGCACCAAGGTTTCCCTCACACCGCAAAAGGGACAAGTATCTGGGATGGGGGTGAACTGCGTCAAGTACGTGCCCGTGCTCACAGCTCCCTGAAGGAGCCGCCAACTGATGTCTCCGACAGGCCTCGGAACCAAGGTGGAATCTAGGCTGGCCCACCGGGGCTGCTCAGCCTCCAAAGGTGGCAGAAGGTCTCGCCACTTTGTGTCAGGGTGGGACACTAGGGTGAGGGCGTGAAGGGTGTGGAGCACAAGCGTGTATAGATGTTTCCTTGGCATGGTTTAGAAGCCTACTGGCTGCAGTTCATGCAGCCGGCTCGCAGTAAAGGGGTGAGGGGGTTGATTGGGTCTACGGGGCAGGGGTCCAATTAAAAGGTCCAGCAGGCCTGGGGTAGAGGGTGGGCGGAGCGTGCCCTCGAGCAGGACCTGGTAGAGGTAAGCTTGAGCAGCAGGCGGCAAAGCGGCCTTCACCTCCTGAAGTACGCACCGGGGGTTACGAGGTCTGGAGAGCCCCATGCGCCGAGCGAGCGTCAGGGGATCCAACCAGTCTCCCCGGTCGTAGTCCAGGAGGTCTCTGACTCTTGTGACTTCTGCCAGGACCAACCTCTGGTGCACCGAGGGGGACTCCGCCACCTGCACGTGGAGCTGGGGGTTGTGTAGCAGGGGCTCCGCGAGGAGATCTGCTCCCTTGGTGGCCGCCACGGACCTGGTTGTTGAAAACAGTTTCCAGGTCCGGAAGAGGTCCTGGTAGAAGACCGGCAGCCTGGAGAGGTCTCGCAGAAGACCTCTCGGATGGAGATAAAGGAGATGCAGGTCATACCGGAGCCCTCGGATGCCTGCGTAGGATGGAGTGCGCCAGTATGCTTCACGCCGAACTGCCTGCACCATAGAGGAGCCTCTGTAGGGCCTGGAAGCGGAAGACGCGGACCTGAGTATGCAGACACTTCAGGCTCTGTCCTCCTTCCTTCAGGGGTAGATGAAGAACCCCTACAGGGGCCCAGTGTGTTCCTGACCAAAAGAACTCTAGAATCAATCTCCGGAGGTTGGTCAGGAAACCCGGGGCGGGGACCAGGGTGTTGGGGCGGGGACCAGGGTGTTGAGCCGGTACCAGAGCGTGGACAGGACCAGTTGATTAAGCACCAGCGCTCTCCCTCGGAGGGAGAGGCATCAGAGTAGTCCCACCCATTTCCGGAGCCACTCTATCACTCCGCCCTCTAAATTGTGCCAGTTCTCCAGCGAAGAGGGATGAATGGCAGAAAGGTAAACGCCAAGGTAGAGCAGCGGACCCGCACTGCACTGGATAGTCTGAAGCATGGGTGGGAGTGAGCTCACCTGCCGCCAGTCTCCTACCGCCAAGCCAGAGCTCTTGACCCAGTTGACCCGGGCAGAGGAGGCTGCCGAATAGATGGCATGGCAAGCCTCCACCCACGCCAAGTCGCCTGGGTTCTGGACCACGAGGAGCACGTCATCGGTGTACGCCAACAGGACCAGCCACAGCTCCGGCTCCCGCAGCACCAACCCTGTCAACCTCCTGCGGAGGAGACAGAGGAAGGGCTCAATCGCCAGAGCGTACAGCTGGCCTGAGAGGGGCCACCCCTGCCGTACTCCTTGCCCGAATCTGACTGGTTTGGTCAGGGTCCAGTTGAGCTTAACCAGACACTCTGTGGAGGCGTACAACACCCGGAGAAAACCCACAAACTGGGGTCCGAAGCCAAACGCTCCCAGAGTGTTCAGGAGGTACCCATGGTCCACCCTATCGAATGCCTTCTCCTGATCTAGGGACAGGAGGGTTAATGACAGACCGTCTCTACACCCGAGTTCCAAAAGGTCCCAAACCAGAAATAGGTTATCAAAGATACTGCGGTCTGGGACGGTGTAGGTCTGGTCTGGGTGGATCACATCCGCCAGCACAGACCCTAGCCACAGCGAGATTGCTTTCACTATGATTTTGTAGTCCTTGCTGAGGAGCAAGACAGGATGCCAATTTCGTAAATCACGGAGGTCCCCCTTTTTCGGCAATAAGGCGAGCATGGCTCACCTGCACGAAAGAGGGAGGAACCCGCTCTGCAGAGACTCGGCCCAGACGGTGACTAGGTCTGGGCCGAGGACATCCCAAAACACGCGGTAGAACTCCACGGTCAGCCCGTCCATGCCTGGAGACTCATTAGTAGGCATACAACGGAGGGCTTCCGAGAACTCAGCTAGAGTGAGAGGCAACTCTAGCCAGTCTCGGTCGCTCACGCTGACTGTAGGGAACTCCTCCCAGAGCACTCTGCAAGCACCAGGGTCGGTCAGATCCAGGGAGAAAAGACTTGCATAGAAGGCTCGGGCCCTCCCGCACATTTCCGCCAGTTCCATGAGGGGGGTGCCGTCTTCTGCCAGGAGGCAGGTGACGTGTTTCTTGGCCCCCCCTCGTTTTCTCCAGGGCATAGAAGAAGCGGGAGCCACTATCCATTTCCCAAAGGAGGTGGATGTGGGATCAAACAAAGACGCTCTGGGCCCGCAGAGGAGCGGGTCCTCGGGGCTGGCAGCCAGACACCTCTCCAGCTCTATCACCGCATTTCTCCGTCGGCTGGTGCTCCGGGTGTAGTCGCGGCAGAAAAGCCAGGCACGCACCTTCCCCAGGTCCCACCATCGCCATGTCGAGGGAAAGGCACACCGCTGCCCTCGCCAGGCCAGCCAGAATTTCTGGAAGGACGTCATGAAGTCCTCATCCTCCAACAGGCTGTTGTTAAAATGCCAATAGGCCGGCCCCGGCCTCTCTGCACAGAGGGAGGCTGTCATGGTGGCTAGGTGATGGTCAGAAAATGGGGCCAGCCGAATGCTGGAGGAGTGGGCTCATGAGAGATGGACGCATGATAAATAAATGCTGTCCAACTGGGAGTGGCTCGACCGATGGGCCTCCACCCGGACAACGGTGAACGTGGAAGTGTCATCCGGGTGGTGGTCGCGCCAGATGTCCACTAGGGAGTGATGTTCGACTATCTCCCGGAGGGTGTCCATGGCGGCTGGGCTCCGCTTGGTCCCTGAGCAGTCCTGTTCCTCGAGGGTAGTATTAAAATCCCCTTCCAGGACCAGGCACTCGTGAGAATCTAAGGTGCCAAGGAAGGTGGACGCCCGCTGGTAGAATTGCAGCCACTCCGGGCCCGATGTCGGGGCATAGACATTAACGAGGTTAACCACGAGCCCCTCCATACAGACCCGGAGATGCAGCAGGCGACCCGGCAGGGCCTCGGCGATCCCTAGCACCTCGGGCCGTAGGTCGGGGGAGAACAGGGTCGCCACTCCAGCCTGTCGAACCGTGGCATGGCTAAAGTAGACCCTGTCCCCCCACTCCAGCCGCCAACTGTCTTCGGCGGTCGGATCCATATAGGTCTCCTGCAGGAAAATCACAGAGTACCCTCCCTCCTGAAGGAAGGAGAGCACCTGGGACCTGCGGAGAGCCATCCTACAACCCCGGGTGTTCAACGTTGCAATGGCGAGAGGTGTCATGGGGAGGGCTGAGGGGGATCCTCACTGGCAGGAATGCTCGCATCTCCCAGCAGGCTGCACAACAGTCCGTGACCCATCCTGTAGGTGAGTAATTGTTCACGGAAAACGCAGACCCGTCATTAGGCCGTGGCATCCTGCTTCCCCGTCCCTTTACCTTCCCCCATGAGGGCCCTTGAGGCCCGGAGCATTTGAGAAAAGTCCCCCCATCGCTGGAGAGCAAGCTGTACCTTGTTGCGGGAGCCACGGACATTCTCTAAAAACTTCCGCAGCTCTCCTCGCAGCTCATGGTGGGGTGGGGTTACAGTTTCCCGGTTGTTCCCTGGCGGGGCCCTTGGTGCAGCCCCGTGGTCCACTAAAACGGACAAGCAGGGGAAAATAGCAGCTCCTAATGGGTCGGGGCAGGAGAACACAAAGGCCTCTCCCTGGGGGTCATCAGCTGGGAAAGGGAAGAAAACAGCCCCGGCAGGGGGGCAGCAATGACATTGCAGGAGGTAAATTGGATAGGGGTAGGGGCAGGGGCAGAGGCGAGGTTCTGGGTTTCGGGAGGCAAGCAGCTGGATGGTGGCGCATCCCCATCAAGCTCAAGGGTTAAGGGGTGGGGAGGGAGCACTCAGTGACACTGGGCGCGTGCTCTGTGGTGGATTTAGAGGCCACAGCATCAGGAGGTGGATTATCTTCTGTAGGGCCCCCACCCGGGAAGGAAGTCAATTGCTCCGCACAAACGGGGGGTGCCCCTGGTGACACGCGACCAGTACACGAGTTGCTGGCTGTCACCTGAGCAGGCTCGGTGGTCGTCAGCGGGGTGCCATCAGTGGCCGGATCGGTGGAGGAGTCCAGGAGCTCCTCGGAGGTGGGAGCGGAAACAGCCGTTAAGGGGAGGGAGCATGGGGAAAAGAGGGGTGGAGTGAGGTTGCCCAGATTGAGATTTGCTGGCAAAAGGTCATCGTCCTCCTGGGAGACCGGGGTCAGATCTCGAACATGGAGGAGAGGACACTTTCCGACACCCCGGGTTCTCCCCGCTGGCACCCGCCACGATGGTTGCCTCAGGGTTCATGGGGGCTTCGGGTAACGTCAGGACAGAAGGGGCTTCTTCGAGGGTCTCGGAGGGGAGGGTCTCCCGTGGAGGGAAGACACTACCTTCCGGTGCTGCCATGTCTTTCCCAGCTGACACCAGTGGGTAGGACGCACTTGTGGGCAAAGCGGAAGACTCGGCATCGGTGCCCCCTTTCCTGGTCTTCTGGGGGGCCTCCACCTCGGGTAGATGAGGCGGAGCTCAAGCCTTCCTCTTGCCTTGCTTCCCCTGGACTAGGGCCCGGCCCTCCATGGCATTATCTGGGGGCTGGTTAGCAGGGGTCGCGTCAGGGGGTAAAGGCGATGGCTCAGGGACTTGGGGGGGGGGAACGGTGGGGCAGCATAAGGGAGGGAGGATTCTCCCTGGGGCAGGCTCTCTCCCATGCCTGGTGGTATCTCTGCCACACCCTCCTCCATAGGCCCAGCCAGATTGTCAGCAGCGAGGGTGGGGCTCTCTCGCTTATCTGGGCATTGTAGAGGAGGTGCCCTTTGGGCCTGAGGGGGAGTAGCGGTGGTCCGAAGAGGAAGGGGGGCGGGTTCGGGTACCGGGCAGCCAGGAGCGTCAGCAATGACGGGGCCGATGTCCTACCGGGTCTCGGGGATCCCAGGTGCCCCTCCTTGCTGGGCTAGGGGGCTGTCCCTCTGGACATGCCCCGACGCCTGGCAGAGGTAGCACCGGGCTTCCCCTGTGGATAAGTACACCCGGTAACGGGCCCCCTGGTGGGGGACTAGGAAGGACCCTTTGAGCGCCACGCCATTGCGTGCCACCGATGGCAATAAAAGTTGCACTTGCCGGCGGAAGGAAAGGATGTGACAGAGGGTGGGTCCTTGCAGCCCAACGGGAGAGGGCTGATAACAGAAACAGGTTTCCCCAGGGTGTAAAGGGCACATAGCAGGGCAGCACTGGGGAGAAAAGGAGGGACAGAGATCAAGACCAGGTGGATGCCCAGGTCCTCCAGTGGCTCTAGGGGGGCAAACACCCCCCCCCCCGCCAGGCCTCTCTCCACTGCTTCCTGGGCGGCAGCCTCCAATGCTAAGAAGAAGATGAGCTTCCCGTACATTTTGGAGGCTGCCACAATAGGCGAGAGCCCCACCACCCTCGCCAGCGCCCGCACGTAGGTCTCCACGTGGGGTGAGGTGGGCACTAGGAGGCATCGGACACCGTGCTTCCTTGTCATGGTGGGAAAGGGGCCCTGGCCACTATTGATGGTGGCGGAGGCGGTGGGCGGGAGAGATGACGAGGCGGCAGGTGGGGGGGCTGCCGCTGCCTGGGCATACATCCTGGGGGCTGAGGAAGGGACACCCACAGAGCTGGTGGAGGGGGCAGCGGGGAAGGACTCCATGGTCAGTGATGGGGCCACAGCAGGGGGGTGGCCCCTGCCATGGAGGGCCTGGTGGTTTTAGCAGGGCCCTTCCCCTTCTTCTTGCCCTGGCCTTTCCCGCCGGTTGGGGGGGCTTCCCTAGAGTCTGGGGAGGCGATGGGCATGGCAGCGGTGGAGGTCACCCTGGTGCCCTCCATTGCCGATGCCCCAGCGGGGGCGGTGGCAGGTGGTTAACAGGAGTTGGGGTCAGGTAAAAAGGGACAAGCTGTGGGGTGGACAATTCAGGGGGGCATGGCACATACGGTTGTCCATGGAGTCCTGTTTGGTTGGCTGGTGCTTCTGGCCCACACGGTGGAATCAGGGTGAGCAGCTGAGTCCAGAGGCAGATGTTAGACAGCCAGCAAAGATGGTGGAGCAGGGGGGGGTGAAGATCGTAGTGTGGGGGTTTGGAGGACACAGATGGATTGTGGGGCAGCTCCGTGCCACACCCCCTGTGTCCCTACAAACACAGTCACGACACAGTCAAGGCCTCTCCCCACACGAGAGCACAGTTTGAAAGTTACCCAGTCTTGGGCCCCCTCCACGGTGATTTGTAGATTCCCCGGGCAGTGTTCCTCCGGTAGATGGCTTTTTCCTCCTCTGTTCTGGGCTTTCTTTTTTGCAGCTGCAACATTCCAGGGATGCCAGAGCAGATGATAAAAGTCCTCTCAGCCAAATTTGGGTCCACAAACAAATGGCAAGCGGCTGGGTCTGGGGGCTGGGTCCTTCCACTCTCCCCCTCTGGGGAGTGTGCCAGCAGGCCCCCCCCTCTTGGGGGGTGGGGTTCCAGCTGGAGCGGCAGCAGCGTCCGAGGGCGGGCAGCTAACAGCCAGCCGGCAGCCGGCCAGCACTCTAGCAACAGCAGAGAAAGAAAAAAAAAACAACAAAAAGAAAAGAAATGGGGGAGAGCATCTGGCCTGGTCGGGGGGGAAGCCGAAAGCAGGGGCAAAAAGCAAGGAAAGCCCAGGCCAGAGGGCAGCAGCAGGAGGGCAGGCTAAGTAGGTTCCTTTTCCCTGGGTAAGGTAACAGGGAAGGTTTTTTTTTTTTTTGAAACAGAAAAGAATTTTATTTGTAACACTTACAAAGAATTACCAAAGGAAACAAAACAAACTATGCAACAAAACAATGCAAACAGAAGGTATAACACAGGAGCTTTCAGGAGGGAGAAGTGTTCAGGCTAGCCTGGGCCCAGAGTGGGGGGGCTTCCTCGACACTCGTGGTCTTCCACCCTCCTGAGTTACCTGGTGGCCTAGAGCCGGGGGGCTTCCTCGACACTCGTGGTCTTCCACCCCCTCGAGTTACCTAGTGCCGCGCCCAGTGTCACCGATCCTCCCTCTCCTGAGAGTGCCCGGCAAGATGGGCACAGCTGCGGGGTGGGCAGTTTAGGGGTCGGGGGGGGTAGACACCCATGTATTATAGGACCCCTCCTAGATGACAGTAATGATGGTATCCACAGCGGCAATGGCTGGGGCTGCCGTCTCTCGCTCTTCCCCTCAATCAAAGGGTCAGATGGAGGGAACCGGATGGGGTCACCGAGCAGAGAACCCCGGACAGCGCCCACCACTCCTCAAAGGCGTCAAGGGAGTCAGTGGACGCCGCCAGAGGAACTCCGCCCGGATACATGAATGTACTGAGGATCAGAAAAAGGCCCTACAATCGCAGGACGCTTCATGGGCCAACCTCCCCTCTCTGGTTTTATACATGGCTGTTTTAGCCAAGGCTAGGAGGAGGTTAACCAGGAGGTCTCGCAATTTTGTGGGCCCACAGATGGGGAGTGTGTAAATAAAAAGGTGAGGGGAGAAATGAAGCCAAAAGCGCAATAGAATATTTGTGAGGAGCCGGAAAAGGGTCTGCAATCTGGCACACTCTAGATATACGTGCGCCAGGGTTTCCCTCACATTACAAAAAGGGCAAGTATCCGGGATGGGGGTAAACCGTGTCAGAAACACGCCCGTGCTCACAGCTCCGTGAAGGAGCCGCCAACTGATGTCCCCGACAGGCCTCGGGACCAAGGTGGAATACAGGCTGGCCCACCGAGGTTGCTCACCCTCCAAGGGTGGCAGGAGGTCCCGCCACTTTGTATTGGGGCGGGACACCAGGGTGTGGGCGTGAAGGGTGTGAAGCGTGAGTGTGTATAAATAATTTTGTGGTGCGATTTGAAAACGGACCAGCTGCTGTTCATGCAGCCAGCTTGCAGTGAAAGGGTGAGGGGTTTGTTGGGATCGGCACGGTAGGGGCCCAATGGAAAGGGCCGGTGGGTCTGAGGTACAGGATAGGCGGGGTGCACCCTCACGCAAGGCTCGGTTGACATAAGCCCGAGCAGCGGGGGTCAAGGCGGCCTTCACCTCCTGAAGTACGCGCCGGGAGGTACGAGGGCTGGAGAGCCCCATGCACCAAGTGAGCGTCAGGGGATCCAGCCAGTCTCTCTGGTCATAGTCCAGGAGGTCTACCGACCCTCATGACTTCCGCCAGGACCAACCTCTGGCGCACCGAGCGGGACTCCGCCACCTGCACACGGAGTTGGGGATTGTGTAGCAGGGGCTCCGTGAGGAGATCTGCTCCCACGGTGGCCACCACGGACCTGGTCATTAGAAACAGTTTCCAGGTCCGGAGGAGGTCCTGATAGAAGACCGGCAGCCCGGAGAGGTCTCGCAGAAAACCTCTCGGACAAAGATAAAAGAGCTGCCGGTCGTATCGGAGTCCTTGGAAGCGGTGCAGGAAGGCGTGCGCCAATATGCTCCACGTCAAACTACCTGCACTATAAAGGAGCCCCTGCAGCGCCTGGAGGCGGAAAACGCGGACCTGAGTGTGCAGACACTTCAGGCCCCGCCCTTCTTCCTTCAGGGGTAAATGAAGAACTCCAACAGGAGCCCAGTGCATTCCTGACCAGAAGAACTCTAGAATCAATCTCCAGAGGTGGGTCAGGAAACCTGGGGCCGGGGCCAGGGTGTTGAGCCGGTACCAGAGCGTGGACAGGACTAGTTGGTTAAGCACCAGTGCTCTCCCTCGGAGGGAGAGACATCAGAGTACCCTCGTCCATTTCTGGATCCACAATATCACCCCGCCCTCTAAATTTTGCCAGTTCTCTGGCGGGGAAGGGTGCGTGGCGGAAAGGTAAACGCCGAGATAGAGCAGTGGACCCGCACTCCACCGGATGGTCTGAAGCACGGGTGGGAGGGAGCTTACCTGCTGCCAGTCCCCCACCGCCAAGCCAGAGCTCTTGACCCAGTTGACTCAGGCGGAGGAGGCTGCCGAATAGATGGCCTGGTATGCCTCCACTCGCGCCAAGTCGCCCGGGTCCTGGACCACAAGGAGTACGTCATCAGCGTACGCCGACAAGACCAGCCGCAGCTCCGGCTCCTGCAGCACCAACCCTGTCAACCTCCTGCGGAGGAGACAGAGGAAAGGCTCGATCGCCAGAGCGTACAACTGGCCCGAGAGGGGGCACCCATGCTGCAGTCCTCGCCCGAAGCTGACCGGTTCGGTCAGGGTCCAGTTGAGCCTAATCAAACACTCCGCGGAGGTGTACAGCACCTGGAGAAAACTCACAGACTGAGGTCCGAATCCAAATGCCTGCAGAGTGCTCAGGAGGTACCCATGGTCTACTCTATCGAACGCCTTCTCCTGATCAAGAGACAGGAGGGCAAACGACAGACCATCTCTACACCCGAGTTCCAAAAGGTCTCGGACTAGAAATAGGTTGTCAAAAATGCTGCGACCCGGGACAGTATAGGTCTGGTCTGGGTGGATCACGTCCGCCATCACGGACCCTAGCCGCAGCGAGATTGCTTTCGCTACGATTTTGTAATCCATGCTAAGGAGTGAGATGGGACGCCAGTTTCGTAAATCGCGGAGGTCCCCATTCTTTGGCAACAAGGTGAGCACCGCTCACCTGCACGACAGAGGGAGGACCCCGCTCTGCAAGGACTCAGCCCAGACAGTGACTAGGTCTGGGCTGAGGATGTCCCAGAACATGCGGTAAAACTCCATGGTCAGCCCGTCCATGCCCGGAGATTTATTGGTGGGCATGTGACGGAGGGCTTCCGAGAACTCGGCCAGGGTGAGAGGCAGCTCTAGGCGGTCTCGGTCGCCCACGCTGACTGTAGGGAGTTCCTCCCAGAGCACCCCGCAAGCTCCAGGATCGGTCGGATCCGGGGAGAAAAGGCTTGTGTAGAAGTCATGGGCCCTCCCACACATCTCCTCCGGATCCGTGAGGGGGGTGCCGTCTTCCGCAAGAAGGCAGGTGACGTGTTTCTTGGCCCCCCTCATTTTCTCCAGGGCATAGAAGAAGCGGGAGCTGCGGTCCATCTCCTGAAGGAGGCGGATGCGGGACCGAACGAAGGCACCTCGGGCCCGGTGGTCCTTGAGGGCCCGGAGCTCCTCCCGCTTCTCCCGGCACGCTCCGCAGAGGGACGGGTCCTCGGGGTTGGCGGCCAGGCGCCTCTCCATCTCTAAGACCTCCCTTTCCAACTGCTCTATCGCCGCATTTCTCTGTCGGCTGGTGCCCCGAGTGTAGTCACGGCAGAAGAGTTTGGCGCACACCTTCCCTAGATCCCACCATCGCTGCACCGAGGGAAAGGTACGCCACTGCTCTCGCCAGGCCAGCCAAAACTCCCGGAAGGACATCACGAAGCTCTTGTCCTCCAACAGGCTGTTGTTAAAGTGCCAATAGGCCAGCCCCGGTCTCTCTGCACAGAGGGAGACTGTTATGGTGGCTAAATGATGGTCAGAGAATGGGGCCGGCCGAATGGTGGAGGAGTGGGCCTGTGAAAGATGGAAACAGGATAAGTAAATACAGCACCAATCGTTCGGGGCGGCAGCTCCGTGCCACACCCCCTGTGCCGCCACAAACGCAATTAAACCACAGTCAAACTCCCCCCCACGAGAGTATAATTCAAAAAGTTACTCAGTCTTACCGCCCCCTCCACAATGATTTGTAGCTTCCCTGGGTGATTGGTCTGTCTTCTGTCTTCTTCTCTAGCTGTGTTGTCTGTATACCAAGGCTTCCGGCAGGCCGAGAATGTTGCAGAGATAAGCTGACAGCAAAACGGCTGGGTCTGGGGGGCTCCTCCAGGGGTTTCAGCTAAGGCAAATAGCTGCGCCCGAGAGCAGGTGGCGTGGGGGCGGTGCTGGCGGCGAGCTGGCAGCCGACCAGCACTCAACAGCAGCGAAGAAAAACGGCAAAAAAAACAGAACAAAACAAAAACAAAAAAGCATCTGGCCCGGTCGGGGGGCGGGGCGGGGGACTAAGGCAAGCTCAAAAAGTAAAAAAAATCCAGGCCAGGGGGCTTTAGGAAAGAATAGAAAGCAGATAGCTGAGGAGCAAGCGAGGGACGTCCCGTTTCCCAACAGGGAAGGTTTTTTTTATTTGTGTTTTTTTTTTTTTTTTTTTTGAAACAGAAAAAAATGTATGTGTGTCAGGAACCTTCTGGAAACAATTAAGACAGGCTGATTAGAACACCTGCAGCCAATCAAGAAGCTGCTAGAATCAATTAAGGCAGGCTAATCAGGCGCTTACTTCAGTTTGTGGTGCCCATGTGAGGAGCTTGGAACAAGAGGCACTAGGAGCTAAGAGTGAGAACGCGGACCGTTGGAGGACTGAGGTGTACAAGCATTATCAGACACCAGGAGGAAGGTCCTATGGTAAGGATAAAGAAGGTGTTGGGAGGAGGCCATGGGTAAGTAGCCCAGGGAGTTGTAGCTGTCGCACAGCTGTTCCAGGAGGCACTCTAGACAGCTGCATTCCACAGGGCCCTGGGCTGAAACCCGGAGTAGAGGGCGGGCTCAGGTTCCCCCCAAACCTGCCAAATCCTGGTCAGGCACAGGAGGAGTTGACCTGGACTATGGGTTCACGAAAACAGCCAAACTGAGGGCTGCGGTGAAGCTCTAAGGCGAGCAAATCTACCAATAAGCGCAAGACACACCAAGGTAGAGGAGGAACTTTTGTCACAGTACCTAATCATCTTGTCAAAAGAGGTGAGATTCCGAGCTTACTCTCAGAGGGCACAGAATTCACAGCCCAGCTTCTCATATGACAAATGAAAAGGAATAATGTGTGCTTGAATTAATGATGATGTTTTGTGAGGAATTATCCTTTAAGTACATAAGGAATTAATGTTCTTCAAGTAGAGAGTCTATTAGTAACTGTAAATGTAGGATCATGATGAATTTAATAAAACATAAAGCATTGCTCAATTAAAATGCTCTTAAACAAATTAATGTCATCTTAAAAAATGTTTAAAGCTTGGTTTCTGTAAAATCTTTTTGCATTATGTCTTAATTATTTTCTTTCTGTCTTCCCAATAATGTAACAATAAAGCACATGTATAGAACTTTATATTCATTAAGCACATGACAAATAATAATTTAAACCTCAAAACACTTCTGCTCAGTAGGTGAGTAATTATTTCTGAACAAAAATACTTCATTAAAAGAGTTAAGGAAGAAATTGTGTTTCAGCAGATTCCAGTTGAAACCCTTCCAAATTTTTGAACTCTATATAAATATTCAACCCCTTAAAGAAATGTAAACATCCGGAAATCAGCACTTTCTGTGATGATTCCAAAAGAAGTGCTCCCTCTACACCTTGTTTCTGGGCAATCTCATTCACTGACACAACTTCAACTCTCTAATCAATTTAAAATATAATCTAATCCTGATTGGGGCCCTTAGATAATACCTCAAAACAAATAACAATATTACTACTACTTAATAACAATTATCTATGTCAATATAATCCTTCATTACTCATTGGCACACCACATTACTTTGTCTATACCATTGTAACTTTAATACCCATTGTGATGTTATCTGATTAAAATATGATCATATAAATCATTGTTGCTACCACTGTTACATAATTGCAACAAATCTTGTACAAAGTATATCAAGTAAGATGTCTATGGAAAGGTTATGATTTGCTGAATGTTTATGCTATTTGTATGCATGTATCATTTTTGTATTTGAAGTTATGAATATTGGCTCTATACCTATATTTCAAATATGTTTGCTCCTGGGGTAACACCCACAAGGTATTTAGCCTGCACAACTTGAATAGTCCCTTCAAGATGTGCAGGCTAAGTGGCTTATCAAGGAACACATAACTCACAATGGACCATGAGAGACGTCTATCTACACTTAATGGATTTTCCTGTGAACTTTCTGTCTGGAGTATAGGTAATTGCTTCTGCTATGACTAAGTGAAATCGTGCATGGACATGTGACGTGCCCATATGACTCCAAACACCATCTTGTTACTGTTACTTTCCACAGTGAGAACAATGGGTTTCCCTTCATTTGAGAGAAGCTATAAAAGTGCTGGAAACATCTCAATTTTGCATCTTTCCTCCTCAAACCTCTGGACTATGGACTTGCACTAATGGGAGCATTCTAACCAAGGACTGAGGACCTTCCTATGATTTGGAAGCAACCAGAGACTTAACAAGCCAGCAGTTTATTCCATCACTGCTACAAGCCTGAACCAAGAACTTTGCATTTATTGTATGTATTTGATTCCTTTAACCAATTTTAACTCTCACCTTTCTATCTATCTTTCTATAAATAAACTTTTAGATTTTGGATACTAAAGGATTGCCAACAGCATGATTATTGGGTAAGATCTGAGTTTTATATTGGACCTGGGTGTGTGGCTGGTCCTTTGGGATCAGAAGAACCTTTTATTTGATTAAATTGGGCTTAAAGAACCACTCCTCTTTAAGCTTAGTGTCTGGGTGTTGAATCCAGGACTGGAATGCTTAAGGAAACTTCCTTTTTGAATTCTTTTCCAGACTAACATGGCTACCCCTCTGATACTTGACACCATGCAAGGCACTGCATTTAGCCATATGGAGTGAAAATCCATTAACCTCATGAAGAAACTTGCATAAGTACTGACAGATATCATCTTCCTTTCCAAATGCAAATGGATGGACATCATACCAAATGGACTGAAGGTGAAAAATCCATTGCTATCTACTTACTGCACAGACCACAGTGAGAGATTATGCCACACGCTATCAAAGAAACTGAGGAACCACCTGATCAGCATCCTATACAGCAAACAGGAAAACATCAAAAAAGAGCTCTCCAACTTGGAGACTCTCATAAATAACCAACCTTCCATACAAACGGACTTTACTAAAATAATACAGCAGAGCTACATTACACACTTCACCTGTCTACAAAGGAAAAAGGACTGTAAGCTGTCTAAAATCCTACCTGCCGCATGGGGCCACAACTGTGGTACCCCTAACTCACCCAGCAATATCGTCAATCTATCCAGCTACACACTCAGCCCAGCAGAAGAGTCTGTTCTATCTCGGGGACTCTCTTTCTGCCCTGCCACTCCCACAAACATGATACAGTTCTGTGGTGGTCTGGAAGCCTACTTTCACCCTCTCTGACTCAAAGAATACTTTCAAGATAACATTGAACAGCACACTGATACCCTCCCACCAACAGCAGAAGAAGAAGAACTCCACATGGACTCCTCCTGAGGGTCAAAATGACAGTCTGGACCTATACATAGGATGCTTCCACCAACGTGCACAGGCAAAAATTGTGGAAAAACAACATTGCTTGCCTCATAACCTAAGTCGTGCAGAACGCAATGCCATCCACAGCCTCAGAAACAACCCTGACATTATAATCAAAGAGGCTGATAAAGGAGGTGCTGTTGTTGTCTGAACAGGTCTGACTACCAAAAGGAGGCTGCCAAACAACTCTCCAATACCAACTTCTACAGGCCACTTTCTTCAGATCCCACTGAGGAATACACTAAGAAACTGCACCATCTACTCAGGACGCTCCCTACACTAACACAACATACCCTTAGACCCCCGACCAGGGTTATTCTATCTACTACCCAAGATCCACAAACCCATAAATCCTGGACATCCCACCATCTCGGGCATTGGCGCACTCACTGAAGGACTGTCCTGATATGTGGACTCTCTACTCAGACCCTACGCCACCAGCACTCCCAGCTATCTCCGTGACAACACTGATTTCCTGAGAAAACTACAATGCATCGGTGATCTTCCAGAAAACACCATCCTAGCCACTATGGATGTAGAGGCTCTCTAAACAAACATCCCACACACAGATGGAATACAAGCTGTCAGGAACAGTATCCCTGATGATGCCACAGCACAACTGGTTGCTGAGCTCTCTGACTTTATCCTCATGCACAATTATTTCAAATGTGGTGACAATATGTACCTCCAGACCAGTGGCACTGCTATGGGCGCCCGCATGGCCCCACAATATGCCAACATTTTTATACTGACCTGGAACATTGCTTCCTCAGCTCTCATCCACTCATGCCCCTTCTTGATCTACGCTACATTGATGACATCTTCAACATCTGGACCCATGGGAAGGAAACCCTGGAAGAATTCCACCACGATTTCAATAGCTTCCACCCCACCATCAACTCAGCATGGACCAATCTACACGGGAGGTCCACTTCCTAGACACCACGGTGCAAATAAGTGACGGTCACATTATCACCATCCTATACCAAAAACCCAACAACCACTACGCCTACCTTCATGCCTCCATCTTCCACCCCGGACACACCACACGATCCATTGTCTACAGCCAAGCACTGACGTACAACCACATTTTCTCCAACCACTCAGACAAAGACCAACACCTACAAGATCTTCACCAAGTATTCTCAAAACTACGATACCCACATGAGAAAATAAGGAAACAGATCAACAGAGCCAGACGTGTACCCAGAAGCCTCCTGCTGCAAGACAAGCCCAAGAAAGAAACCAACAGAACTCCTCTAGCCATCACATACAGTCCTCAGCTAAAACCTTTGCAACGCATCATCAGTTATCTACAACCCATCCTGGACAATGATCCCTCACTTTCTCACAGGCCTTGGGAGGCAGGCCAGTCCTTGCCCACAGATAACCTGCCAACCTGAAGCATATTCTCACCAACTACACACCACACCATAATAACTCTAACTCAGAAACCAATCCATGCAACGAACCTCGATGCCAATTCTGCCCACATATCTACACCAGTGACACCATCACAGGACCTAACCAGATCAGCCACACCATCACCAGTTCATTCACCTGCATGCCCACCAATGTAATATACGCCATCATCTGCCAGCAATGCCCCTCTGCTATGTACATCAGCCAAACTGGACAGTCCCTATGTAAAAGGATAAATGGACACAAATCAGATATTAGGAATGGCAATATACATAAACCTGTAGGCGAACACTTCAACCTCCCTGGACACACAATAGCAGATTTAAAGGTAGCCATCCTGCAGCAAAAAAACTTCAGAACCAGACTTCAAAGAGAAACTGCTGAGCTTCAGTTCATTTGCAAATTTGACACCATCAGCTCAGGATTAAACAAAGACTGTGAATGGCTAGCCAACAACGACAAAAGCAGTTTCTCCTGCCTTGGTGTTCACACCTCAACTGCTAGAAGAGGGCCTCTTCCTCCCTGATTGAACTAACCTCGTTATCCCTACCCTGATTCTTGCTTGCATATTTATACCTGCCTCTGGAAATTTCCACGACATGCATCTGATGAAGTGGGTATTCACCCACGAAAGCTTATGCTCCAATACGTCTCTTAGTCTATAAGGTGCCACAGGACTCTTTGCTGCTTTTTCTGACTTCTTGTTCACCAGTGCGGTGAAACAGAAGTTTACTTTTGTTGCTGGTTTGGTGTATCTTACGCAAGAACCACCACCAGTTTGGGGGTTTGTCTACCCTATTTCTCAGCAGTTTGTCCTGAATGTGGTATTCTCAGTTGTGACCCACAGAGGCACAGTAAAACCCCAAAAGGTATATTACATATATAATAAAGATCAAAATAAAAAAATTAGTAGATCTCATTTCCTATTCAATTGATCCATTTCTAATGTATGGTAACACTAACGTATACCGCAACATTATTAATTACAAAAAAAAAAAAAAATTGGCCAGATTCAATGGTACACTGGTTAAGCTGGGTTAATAATTGCTTTGCATGTGCACGTGTAGGGATTGTTGAAAATTGGGTTTATAATGGGACACTTGACCACTCAATTATTGTAATTAATTATTTCCCTTGTGCTACAGATTAGGCAATCAAGGCACAGAGGGTATGTGTATGCAGCAAAAAAATGTTGCACAACAGTGAGTCTCAGAAGCCAGGTCAACTGATTTGGGTTCACGGGGCTCATGCTGTGGGGCTAAAAATAGCTGTGTGGACGTTTGGGTATGGGCTGGTGCTAGGGTGATTAGATGTCCTGATCTGATAGGGACAGTCCTGATATTTGGGGCTTTTTTTAATATGGCCTCCTATTACTCCCCCATCCCCTGTCCCGATTTTTCACTCTTGCTATCTGGACACCCTAGCTGGCACCCAGGCTCTTAAACTCAACCAAGGGAAGGCTACAGAGGGAACCAGTGTAAGAACCAGGATTTGAATTCAGTACTGCTTGATTCTGGGGGCTAGGATTCAATCCAATCAACTAGAAAGAAGCAAATTACTTTAAGATTGCCCAGTGTATTTTTCTGTAAGGCAATTATCTCCATCTTATTTCCCACTGTGCTTATACAAGTATACCTTATAAGGCACAGTGAGATGTTAATCTACTGTAACTTGGCATGCTATGAGACGCTCCAAATATATGGAACCCTTTTGCTCTGCTAAGTTTGTTTACACAGCTATACAAGCGATAGTGAATAGCTTCTGGTTTGGCCAGTTGTCAGGAACTTTAATATGGCATTAAGAAAAAAAACTACCTAAAACTACTTTTCTAAATAAGGTTCCTAAATCCTTATTTACTAGAGTAGTAGGGCTGGGATTCTCAGAGGCACCTAAGTGACTTTGGAGTGCAAGTCCCAGTGAAAATCAGGAGGAGGACAAGAGTGTCACCCAATCCCTCAAGTAGCTATCAGCAGGTAATAACGGGGGCAAAGCTTTTATTTATTCATATATTTAGTTATTTTTAAGTTTCTGTTCTGATTCGTGGGGATTTGCAGATGTTGAATTTCACCCTCGAGCATAGGATTTGAAACATTCTCAAGCCTCAAAGCTAAAATCCAGCTGCAGTTACCCAGTTTTATATGGTGTAACCCTTCTGCCAGGCCAAGTTGATAGCAGCAAGGGCCGGGTTCAGTACGCAGGGGTTCCCTCTCATCAAAGCAAATGCAAAACTGGCTCGAGCCCCCACCCAGTGACCTGGGAAAGTCTTACACACACCCCTGGGCGCCTCAAAGAGGCAATACTTCCCCTCTTGCAAGCACAGAGTCTTGGTGTAGCAGAGAATCTTTAATAACATGAGGTAAACGACATCAGCATTAAATTGGGGAAACACCACAACTAGTGTTCATTAACCAAACCATGAGCAAAGACCCACCCCAGCAAATTGGGCCACATCCTTTCCCTCGGGTTCTTGAGTCCCAGAACCCAAACGTCTCTTGAGTCCAGCAATCCACAAATCACCCAAAGTCCAAAAAGTCCAGCCCCAGAGTTCAAAAGCTCATCCTCAGAGTGTTACTCTCCAGTCTGGCTAAAAATGTGCCTGTGTGTGGGGGGAAAGAGGTAGGGGGCACCTTACGTGACCTGAAGTTGACTGCCCCACAGGGCTCCGCTCCGCTGTCTCACGAACAGCTCCGCTCTGCACAGCTCAGCTCGCCGTCTCACGAATGCTCCGCCAGCCTATCCACGAACAGCACCACTGCACTCTAGATATTCAGGCTCCCGACTACTTGACACAGTGCTCAGTGATTTCAGCTCATAGTAGTGAGAGCCTTAGTACTGGTGCACCGTAAGGCCAAAGTGTATTTAGCACAGTACCTGTAGCAAGACTCTTAATAGACCCAAAATTAGCTCTGACATTCTACACTGGAGAGAGACAGAGGTCCAATTGGTGTTTCACAAAAGGGCCCATACCACCAGGTACTAATATCTGTCTCAAGCCTCTCTCAATTCACAGAGTTTTGGAACCCATGTCCCTTGCCTAGCGAGTGCTACTTAGTTGATGGTGAGTCCCTCCATCATAACAAAAGGCCAAGTACAATTCCAAGCACAGTTCCCATAGTCAGAGTAATAACAATTTATTCTTCCTGCCCCAATAACAGAGACACTGGGGATCCCACAACAGCCAAAGTTACCATTTGGGCAGCTATGGCCTCATTCTAGGCAGGGTGGGTGTGCCTATGCAAATGAGATTGGTCCCTGAAGTTCTTTTCCACAACTTGCCACACCTCACCACCAGATGTCAGGGTGGAGCTCATCCTGACTCTGCTTACATGGTTTGAGGTAGAAAACCTTGCAAAATGACGAACATACTTCTGGGTGCTGTACAACAAATAGCACTTTTGCCATGACACAACCATAAATCAGAATGCGTTTGGGCAGTACGTGACTCAGCTTGCCTGAGAGGTCTGCAATCTTAAGTGACTGTTAGAACAAGGTCCAGTTTATAACAAAACCTGAAGTAAGGCAAGATCTTCTGGTTACTGATTTTTGTGCACCAAAGTTTCACACAACTCTAATATATACATATTTAGGCTGGAATTCACTGCAGTGCAAAGAGACCAGCCCACATCCCTTGTAACAGGGTGACTGTCTCCTTAAGGGTAGTAAAGACTAGTGGTCAGTCAACAGCTATTCTGTGGCATGTCCCTTTAACTGCTAGACATTCTAGAGTGGATGAAGACCTAGGGAAGGCAGAGCTAGGTGTTGGGAGAGAGGAAGATGCTCCCAGTGGAATAGTTAAGGCTTAATGGAAACCCAGGCTATTTGTTTCTTTAAGGACCTGAGACCAGGAGCCTTATAGGGATTAGCTATGACAGGGCTCCCCACCCTCCAAGCCAATAGGGACAAGCTCTGGGAAGAGGATTCTGTATATTCTCTCTTCCCTCAGAACAAGGGAGACACCAGCAGGAGGGGGGGTCTGCTCTCTGAACCCTCCTAGCCTGAGTGTGAAAGGACTGATTGGGGAAAAGAGCCCGCTGGAGGGAAGGCTGGCTGAGGCTCTACAGGTGGCCTAAATTACAACTCTGAGGAGGAGACCTGGGGGCTGGAGCAAAAAGGAGACTCCAAGGGAGAAAAAGATTCTAGCTAAGGAGGGCTGGGAATGATAAAATTTGGACTTTGAGGATTTTGATTTGATTGGAACAGTTTATGGTAATAGTAAACCCATTATTTGAAGAGGAAAGCATGTGTGGAGTTAAGGAGTCCAAGAAAGGAAATTGAGGCAGGGCACCACTGGGCCATGGTTGGTCAAATGGGGTGCTACAAGGCAGGAGTGCCCTTTGACAATCATGCATGCCACACAACCTCTACATAGTATTTAAGGGCAGAGTTTGTGCTGCCATGGGCCGGCTGGGCTGGGGTGAATTTCATCCTGTTATTTTTAAGGGCAAAGAAAAATGACAAGGATACAAGCAGGATCAATTTTAGTTAGTGTTGCATTTAATTGTTCACCCAGATGTTTGAACTCAGTCAAACCTCTTGAACTGGTGGAAAAGCTTGATATTTACTCTCTACTGTTTACTAGTCCTACTCTGTGGAGGATGGTGACAGCTGAAATTGGGTAGGCGTAATTGACAGAAAGATATACTCCTAGACAGTGCATGCACAAAGGTAGGTAAAGAAGTGGGTGTAGCTGACACCAGATAAGATAAGCAAAGCCTTCCCAGAGACCCCAGCTAAACCCAGGATGAAAAGCTTGTCAGGAGGCTGTCAGTCTGAGCTTTTGTAAGCGTACATCCACACACACATAAGCATCCACAGATACACATATCACATATCTCTTTTCATATACTCCACTCATTCTGGGCTTGAATTGTATCCTACTGAAATAAATGAGTTTTGTCACTGACTTCATTGGGATCGGGATCTAGACCTAGGTCTGTGGAATTCTCTTTATGTCAGTGGAAACATTGCATGCGACAGAAGGGCCTGATTCAAAGCCCACTGAAAGCAATGAAAATATTCCCGTTAACTTCATCGGGGTTTGGATCATGCCCAATAGGCAGAATATTCAGTAGAGATCACAGTGCAGATCAGAGAGGAGAATTTTACACTTGTTTCTGATTTTTTTTTTTTTTTAATTTTCTCCTGAAATTCAGATCCTTCAAGGAGAGGGAAAGCGCGAAAGAGGTGATTTTTTTTAAAGCCCAGTAAAAAGTTCTGCATTCCCAGAACTCTGAGATGTGTTTGACAGTTTCTTTGAATTTAAGCTTTGCCTAGGTTTCACAAGGGATTTTTTTCAGGTCCTTGCAGTGGTAATTTTAGTATATACAGTTCAATTAAAAAAAAAGTTTAGAAGCTCAGAGGTCAAATCTCATTAGTCTGGGCCAAGCAACAGTGCTATTTGGTGTGGCAAACCTGTGCCCTGCTTCTCCATTAATCAACAGAAAGCTTTCTCAGAAATATAAAATAAAATTAGAAATGTCCCTGCTGTTTGATCTGCTCTTTAATAAAGAATGTCCCATTTCTGTGTAAAAATGCTGTATGTCACAGAAGTGACTCTGTGTTTCAGCTTGTGTGGAATTAATCACATGACTAATCCAACAGAGCACTGTGCTTACAGTGAAGCATCCTCCACTTATCTGAATTATTTGCGCCAAATGAGATGGAAGGGAGGAACAAAAGTAAATGATCTCTTGCCACAACTAAACAAACCCAGATGCAGTCTAGGAAGCCCCTTAAGTGGCTTGATTATTGTGCTGGGCACAAGTCTTGCGACTTAGTTTCATATGAGTTAGAGAGAAATAAAGCCAGTACAAACTTGCCACATTTAATTAAATTGCTTTTCAAAGAAGTATGTTCAGATAGAACCAGGATTTTTTTTTTAACTTCCTACACCATATCCTTCAAAAACCCAAGTTACAGAACCTCAACTACAGCTCCAGAAACTGGGGTCTTAGGTCTGCAAGCTATGGTGTCTGTTTTTCCATTTCAGAAAGAAATAACAGAATAAAACAGGCTTGAAGACAGTCATGATCAGTGTGTGTCTATATAAGGACTTCATATAGCCCTAGCTATTGTTATGCTGGTGCAAATGGCTGCCAGCAGATGAGTCTTGGTTCCAAAGATGAGAAAACCAGGCAAAGGAGCTGTGAAGTGTGACCATGAGAGGAAACAGAGCGAGACCATTTCCTGGGCACAGAGGTTACAGAAAGGAAGATCTGGGGACTTCTGAGTAAGGAAAACTGCTTATTGTTTGTTTCTACTGTGTTCATGGAAACCATTTTTAAAAATAAATAAACAAGTTTATACCACTATACCTGACTCCTATCAGAGATTCTTCATCCTAACCACCAGCCCTGCAATGCCTCAAATAATGGTGAACCTCTGGGGCAAAAGGAGCAAAAAATTAATAATCTTGGGATCTGAACTGCTGCTAGAAAGTGTGTTCTTCACGTAACTATGTAAAGGTTACTATCCCATGATTTGCTCTGGATCTTTATCTTAGGTCCAGAATAGTGAATTGGCATTGCCTTCTTGACCCAGTTTCACCTGTGACTAGCTCTAGTTTGCTGTTATTATTCATACCAGTAATTAACAATCATCACTTATTCCCTGCTAAAGCTGGTCAAATAATATTCATAATGATTTATTTGATTGATGTTTCATGTCCATCGACAAATAATATTTCAAATTTTTCACCATTAATCAGTTGTGTAGATGGCTGAATATTAGTCAAATATATTATTCACGATCGTTCTCTGTCAATCAGCCAATCAGTTGTATGTATTGGTATATATTTGTGTTTATTTGAGCATTTCTAGACCCTATTCAGGCAAAACTCCCACTTTCTCTGTAGGGACTGGAGGGTAGGTCCACTATATTGATATGAACTAAAATCTATTTGGAGGTACATAGACATGTTTACATACTTGTGAAAATATAATTGTTTTGAAAAGCTGTCATTTTAGCTTCCTATGTATTGGTTAAGGACTCAAGTGAGCCTCATCATCCCAAAGGGAGCTCTAGGAGGGTTTGCTCCTGAAGTGCACCAAATAGACAAACTGAAATAAAGCAAATATTTTCCCCTAAATTCTTTCAGTTATAGTCATTCATACAAAAAAAATCATACCAAACAAGAGTTAAATGTTGAAAGTGTGTTTCAGTGCATGCCAGCTGACACCTTTCCCCACAAAATATTAAATTTCCTATACAAAAAATCTACAGCTTTAAGTGAAAAAAGCATTAAAAAGTCTGGAAATGAACCGTTATGGAACGTAGCCAGTTCCACAGTGCTGTAAGTAGAGTGATGAAGGATTATGTATCAGTTGTGAAATGTCTGGAAATCTTTTAACTGTTAATTTCCAGAATTTTTAGTGTCTGGATTTTTTAAAGGTGTGGAATTTGTATGAAGACAGTGTGATATCATCCTATGGAGGTTAGTTGGATTCCTTTGAAACACAATTTCAAGATTAACTCTTATTTTTTAAACTGAACAGGTTTGTTATTTTGGTATTTATTTATTTTTTTTAAATTAGGACATTCCCAAATATTTAAGTTGGGTTGGCAAAAAGTAGTCCATGGGATGGTCAATCCTGGGCTGATTGGAAGCCAAAAGAGTCCCTAGTGAAATGTAAAGCAGTCCTTAGGGTGCAATGAGGTTTGCCATCGTAAACAGTTCCAAGAATTTTGACCTGCCCCAGCACACCACCTATGTCAAATGGGAGCAACTGGTGTTGTAGACCAAGAGTTTACAGGAGTATAAAATTCCCACACTGACTCACCAATGATTTTCAATTATAACCAAAGAGGACCACCTCAAAGACACACCATGTAATCTTTGATTTCTTTTCAGAGACTGCCACTGATAAGTTTCCATTGGCGCCCATTATAGTTTCTGGGATGTGAACATGTGTCCACTAGTAATTGAATTGGGGGTTTCACTACATTTCTCATACTGTTTTATATGGTTATAATTAGAGATGAACCAATACTGCAACCTTTTACCTAAACTCCTCCCCCTTCCTGGAACTTTAGTGGTTTGAATAAAATAGAACACAAATCAGAATCACTCTTGGGTTTGTTTTCACAGAACCAAAACTGGACTGACAAGGATTTGCAAAACCAGGTCCGAATCCAGTCCCCTTCAGCCCATTTCCACTAAGAACAATGGGTCACTACTGATCTGGGTTCCTTCCTGGAACCTCTGCCTCTGGAGGATGGAGTGAGGAGAAGCATTGCATCCCATTATCTGTCCCTAGTACCATCTAACCATTGGACAATGGTTTATTAGAACAATGTAGAATAATGAGGCCGTTCTGAAGGGCTACATACTTATGAACCAGTCACAGCTTCCATTTCAAACAGCTGGAGGGCTACCACATGGAGACAAATGTAAAAAACAGCATGATTTGCAGTGATTCACATGAATGTCTGTAGTTTGTTGGTCACAACCAACAGCCACCTGCATAGTAACAGTATTTTCATTTTGGAAAAAAGCCCCTAGAACATCATTATTCTGTGAAGGTGCTTTGATGGCCAGGTGGGTGAAATCAATAACTCTCAGGTCATGAGTGGAGATCCAATACTCTGCAGTTGCTCATGAGGTCCTGGAACTTTTGTTTTATTAGAAATCTACCACAACAAGCTGACCATTTCCCATTGTATATTGGATGGCTTACTTTTGTTGTATGCCCTGATATGATAGATTTTAAAGTAACGTGGCAATAACCTATAGACCATGTTCAAAGAAACTCCTGGTCACATTTTTATTTGACTGAACTGCTCTCTCTCCAGCAACTAAGCTTTTTTTAAATGTGAAATTTTTTAATCTGATACGTTAATTTTTTTCAAAAGCAAATACATTATATCACACTGATGTGAAACAGGTCAATAGGTGTTCATAAAAGTCTGTCTCAAGATTTGAAGTCATGACCTTTGAATGATATGCGGTCATCATATCCGTTAAGCAACAAAAATTTGCTTATAGCCATACAAATTTACAGGTATTAAATTAGCCACAGATGGAATTCTCTATTGTTCCTTCTATGTCATTAAGAGCAATGGTAGTTAAGGCAAGCACCAATCAAAAAAGAGGAGTTGGGACCATGATTGGTCCATAATTAGTCACTGCCTGCCAGTACTAAAAAGGAGTGGGCTCCCACTCCACTATCTTTGCCAGCAGAAACATTTTGTCTTCACTGCTTTGTGTCCTCCCAAACTGATGTCCACTGCACTGTTTACTGAAGGAATTATGGTGGCTTAAGATAAGGATGTTAAACCAGGTATTGATTGTAGTAGAGTATGTAGGAATGCAGCCCTATGTCATATAGTGTTTATGCACAAGAAGACAGCAGCTGGGTCATGGAAGTATGCATCTGTGAACTTGGAATAACTAATGGGTTTAATCTCTACATGGAACCTGTAGCTGGTGTAGTGTGTTACGATAAGATGTTCCTTGTAACAAAAGAAAGCATCACTTATTTCTCGATCTAAAGTGCTATGAATGATACTGCAAGTGCTATGGATGTAGCATGTTCTAGTGATGCAACCTAGTGAAGGCTGCTGAGCCAAAATGTTGGTTGTAGTGGGAATGAGTAGCAGATCTGGAATAGTCTGTTATTGCAACTAAATATAAACTGCTTAAAACAAGCTTTGGACAATTCTAAATTATGCTGAGTGGCTAAAATGCCTCCTCCTTTGGCTTCCTCGAGATCTGAACTAACTGACTGGGCTTGATATTTCTTACTTTAAAGGAATGTACTCATCATAAGCTAGGGTGGTGAGTGTTTTCCTCTGCACTTTAATAGGTCATTTAACTTTTACAGACTCCATTAGGAGCTCTTTCCTTTGCTGTTTCTCAACTCTTCTTGCCTTTAATTGGACAGTTGTTGGTGTTTGTTTGTTTTGATGGTGTGTGTGTGTGGGGGGGGGTTTGCTTCCCTTATCCTTGTTTTTCACAACACAAGACCATTTCCATGACTATTATTTTTGTGTGGGATCTGCAGGTACAGAGCCAAAACCTGCTCTCTCACACACTGGTGTAAAACCACAGTAACTCTACTGAAGTCAATGGAGTTACACCAGGGAAACACTGGTGTGAGAGCAGAACCAGCCCCATGGTTTTCACATCAAGACCTTATTCCTGAAGATACGATCATGCACCAAATTACTTTTCTTTACTGTTATGACCTCTGGGATTGACCTCTAGACACAAAATCATCTCCATGCCTTCTCACGTGGGCCCTGATGCATGACATGACTTACCTTAACTCATTGGCATGGTCTGAACCCATACAACATAAAGACCCTCTTCTGTCAAGATGTTTACAATGAATCAAGTTAACCTGTAGATAAATCACGATGTATGGCATATAGTTTTCTTTCTTTTAAACTTCATCTTCTTGTTCATCTGTCTTTAGATTATGAGTTCCTTAGAGCATTTCTTGAATGTTTGGAAAATGCCTACCACAGAAGAGGCACTACTAGACAAATTTTATTTATTCGTCAACCCTTTTGATACAATGAAGCACTCTGCGTGGGTTTTGTTTTGTTTTGTTTTCAGACTAAAAACCATTTTGAAATGTAGCTGGTAGAGGTTTTTTTGAATGAATTATTCTTATTCATAGAGTCACAGTAGTGACTACATATTTAATCAATGACTTTCTATTTTAAGAATATTTTTGACCTCATCTCATCTTTTTGAAAGACATGCCTGCCTGCTTGATGTATGGCATGTGTAGTCTCTAGCCTGGTGTAACATCCCAATGAGACTTTATGGTCATGAGCTATATTGCAAAGCTACACTGCTAAATCCCTAGGCAGTCATACCAGGTGGAGTTCATTAATTCCAAGGCAGCAAGATAAAAGGGTAAGTATCATTCTGAGACTAAAGACAGGGACAGGAAAACATTTTGGAGGGTGGGGGGCTGGGAGTAATAGTTGAGGAGGGCTCTAGGAGCTAAGATTTATGTTGAACTGTTTTTAGGTATAGTCCTACTTCAGATTTAGGAAGCCAAATGGAGGCCAATTCCAGGAAGGGGAAGAATTGGATAAGACCCTAAATTTATGTGTGTGTGCAGAATGTAGACCCTTCCTGTCTATACTTTGTACCATAAGTGGGATTTCCAGAAACCACCTGACATCTTCTCCACAAAGGGAGACTATGGAAGATATCCTGAAAGAGATGTCAGAGAAAAAAATTTAGGTTGCAACCCAACAGCTAGGCAAAGAGCCATGCAGATAGTGGGGGATGGAGAAGAGACTTGGGAAGGATCTGTCACTTGGTACTACAATCCCATAATCCATGTCACCTAGTACGGCTCTGGACCCTACAGCTATTTGTGGTTTCCAGATTGTGTCCTTTCACCTCCCACTCTTGGGGAGATAATGGGATATTCTGTGAGCTTAAATGGGTTATTTCTTCTAGAATGGTAGGGTCAGGCCTGTGCTGCTTCTATGAGGCACCTCACAGAATCTTTGTGGGGAAAAAATAGTTGTCTCCTTATGGCCAGAACATTAACCAGAATGCATCTTGTAAAGGACCAAAAAACCAGCATTTTCTTTTTTCACAGCCAGAACCCAGGGACTTAAAAGAACTCCCAAGGCATTTCACACATCTCTTTAGATAGGTCACTGTAACCCCATTTCTGTACTGCATTTTCAGATTGGGAGCACAATGATCTCCATAACTAGCAGCTTCATGGTATTCAAGGACTTTTAAAATTGATTAAAAATACAATCTTTTAATATTGACTTCCCTGCTGGAAGGTTAATATTTAAAAATGTGTAGTTCTGCTTGAATCTAGTTTGGTTGGTAGACGTCAGTACAACTGCAATTTTAATTTTTTTTTTTAACAACATCACATCTTTTACATGAGGACACAGAAGGATTCATACCAGTCTCAGTGAGATCTGTGGACATGTTGAAGAAATAATTGCTGTTTGATTGATAGAACTGTGATCCATACACCCCTCAATGCCACCTGGCAAGAAAGTTACAAGAATCTCCTGTTCCTGGTATGTAGATTCTGATTCACCAAATAATGTCATGTGAGGTCTAAAATAAAAGCTGGGGTCACACTGGTTATTAATATCTTTGTGAAATTTATGTACAGATGCTATGCAAGGAGTTAGGTATGTATACTGAAAATATACTCCTAACATCTGTGTCAAGACAGAGTTGACAACCAAATTTCTGACAGACAAAAGATGTCTGTTCACCTCTCTCTGTCTGCGTGTAAATTAGTCATTGTAAGGTAGTACAGTGGAAGCCCCATTTATATACAAAGTCAATGGGGAGATGTGAAATCTATAAGGAGGCAGCACATGAGAGAATAAGCCATGGGATGTTATCCTGACTTTGAGTGCAAACAATAAAATTTGGGGAATATAAGAGTTAGGCAAGGAAGACACCCCTTTATCCTTAACCCAGGAAGTAATAAAGCAGCCAGATTACAATCATGAAAATGGTATTACAACCTTCTCTGGCTGAAATGCTACAAAGGACATCTGGGGAGAGGAACTTATTTAGGTAGAAGGATAGCCTGTTAAGTTAAGTTTAGCTGCCAGAAATTGGGTTATGATTTTGTTATATATAAACTTTTGTTTCCATTATCTTTTCTCACTACCTTTTGGATCTTGAACCTTTGCCAGTAAGCTTGATTTCACTGTAACTGTATTTCAATGCTGTGGCAGGTGCTGATCTTAGTTGAATCATTCAAGTTGGTGTGTACACTGTTCTCTTGGGAACAGCAGACCTGGTATTTCTGTGAGTGTTCAGTGGAGAAGGGGCCAGACACGACAGAGGAACACTTCAAAGGGGCTCATGGGCTGGAGTATACCTATTGTTAACCTGGAAGACAAAGTAAGGTGTGACATAGCTGAGAAGAAATCGTTTGGGTGGCTAACAGGCAGTTGGTGTCAGGGAGCCAACTCCCAGTTAAGCACAAACAAGCCTTCATCGTGCTGGAGGATGCCAAGGTTACTCACAGCCCTGGGTACCCTGAGAGCTGTCATAATAACATACCTAGAGTTTGACAGAGACTTCAAAAGAAGTGTTTCTTTAAACTCATTCCTTTGGGGGAAATGACAGTTAATGTAAAATCACTGACAGTGTTTGATATTAGAATATCTTATGGATCTCTCTTTGGGGACTGAGGAGCTATCTGCACGGTCTTTTAAAGCATTTGTCAGAGTGGCAGTCTAGAAAATGCCAGTATTATGAGGATTAACAATACCTCATTCAATTTCATCCTTGTTTTGTAAGAATCTAAATAGGAAGATTTATCTTTAAATGTGATTTATTCTTTGTGTTTATGGAATGTTTGGGCTTTTTTTTTTCTTCCTTTGGCTCGGAAAAAAAATGGAGCTCATGAAATCAAGAATGCCAAAGCTAGGCTTAAAAGAAACAGATGCTGTGTAAGCTTTCCCTCTCCCACAACCACTTGCCAATGCTTTTTCATGTCAAATGAAGATTAATCCTCATTTGTTCTCTCTTCATTTGCTAAGAGTTGAGCATAAATGAAATAATAAAAAATTGTTTAGATACTACAGTGGATTTCTACTCTGAGATTTCATCTAGAGAAGGATTTCTGGTCACATTTTATATGAAGGCAAGATTTAGAAATAGTTTTTATAAATGATTACTAGCTGTTATAAGGCTGTTGCAGATAGGAGTAGTATGTCACATATGGTTAGGCTTGGCAGAATTTGAGTTTTTAATAATTGACAGATATTAATGTGTGTCTTAAAGCTTTTTTCAATCTAAATTTCAACAGTTGTACAAAATTATGGGGTTTAAGCATCCCCATCCCCATTTCCATCCATTTAAATTTGCACCGTTGCAGGAAATTATGGAGGGTGGTCACCAAATAGGGAGGCCAAACAATGTAATGACAGTAGCTGTTGAGATTCAGAAAAGTTAAAGCTTTGCAACCATTGAAACACATATTGTCAACATCACATGTCAAAATATACAAAGTATATATCTTTAAATCAAACTAAGAAGTTCTCAAGCAGCATTTTCCTTACTTTGTCTATCTACATTTTTATCAACAACAATATTTCTATTGGTTTGTGGGTGAATGGTGAAATTGAAGTTTACCAACATTTACCGATAATCTAATCCTCCACTGCCTATATATGGTTATAAACCCTGGTTATAAGAAAACAGTTGAGCATTTGGATACTATAACAATTGAATAACTGTTTACTAAACTTCTATTAATCATTTATTAACCCTTTATAAAGTATTTATAAATCTGCCCTTCACATAGTGTGACTGGATTTACATTATCACTTTATAATACAACAGTGGATCTGTCACCAGTCATGCAGTAACTGAAGATCTCCTCTTTCAAATTTACAGCTACTAAAATGCAAGGACTGTTATACTTTCCCTTGTTATTGAACAGCAACAACGCCTGTCTCTGAAAGTCATAGAGGATAGATACTCCAGATGCCAAAGCACTGACCCCATAAGCTTCTACTTGCTCCCACATGTATGACATCATGTCTAGACAGGGGGAAAGGAGGTCCCAGGTAGACAAGGTTTCCTTCATACAGCAGGCTGCCACTCTACTGTCAAATGTCTCCAGGCCCTGCTTTTCCCTGCAATTCATTTCTGCAAGGAGAGGAACACTGTGTCTGGTGCTTCCTTCCAATGATGAGAATAATCATTCATGTGACATGTACACTAAGAGGAAATGTGTTTCTTTCAGTGCTAGGGACCAAATTTAATGGGGAAAAATAAAAGGACACTGTACATTTAAAAACCACAGATTGAAAATCTAGAAGGAAGGGTACTGCCTCCCTGCCCCAACCCTACCTCCTGCTTACAGGACTGACTGCTTCCAAGGGGATTGACCCAGGAAAGGTCAGCCAGTGACAGATATGCCTGCTCTCCCCCAGTGATTTCATAGGGGGAAGTAGTTTTAAAATCCATCCAGGACTCCACAGGAAAAACAGTACATATCCTCTCTAGTTTGGCGTCACAGCCTGTTGGTCCAAATATGCTTGGATTTTGGGAAGTGTCAGCTTGGCTCCTAAACTGCAGTGGTATAGGTGGGTAAGGTCACTGGGCTTTGGTTGACTTTCTACCAGAATGACAATGTTGTGATAAATGTGTGAATTAGGCTCACAATTGGAATGCTTTGTAGGAGAGACTCAGAGCATATAGAGGACATCTCTGCATCTAGGCTACATCCCAGGAATTTTCAGAGATGATTGTACAAGGGAAGAATTTCAGCCAATGAGAGCACAGCAAAAAAACACATTTCCCTCATCAATGGCCCTGGAACTCTGTGATATGTTTGTACATCTTCTAAATGAATCATTTTCCAACCCCAGCCTCAATACTATTCCTTCTAGTCTGAAAAAGGAGGCAGAACATTGGGATGAACCACTCTTTTGGGCATGGTTCTGTTCTCAATTACAGTACACAGGTGTTTGTCACTGATTTCAATGGAGATACTATGCATATGCTTTAGCAAACACGGTTGGCATGAATATAAAAACACACATATACTATATATTTTAAATCTCTGGATTACCTCAAGGCTTATAAAACCGGTTCTGTTGAAAACACTGGTATTCTTTGGCTTCTCTTTCCTCCTAAGAGCTATGATTTATGCTTCAAAATCATACATGAATTGTTCCTCTTTGTTTTCCTTTGAACATTTAAGTCTAGAAAAACCCTCTTCTGGGCTCAAATCAGTGTAGTTTGCCCCAATTTTATTTATACATGTAATTTTAAGAAAATATTTTCCTTAAGTAGAGCCATTACTAATTACATTAGACTGGGCTTATAGAGAGAGTTCAATTCCTATTCCTAGGGGGAAATGTGTTAGTTGAACCCCAGGAAGTCTGGGTTGGTGTTAGTTCATGGTTTTTGCTCTTTGCTGCCCAAGGAGCTTGTAGGAGCAGAATTATCCCACTAGGTTCTGTCCACAGTTAATCCTATTACATATTTACATTCAAGTCTTAGCTAAGAGCTAGCTGTACCTCCTTTCTCACAAACCAGACCTATGCTGGTCTCAGAACACACCTTGTTATGTTACAGGGCTGTAGTTGCCTCAGAGCATTTGTGAACCATGGCTGAATGCTGTCATAATCCGGTCATGTCATGCAAAGTGTCATCCAACCTTCTTATTCACCCTTCTACGTTAGTGGAAGGAAAGGCAGGCTTGTTATTGTCGTCTAACAGGTGACTGAAGGAATGCAAACAAATTATGATAGAACTGTTCTTGATAATGTTATCATATGGACATCTGTTTGTAATTCTCCCCTCTTTGTGCCTGAATCTCCAGTCTGTAACACTGTGTTTTAAACTAATGTAACTCTATTGACTTCAGGGCAGTTACATTGGCATAACACTGGAGAATCAGACCCTTAATGAATTGCAGCGTCTTATGTCCAGCCTGCGGGATTTTGCTGTACTGTTATGTCCTTCCCTTTCAACATCTTGGAGAATGACATTTTATCAATGTTGGGCAGCCTTATTTGGGTAATACTGTTCAGTGTTTTAAGAAGAGAATGACTTAAATTTCAAAGTTCAGATCCAAAAGATAAATTATGGGGATAGGGTACCAAATTTTTGATTTCCTCCCATATATTACCCCTCTGTATTTTTTCTTAAGATGTCTATCACTCTGCTATTTAAGCACTGAGGTATCTGAAGTGTGATGTAGCTTTCCTTTTTAACTAATACTAAACAACTGCTCTTGTCATCAGTTGCTTTCATGTGATATTTCTTTTTTCTTTATCATTTAGCAATATTGCATGCCCTTTTCAGAGAGTAATCTGAACAAATGCTGACTCTCAACAGGGAACTACTGCATAATTGAAAAAAGGATATCAGGGATGAGTCCATATTTTTGTAGGAATTTGTATTTTCAGATGAATTGCTCCAAGAAATGCATCTAATATCCATTGTTAAGGCAAAGTTTTTTGTCATGGATATTTTTAGTAAAAGTCATAGACAGGTCATGGGCAATAAATAAAAAATCACAGAAGCCCATGACCTATCCCTGACTTTCACTAAAAATATCCCTGACAAAATGGGGAGGTAGGTTCAACACCCACTGCTGCTGGCGCTTCCAGGTCCCCCACCGCTGCGGTGAGTGGGAGCTCTGGGGACCCCCTGCACGGTGGCTGAGCAGCTATGGGAGGGCCCTGCTGCCCATGGCAGCAGGGAGCTCTGACGGTTCCCTGTCACATGCAGTGAGTGGGAATTCTGGGGTCCCTCCACTGGCAGGGAATGTGTTTCTGTGGGGTCCCTTCACTCTGTGTGGTAGCTGGGAGCTCAGGGGGGTCCTCCCACCACCTGCCAGGCAGCTGCAGGGGCTGGGAGCTGCTGGGAGGGGCCAGCTGGGAGCTCCAACCCTGGGGAAGAAAATATCATGGAGATCAATGGAAGTGACGGATTCCATCACTTCCATGACATAATCATAGACTTATCCATTGATAATCAGCTTGTTTAAGTATTGATAGGTGATGTCTGTGTGTGTGTATAGCAGGTGAAACCCTTCATGCCTGTATTTATATTCCCTTGAGGCTACATATCTCCATTTGACTTGCCAAAAAGACCAGTAGGTTGTTTTATGTTTCAATTTAAATGGTGGATGGAAGGAATCAGACAATCATTGAATCCTGGAGCAAAAACAAATATCAGAGCAATAGTGGGAAAATGCCTCTAAAGTTACTTTATGTCTGTGTGGCTGCATAAAAACTGAAATGTAATGTGTCTGCAGTATAAGTAATTCAACAATGAATTTAATATGAAGTGTTATCCTAACCCTTGAAATATTCATACAAGTTATTTAATATTTAGGTAATGCTGTGTCTCTGAAGTTGAGTGCCATTTCCAAAGTTCATTACTAAGATTAACACCTTCCTATACACAAGAGTGGTGGAGATGGCATATTTTGGGACAATTAGTACAAAAGATTGTACAAAGAAGCCACAATAAAGTTTTTGTATCTGTGAAATGTCTATTAAAAATAAAATACAGCTGCTGAACTTTTAAATCATCAGTATTATAAAAGGGACAAAGCCAAGCTAGCGTCTGCTTAAACATGATGTGCTTTGGAGAGAGATGGCAACAAGAGAGCTGTGTGTACAGGGAGAAATGAATGGTAATGCCTTGTCCTTGAGCAATGTGCTGGAGGGATCTTTATTGAAATGCTAGCACCAAACAGAAGGGAGGGTTGGGATAGCTTCCCAGCCTCAGATGAAGTTCACCCTCCTCTCAGTTTACTGTTGAGTCAATGCTGCCAGAGGTGATTTTTATCCCCTGGCCCATAGAAATTCTTCTAAATAGCATAGTTTTGCCTTTGTTTTTTGCAACCCACCAGCTATTTAAACAAAACTTTTGGTCCCTCATTTGCTATAGCCCCCACTAGATCTCTTTCAGCCTCTTTCCCAATCCCACAATTTCAAAATACAGAAACATTGCTTTGCTATCAGTGTACATAAGAACATTAAAAACAGCCATACTGGGTAAGACCAAAGGTCCATCTAACCCAGTACCCTGTCTTCCGACAGTGGTCAATGCCAGGTGCCCCAGAGGGAATGAACAGAACAGGTAATCATCAAGTGATCCATGCCATGTCACCCATTTCCAGCTTCTGGAAAACATCTAAGCTCAGGCCAAGAAGCCAGCCAGAAGCACATCTTTGCTGCCTCCATCCCTGTCAGCACTGAGCTGTCCGTGGTGCTGCAGTTCCCTTTGGCCAGCCAGTAGCACCATCTGTATTTCTCTAGCTCCAGCAAAGAATTGACTATGTCTAGCATTCACTCTGCAGCTCCTTTTATATGGCCTATCTGGCCCTAAATGGCTGCTCTCTGCAGCCACTCTAGGCTACTTGAAGGACTCCTCTACTGCTCCTTTCCTGGGACAGATGTGGCAGGATACTGAGGCCTCCAGCAAGGCCTCTGGGCCTAGTCACCCCATCACAGCCCCTCAAACATATTGGCAGCACATCACTGCTGCCTACACAGTAGGTTGGAAGGTCATGGGGAAGGAACTCATGGCGAGAAGTAGATAAATGGATATAGCTGAATGTTTCCATGGTCATTTAAAATATTTAAAGTTCAGTTTCAAAAGCAGGCCACTCCAACTGGGTCAGAAATGAAGAGTTTCAGTAAGTGAGAGAGAGATAATTTCATTTCACCTAGCAGAGCAGTATTATTATGTTACATTATCAGATTTGACTGAACTGGAATAATTCAAAGAATCAATGGAAAATAAAGTGTTTTGTCTCATGAAGAATCATAGCTACCCTTTTACACTACTTGGTTGCTCTTTCAGAAGAATACCCGACATTAAAAATACCCCCATGGAAAGACAGTAGTTATGACTGATCTAATTTCTCCTTCTTCCTCTACTTCTTCCCTACTTTCTGAAACCAAGAAGAGAGCGTGCTTTCTTGCACACAACTTTGTAATGAGACCTTAAATTTCCTTGAATGAGTAGTAATTTTGGGGGGCTTTAGTTTTTTTAGGTGTCCAACTCAAGACACCTTATGTAGGTCTGATTTTTAGAAAGTCTTGAGCATGCTCCCTCTAAACACTGGTTCCCTTAAAGGTGGCTACAGATAGGCACCCAAAATCACTAGGTGATTTTAGTCCTTTATGTAGTATACCATAGCACTGTGCATATTGCTAGGGCTTTAGTATTATGATATCACAATATAGTAGAAACAATGGGCCAGGGCCTCAACCAGTGTAAATCACTGAGATCCATGGAGCTACATCTAAAAGAAGGGAATGGCAATGCACTTTCATTCAGTGATGTGCTTAGAGGCAATTCTTGTGGACCTATTTACATGAGCTCAGGATCTCAGCCAATGTGTCCCCTTTGTTCGTGTGTGTACTACATCTAGGGAAGAAGGATTGTGATGTTGAAATCTAACTGCTTTAGACTCTAAAAATGTGAAGATATGTGCGAGATGAGAGAGTCATTCTTGTCCATGATGATGTTGTATAAAGATTTTGTTAAAACCCAAACACAGACTGGAGTTGGGAGAATTGTTTCATTTGGCCTTCCTTGGTTAAATGACACACTAAGATGGCAAACAATTTTTCAACAGTCTCCTGGTTAGCTTATTAATTGCCATGGTAATGACCAAAGACCTGATCCAAAGTGCACCGAAGTCCATGGACTTTTGAACCAGACACCAAGAATTGTCTCAAAAGGTGGGAAGCTATTTTGACAGCCAGACCCATTGGAAGGATTTTGGAGGGTGCTACCTTTCCTGTCTCCCCAGTGGGTTGGCTGAGCCAGCAGCTGCTCAAAACAGTGTGACACTGTGCTTTTCAAAACCAGTGCCCTGAGAGTTCAACCACCAGGCATATTGGTAACAGCTCCACCCCAATTAGCAGTCAGACCCTCTTCTCCCCCCACCCTAGTCCCAGTAATCCCCTCCCTTTTCTGCAGATCTGTCCCTAGCCCTCTAAACCACCTCCCACTTGCTACTAGTTTCCCCACCCACCAAGCACCACCTTCAAGAACTCCTCTGTCTGCTACACTGCAGCCACAGAGCAGGTACCTGAGAGCTCCCCACTACTCTGCATTTCTAGTCTGTCTCTTCCAAGGAGCTGCTCCTTTCCTCCCGCAGTGGCCACTTCTGTTTCCCAAAATCCCCCCTCCAAACCACTATACCTTTCATACACCCATTGCTCCTTCCAGGGTCCCCTCAAATTCACTTACCTTTCCCTCTCTCCACACTCACTGTCCCTTCAGAGTCCCTTCCTCCCCCTTCCCACTGCTGCCCGCCCCATAATCCTTGTTTAGCAGCTGGTTAAAAAAGGAGTAGCAACTGAAAATATGTCCCATTGAAGTCCAGCTAACTCCCAAAGACAATATCAGACTTCCAAGAGTCTATACCTTAAAACCAGGAAATGATCAGGTAATGATCCAGCCATTTTGTTATACTTCATTACTCACTTTCATACCTCTCCTCCCAATTTACATCAATCCTCCAATCTTAACTTTGCCCCTTAAAATTTATGACCATATATACAAAGGCCAATATAACATTAAGAGATTGTAAAATACCATTTCCCATTCAAGAGATCTGTTTCCATTTTACTATAATGCTGGCACATACATATATTGGTTAATGTACAACATGGTTAAAAATAAAATTTTGCAAAGTCTTGCAAACTGTCCTTCAAATAGCTGGTTTGCAGCTGTATATAAGAAACTTATATCAGTACGTAAATCTGAATCTGAATAATGACTAATGAATAGAACTGTTTGACTAGAGATTTTTTGGTTCACTGAAATTTAGCTTCCGATTATCACTAAACACTATGTCTCTGTTGCTTTTGTTACTTTGTGATCCAGAGCTTTATTACATTACTAGAATATATATGATATACACGCTGTCTTAAAATAGAATGACAAAAACAATTGCACAACACACTGACTGTACAACATTGTTGATCTTTCAGATTATTGAAACTTCAGCAGTTCAGAGTAAAGTAGAATTGATCTTCTCCCCTCCTTTGGCATCTCTCTGCTATACATGTACCTTTAAATGATCACTCAGTTGAACTGGAATGAATTTCTTATGTACAGCTGCAAACCAGCTATTTGAAGGATTGTCTCTGGTAACTATCCCATGGTGAGTCAGATGACTTGAGTGGTTTTTTTTTTCCCTTCTTTCTTTCCATCCTGCACGAACCTCTTATTTGTTCTATTTATGTAACTGAGAATGATGGCTAGTGTGGGTGCTTCTACGTTCCTCGAGATTAGTTCCATAGGTGAAAGTATATGTATTCAGAATGAATCAGAGAACTGATATCCTTTACCTACTTTCTCTCTTCTTCCTTTTAAAACAGCTAAATTATACTTGTTTTGTACTATCATTCATTTAAATACCTAGTGGTTTTATGTTTATTTAAAGAAGTTTGAACTTTGTGATGCATAACTATCACTAAGCACTGTGGGCTACACAATACTGCAAAGTGTGTGCTTGTATGGACTTATTTCTTTGCTGGCACAAATCTCTTGAACTCCAGTTTCAAATAAATAGTCTTAAGACATGAAGATAGATACTCAACACAGGGACAAAGAAAAAGAAAGCAAATTAATTTAGATGGGATGCTTATCCTTACCAAGAAAATGCAAGTTCTGTACATCTCACTGTATATAAACCAAATTTAATTAAGATAAGTAAAAAGTTTGATTACATTTTGGGTATGATCCTATAAAAATCCTACCTTTCAAGCAGAATATTACTTTTCAACTGTCCACCTCATCAACCAAACATATCCAATATTGTAGCTAAGTATGCTAATTTTTCTGGCACTTCATATCTTTACAACCTGTAGGCCTGACTTGCATTTGTCCTACCCCGGTGTAGTTTTGACACCAGTTCAAAGCATAGATGTGGGAACAAGGGGTGCTGTCTCAGCCCCTGGCTTGAAGTAGTAATAACAACCAAAATACATGGTTTCTGCTTTCAGCACCCCCACTATAGAAATTGTTCCAGCACCACTGGTTCAAAGTGGGTATGAAATTAGCAAATCAGAATGATATAAAATGATGTGCAAAATGCAGGGTAATGAAGAGTCAAGCCCTGTATGTTGGTGAAGTCTTACTAGAGGTTTGTGGGCACATAATGACAGAGAGAGAGATTCCAATCTCTCCCACAAATGGTATAATACCTCTCTCCTTATGCTGAAGAGAGAGATTTTTAGGCTTTCCAGTACTGCGACTCCTGATAACTATGTGAACTTTTTTTTGCGGGGGGAGGAATAGGGAAGAAGGTGGATGTTTAAACACACACACACACACACACACACACATATATATATTATACACACACACGTGGGAATACATGATGGGGCAATTTTATAAAGGTTTTATCAGCATAGTTGAGAATAACAACAGGACTAATATGGCCCTAATATACAGATGTAGAAGTAATTATAGAAATAGAGATGGGGGGGAAAATACCTCTCGTCATGTAGTTCATCTCCCAGCCAATGGCTGATTTCTTCAGTATCTTTTGTAACATTCTTCCTGTTTAGTTTTAAATATCAAAAGCAAGAAGTTTCCACCATGTCTGTTGGGAGATATTGAATGTCCTAAAAGAATTCATTGAATTCTAGAGAGTGCATTCTGATAGAACTCATATTAAAAAATTTACTCATGTGCTTAAATTCAGGCACCTGCTTAAGTATGTTGCTGAATCAAGGCCTTAATCTTGTCTAATAAATGAACTCCTCTAACTCCCTAATATTTGTCACTGCTCTTTTTTTAAACTCTCTCGACTCTGGACATTTCTTTTGGGTAATGATATACAGTGAAGTGAAAGCAATATCCCATGTTTATATAGAGAAGGATTACTAACTCACTGCACCTTGACACGATCCCTCTGTACATGCAACTAAAAATTACCATGTTCATTTTTGCTGCTATATCACAGTGCAAATTCATATCTACCTTTCAGTCACTATTTGCCCCGCTCAAATACCGGTTAAAGAGGAGATGTACTTACCATTACCAAAACCCCCAAGTGCTTCTTAGATAGCAAACCTAGCTTCCATCCCTCCTTGAATGCCAAGAGCCCCCAAATGTCCCCAGTTTAGCTGCCCAAATCTCTACCTGTACCCTGGCATCATGTACAAGGCAATTACTCAATCTACAGCATGTTGAAATGTAACACTTGAGGCAGAATGAAATCTATTGAATCTCATGTTAAAATTTATGAATTCCACTAGAAAATGGTGATTGGACTGGTTAGAAGGCACAGGGGAAGATTAAGGGAATGCAGAGATATGTAATTCAGGGCCCACAACCACATTCATTAGATTGAATATGTTGCACAGGATACAGGCCACATTTACAGAATTTGGAATAATAAACGTTTTACTGTATTCTGAGCAATTTCATTTCAGAACATTATTATTAATTTTCCAGTGCTTAACAAAACTGGTTCCAGCCAGCGGCACTGAAATGTTAATCACGGCACGTGCAGTGAGAGTTTTAGTATGGCTTAGGATTGTCATTCATCCCATTTTTTGTAGGGCTGTTCCTATTTCTGTACTTCTCCCCTAAATTCTACAATCAAAGTTTGCAAGATACAAATAGTTCTTAATCATTTGATGATTGAGGAGAAACCCCAGGGAATCCTTTTGAATTTAATTTCTACACTGCATGTGTGTCACAACATTGAATGATGTCACGAGGCAACACATAACACAATGTTGCCATGACACAAGGACTCAGTGTTATGGCCTTGGAGTGCAATTTCATGATGGTGTGTCCAGTAATAAAATCTAGGAAGGCACTAACTTCAAGTGCACCCTTCCCAAGCCAAAATTGCTGCATTTTTAAACATATGCCCATGTTCTTTTCAGTCAAATGTTCAGGGATTGCATTATATTTTAGGAGAGTGATTTTCCGAGATTCATTTTGTTTTAGTATTTTTCAACATTCATTAATATTCTTGAATCATTGTTCAATAATCTTTTTTACTTTCCTCTTTGAGAACTCACCAGCTCCCAAAAACAGCCAATCACATTTTCCCAGAAATGTTGGGGCAGTTTGGCACAATTCTAAGTGCTGCTTGGTCATTTATGCTTAAAGTTTTTTCTCCATGGTCTTCATCCCCGCTCTCGAGACTAGAGATAGAAGTTGTCATGACAACATGTTTACAGCCACTGTATTCCTATGAGTTTTCTTTTCTTTTCGACTACAGCATCTAACAGGTTTTTATTAAGAGCCATTGGTATAGATATAGCTTCTCTCAGCCCATCAATGGCTGCTGAAAGCACTTGGTAAAATGGCTATAAGGAGAAATGTTTCTAATATTTAGTTACACCGTGTATTTCAGGGGAAAGGGACTTTTCCAAAAAGCACCCCCGGGCATCTAAAATGTACCTTTAAATATGATTACACCAAAAGCCTGAACAATTTCATTTAAAAAAAAATTAACATTTGCATTCACGAACTGGTTAATTCTGTGCACACAAAGGTACTTATGTATGAGATTACAAATGTGCATGCACAAATTCTTGCTTTGTGAAGCCAGTTGGCACATGAGCATACATATTTTGTAGGCACAGCTTCAACATTTGGTGCAGAATGTTCAGAATGTAATACTTTTGGAGACCTTCAGCGTGTATCATCTGAGTTAAGTATCTGAATTTCTCATTTAATTGATTGCCCTGAATTTATACCAATATGTTGATGCAGGAGGAGGCAGGACTCCCTAAGCCCCACCCCTAGATCTCACTGTCTGACATATACCCTCTCTACTCCCCCCCAGTGGTTGCACTTGGGAGAGTTCTCTGGGGCAATCACACCCCGACAGAGGGCTGGTTCTTCTTCCTGCCATCCCCTGGTGGCAGAGGAGAGTCTGGCTGGAACAGGGGTCAGTCTCTCAGACAGCCCTTGCGTAGAGTTTCACAGGCTCAGTCTCACAAAGTCTACTGCCCCTTCATGGGGTTTATCCTCTCCTCCTCTTCCTGGGGCATGTTCGGTGTTTAATTTGCGCCAGGCCTGAGGATCCCAGCACCTCTAGGCTTGGCAATTCATAACCCTGGCACCTCTGGGCTTGCTGCATCAGTTATGAAAGTAAAAAAAATTGCTTGAGCCCCCGGCACCTCTTTCATTACAAATGAAGCACTGGGTGTGTTGCTTGGCTGCCAGCCAGGGCAGCTCTAGAAACAGTGTGTTCCATGGCTATCTCCTCCTCAGCTGGCCTACCTCTGTTACTAGCAGTTTCTGCATGGAGCAACCTTCTTCCTGGTCACCCCCCAATTCCTAGGGTAAGCTTCTCCTTTTAAGCCCCTCCTCCTCCAGGCTGAACAAGCTGTGCAGGTGCGCCTCGTTAATACAACACAAGTCCAGAGGGGTTCATTCACCTCCTAAGGGGGCCAGGGGGAGGGCGTGTCCCTTCACAGTTGGATTTTTTGTTTTCTTCTCTAGATGACTCTTTTCTTCTCTTCCTTTTCTTTCCTGATTGTGCTTTTTAGCCAGCTGTGGATTGAAAGCCGATTAGGGCCTGGATGACTCTCTCCCAAGGAAATGTCAATGGAGGTTGTTCAGAGTAGGGTGAGCTGCAGACAGGGAAAGAGAAGTAGGACACCATGTGAGGATCCCTTTGTGAAGCTTTCCTTGGATTGTGCTGTTGAGGAAGTGTGGATTTGGAGATGATCAATGGTTCTTCCTTCCAAAGTCTAAAAATAATATCTTGGGATATACAGTAGGCCTGGTTCATATAACTTGGGATCCTGCCTCCCTGAAAATTATGACTGATTACACTTTTGATCATGAGATTAACTATTGGAGGATGCTTGATAGTCATGATTTAGAGATGGTCAAAAATGGGACCAAAAATTAGTGAAATATTTTGAAGTCATTTTCTTACCATACGTTTAAAAAAAAGGAGTGGTTTTATGTTAATTTAAAAAAATTGTTTAAATTTTTGTTTTTTGACTCCCCGTCTTCCTTTTTTTCTTTCCTCCCCTCCCCCCCCCCATTTTGTCACTGAATAATAGGGGAGAGGAGATAGGAGGGAGGAAGAAAGTGAGGGAGAGGAAAAAGAAAAACAGAAATCTATAAACACAAACACACAATACCCCCCCCCCACACACACACACAGGATAAGGGGGCAAATGAAGGTTGCATGGGGAACCATAAATCTGGCATTTCCTAACTTTAGATCACAAAGTTAAGCGCTTCAAACAGTCTTTTATCATATTGTTTTGTATGTAATTAATTTGATATATAACAAGAGAGAGACTGAAAATGAGTTCATGCATGCATGCTCACTGAAAAAAGTGAAATGAATTTTCACATTTTAAACTAATTTTTTTCCTTTCATGAATACGCTAGCAAATGTTTACTGGAAGCAATATTCAATGAAACAGTGAATTAGAAGCAAATATTGCAGAATATTTGTAGAAAGTGAAGTTTGAATTTGTAATGCAGAATATGTGCTCCAGAAATCCAATCTTTACAGTGAAGGGTCAGAGATTAACTTAATAGTTCAAATATTGGATGCATACAACAAAGTGACTCTGAATGACCTACACATGATGAACTATTCAGATAAATTGTTAAAATGAATATTTTCAAATAAAATAGAGCAAACTTTGATAGGTTGAAGGATAATCTGCAATGAGGAAGAAGTGTCAAATTTCTAATATGAATTATTTATTACAAGTTATTTGCCTAGCTTCTCCATGTATCCTGTTCACCAGTTAATTCCTGTAAACCTCACACTCATTCAGTTTGAGTGTTGGATTGAAAGACTGAAGCTGCTGCTCTCAGGGGAGCCTGGGGACGAGGGATGCATATTATCAGAGTCATTTTTACATCCTTTCACAGTGCTGCCGAAAATACTAAGCTGTCATTGTGCCAAGTTTCCTAGCGGTTAGTCATTTTCACTGGAGGTAGAGATAACACGTCAGCCCACACGCAGCTGCTTAAAAACACTGATGGATTATGACAGCATGATTTTTTTAAATGAACATTATTTTATCTCCTCCCACCCTTGGGGTCCCAAGGCAAGTACAGGTGTGTGGTGATTTACATGTTAATGTAGTTTAAGTAGGCAGTAGTAGTTAGTAATTTTTTTCCCCTTGTGAGTGAATAGAGCACATATGCCCACCCTTCCTTCTGAGGCTCATTGGTTGTGATTCAGGAACTATTTTTTTTTCTTTTTAAAGCATAGGAGAAAGCTTTCTTGTTGTCAGTGAACACATCCATGCCTCAGTCAACTCTGTGGAGAATTCAGTACAAGATTGTAGCAATATCTGTTTATCTATATGTTCTATACACAATGGAAGTGCCTAGCCTAGATTCCAGGTACCGTGACTTCCAATTAAATATACAGGTCTCACAAAAAATATTACATTGCCAGTTATTCCTCATCTCAACCCCTGTCCTTACCACATGTACCTATCCTTATCCATTCCCAACATTTTGCACCTAGTGTAATTATTCAGACAAGTGTAAAACACTAGCATTCTGATCAGGCACACATCCATGGAGAATCAGGACTAGTGTCCATAGCTAATAATGTAAAGTTATCCCGCGGGGAATTCCTTTCTGACTATCATTCCTTAACTTTGTTTATAAATGAGCCATATTGCCACTCGTACCCTCACTGCAAGAAGGAAGGGTCTCTGCTGCCTAGCCTTTATGTTGCATCTCATGCTACATGTGTAAAGAGCTCGCTTCCCAAAGCAGGCCATCCATAACCTATGACATTTAGGATCAGATTTTTAAAACAGCTGAGCACCCAACAGCTCCCAATTATCTTCATGGGAAGTTGCTGGGCACTGAGGTCTTTTGGGAAATCTGGCCACTTGCTTTAGATCCCTCCCTAAGAGCTGAGCTCTTTCTAAAATCTGACCAGAATAAGTTTGGAGGAGTTTTGAAAATGACCTTTTGACATTTAAACTTGGAGTGCTTTTCCGAGTCACTGGTTTTCAAGACAGCCTCCCATCCTGTAGGTATTGCCTGTATTCTTTGTTACCAGATGTCTTATCTTCCATCTGATTGTATTAAAACACATTTTCGTTGGATTGTGGCCATTTAACCAGTCAACTCAAATCATTCTGCAACAGTAACCTGTCCCCCTCATTATTTACTTTCCTGTCAATCTTTGTGCCATCTGCACACTTAGCCAGCAACATTTTATTTTATTATCTTGTGTGTTGATAAAAATATTGAATAGTGTTGGGCCAAGAACTGATCCCTAGGGGATCCTGCAAGTACTAGCCCCATGTATTGATATCTCCCCATTAACAGCTACATTTAGAGATCTGTCAGGGAGCCAACTTCTAATGCATCTAATGTGTGCCCTATTTATCCCATATAATGCAAGGTTTTTTGAATGAAGATATCATGCTTTGGAGAAATCCAAGTATATTGGAACACAGCTGTCTTCATTGATCAGGCCTGTAATCTTGTCAAAAAACATAACAGGGCTGTTTGAGAAGACCTACTTTCCATGGAAACATGTTCACTGGCATTAATTATATTTTTAACCTTTAATTACTTGTTAATAAAGTACCATATTAACCATTCCATTATTTTGTCTGGGGATTTGATGTCAGGCTGACCAGTCTATAGTTCCCTAAATCATTGCTTTTACCCTTTTTAAATATTGGAATTATGTATTAAACTCTTCTGAAGAAGAGCTCTGTGTGGGTATGAAAGATTGTCTCTCTCACCAACAGAAGTTGGTCCAATAAAACATATTACCTCACCCACCTTGTCTCTGGAAATGTAAAGACACCTCAAACACAAGGTACATTCTTCTGTAAAAATTAAGTGGATGGGGACTTCCCCTATTTTCTTGCGAGATCCCAGAGATAGCAACTTTATATCTGTATTATGGAAATGCTGGCTTGGGTTTGTTTGCCAAACTAGTACATGGGATAACAATTATTGATTATTCTTGCAAGCAACTTGTTTGCACCTGTATCTTTAATAGTAAATAATATTTATTACTTATCTTCAGAGTGCTGTACAAACACTGACAATTTAAACTTCACAGAGCCCATGTGGGGTAGATATATGATGGTATTTCTGATCCTGACACTAAGCCACAGAAGGCCTAATTAAAAAATGAAAGCAATCCACTTCTGCATGCATACTTGTGCATAAATTAACCATACTTACTGTGGTGGGTTGTCTCCCCTGGGGTGCAGTCTGGGAGCTGTTTGAACCATTCGGACCTTCTAACTACCCAGCTGGGCTGGCCCTGCCCACACTGATTTGCTGATGATTCAGCCTCTCCAGATCCTGTTATCGCCCAACACGATAGCAGGTGGCGCCACACACCCAAATTGAGCTACCTGAGTGCTGTACCTAAGCCACTCAGACAGGCAGGAGACAACAACCAGTTTTCCAGTTTCTCCACCTTCCACCCTTGCTGGAGTATAAACCCAGAATTATACCGTTTTACACTGCACAGGGATCTATACAAGGTAAGCTCAATAATAAAGTTCCCCTTCCCCTCGATGTGGGCAGGATATGCAATAAGCCCGTGTTAACCAAGCTGAGACTTTTCCCCAGACACTTCACTCAAAGGCACACTGGCTTAGATAAAGCAAAAAACAAGTTTATTAACTACACAAAGATAGATTAAGTGATTATAAGTGATAGTAAACAGATCAAAACAGATTACTTAGCAAATAAACAAAAATGCAAACTAAGCCCAACATACTAGATTGACTGGTTATGAATTAACAATTTTTCACCCTGACTGATGATAGAAGCAGACCACCGTGTTTCCATACACAGACTAGAAATCCATCTAGCCTGGGAACAGCACTTCCCCCAGTTCAGTCTTTGTTCCTCAGGTGTTTCCAGGAGTGTCCTTGTGTGGAGAGTGAGGCTTCTAGATGATGCCACACCCCACCTTATATAGATTTACCATATGGGAAGGAACCCTTTGTTCCAAACTCAGTTCCCAGCCCAGTTTGTGGAAAAATATAGGTACCAAAATGGAGTTCAGTATCATGTGGTCTAGTCACATGCCCTTGCTGAGTCATAGCTGCCATTACTTACAGGCTGGCTGAAATGTTTACAGGAAGGCTAAGCTCTGCCACAGTCCATTGTCTTTGCTGAAGGGTCATCAGCGCTGTTTAACTTCTTCATTGTTGTGTCTGAAATGCTAGCTGTGGGTGTTCCTAGAGTAAGCACATTTGAGATACAGATACCTAGTCAATATTAATAACTTCAGATACAAAAAATGATACATGCATACAAATAGGATACTCGTATTCAGCAAATCATAATTTTTCCATAGACACCTGACAAGACATATCTTGTACAAAATGCATCATATTTATGCCATAATCATATCATAATAATATCACTCTGATGAATATGGGGTATAGTGTCACACTTACCATCAATTATTTTCATGTGTGTATGGTATAGGTGTGCATAGGTGTCTGCCTAGTCATTTCCTCAGGCAAATATCCACTTCTCACATGCACATGTAAAAGCAGGTCCAGACTCTAGATCTCACTTTAAGAAAAGAGCCCTATAGGTTGAGTGACTTCCAAGGATACCTAGTGACCCAAAGGCAGAGCTTAGGAATTCCTACCTCTGATTCCATGTTTAATCCACTAGACTTTGATTTCTGCACCAAAGTGAAAGCATATTGTCATGTAGGACACTGAGTCCATTATTTTAAAGCAGGCTGAACTTCAAATGAAGAGCTTTGTTACATAAGCATGTAAACACCACTCAGTTTGCCCTCTAATAAATATGTTATCCTTTGTCTTAGACTGACAAATCAGCTCGTTAACTGTAAATAGAAAAAAAAACATTGGCAGCTCAAAAGGATCTCTTAATTATGAATTGACTCTCTGGAAAAGCAATACTTCTCTCTAAGAGAGACTCACATTTTGTGCAGCTTTTTTGCTTGTTCTATCAAGAGACCTCGGAACGGGTATGTATGGGACTTGTTGCATGAAGGGCCAGTGCAAGGGCTATACATCACTCACATATGCCTGGTTAACTTGTGACAGCTGCAACTGCCTTGATGAACTATCACTGCAGCCAGAGGTCACCAGGGATAGCCCAGCAGTGTCACCTTTTTCTTCACCTACTCCAACTGCAGGGACACGAGATGGTGTAGGATCTGCTACAATGGCTCCATACCAACTTAGGATCCCCAGCCAGACCAGAGATCCTCCAGGTTTAGAGCAGCTTTATGCTGGAAGTGCAGGGTAGTTACATCCTAACGCTGACGAGGATCCGGTCCACCCTCCCACTTCTGCTGTGATGACAGTGTGAGCCTTCACTCTGCTTCAGACATAGTAAGGTTCCTTTGAAGGAATGTGTGTCTGGCTGTCACTCAAGTGGTATATGTCACTCAAACATCTTACACATGGAATAACTACAAGTTTATGTGCAGTAGCGCCCATCAAAATTTCCCATACACATTTCTTTTGAGGAAAAACTGGGTTTTTGACCAAAATGTTCACTTTCGTTGAATTTTATTGGGGGGGGGAGGGCAGGATTTTCCTCCTGTTTTTTACTCCCATCTCTCTCTTTTTTTTCCAAACTGGAAAATAAAAGGTGTAGGAGTAAGAGTGAGATAATTTTTTCCCATCAAATATTTTGAAAATTCTCATTGAAAAAATGAAGAAAAATCATGAAAAATTTTGGAGAGAAAACCCCCTGTGACATTCTGTACCATGTGGGAACATTCTACACCCTCATGTTCATCCTTATAATATGATTGTGTGGTATCTAATGCAAAGTTTGTCATGTCGGGTGTTTTCGGAAGGCTCATGATGTACTGAGCATTATTGTTATGGTAATGTTATAATAATTGTTGTTACAGTAATGTTATCAGTTATAATTTTATGTATATAGTTAAGAGGCTGAAAATGTGTCCTCAAGGCTTAAAGCAAGCCCAGGCAAAAACTCCCCAAGAGCAGAGGGGCAGTTCATACCTCACCAGGGCATGTATGGGACAAACCCAGCCAGGCCTCACAGGAACAAAGGACACTGGCCTAGGCAACAGCAAAGAATCTGTTGGACTCTCAAATGAGTTACCTCCGTTCTTTTGGTCAGTTTGGGACTGTGATGAGGTAATGCTCACCTGACTCTGAAGGGTGTGGGGTGGGTAAAGCCAAGAGGGAAGAAAGAACATGATAAAAGGGAGAGACATTTGCCATGCTCTTCCTCTCTCTTCCACCTCCATGTACAGACATCACCACCAAGCGACTGAAGCGCTGATCAACGGGGAGAGCCTGGCTGAAGAGAAACCAGCCAGCCAGTGGTGAGAAGCATCTCAGTTTGTAAGGGCATTGAAAGTGTTAAGATCAGCTTAGAATGCGTTTTGCTTTTATTTCATTTGACTAAATCTGACTTCTAATGCTTTGACTTATAATTAATTACTTAAAATCTATTTTTATAGTCAATAAATCTGTTTGTTTATTCTACCTGAAGAAGTGGTTTGGTTTGAAGCATGTCAGAGACTCCCCTCGGGATAACAAGCCTGGTATATATCAATTTCTTTGTTAAATTGACTATCTCATATAAACTTGCAGCGTCCAGTGGGCATAACTGGACACTGCAAGATGGAGGTTCCTAGTGTTGTGTCTGAGACTGGAGGTATTGGCTAGTGTCATTAGGTTGCTCAATCCAAGGAGCAGCTTACATGCTAGAGGCTATGTGTGAACAACCCAGGAGTGGGGGTTCTCACAGCAGAGCAAGGTAAGGCTGGCTCCCAGAGTCAAGGATTGGGGTGACCTAGCAGATCACTGGTCCAGATAACACCAGATCACACCCCCACTTTCATTTTTTTTTAAATGATGAAACATCTTCACCATTTCTTTGACCAACTCTAATTTGTGCTTTCAAAATGGTAATCATTTTTAACCTAGGACAGTCAAAAGGGACAATAAGTGCAGCAATGTGGCAATCGTCCTCATATTCTGTTCAAATACCTTAAATAATGACTCATTAAATCCAAGCCATGGAAAAAATGAGGGCACTTTAAATACTTGTATTTCTATAATAGGTGCTACCTTTACAAACTCATTGCTATTAGTATTTTGCTATTTCCAACACTTGCCCGCCTTCTTGGAGCAAAGATTTTTGTAATGCCTTTCACTGTGATATCCGTTCAGGAAGGTGGCATGTCCACAAAGAATGTTCCAGTGACTGAAGTGCAGCTTTGCTCATGCTAAATACCATTCTGGATGCCCTTCAGGAACAGAATTGTGAAAAATGAGGCTCCAGATCAAAGTGTGTTTCAAAGAAAAAAAGAAAAATCATGTCTGATTCTTCTCAAGTCAGACAAAAAAAATTACAGCTTTTCAGACCTATTTGCTCAGCTCTAGTACTTCTAATATTGCATTAGAAAGTCAGCATCTACCTACACTTAGCCACATGATGGTGTCTGAAATCCAGGAAGGTTTCCCCGGCTTCTGGAAGAGGAAATAATCACAGTATCTCAGATAACACTATATGGTAACTGTTGGTAAATACTGACTGTACTTCAGAAATTTCGAAATAGTGTTTACATCCTAAAATCCCCCAAAGAATTAAAAAGGTTTGAAAAAGAACCGTGGCTTTTTTCACAAGATGGTCTTGTGTGTAAGAACTAAACTGGGCTCAATTCTCCGCTGTTCTACAGACTTTCCATGGGACTTTGAGCAAATCATTTAATCTCTATTCTTCAATTCCCTGTATGTAAAATGTAAAATGGAGATAATATTCCTGCTCTACCTCAAAGGAGTTCTGTGACGATAAACTAATATTTGAGAGGGCTCAGATGTTACATTGATGGAGGCAATATAAGTACCTGGATAGACAGGAAAATTAAACTTTGGGAGGGAGGGAAGGAACATTTTCCTTTTTCCATTTTTCCAGTACTTTAAATTATTTTGACTACATCAACTGTGAAAAAACAGTTTTGTACAGCATTATGATAGTGTCATATCCCATGATTCAGTATTCACTACAACATTTTTATTTAGTCTGTAGTCAGAATGAATGTACAGAAGACACTTATTTTCTGATACATATGTTGCTTTTGACTACCAAAAAGCACACGTAAAACTAAAACAAAACAATGGAGAAAAAGATATGGGGGCATATTCACCATGTGGCATTTACCCCTGTGCAGAGGACCAGCATGTAAATCCATTTAAGTCTTCAGCACTTGGTATAAATGGGACTTACATGGTGCATAGACTTTCTGCTTGGCTCTCTGCACAAAGATGAGCTTTACCACCGGTGAATTTGTCCTCAGTGGGTTTCAATTATTTGAGAAGGAGCAAGAAAATCTGCACCTTGATCTTTCTCTTGAAACTGTTAGAAACGTGTTGTCAGGGAAGTGTACTTTAGCAGTCTTATTATACTTCACTTGATATGTCAAATTATAATTATGGGTTACATTACAGCATCTTTTGGAGCCTAATACCAGAGCTCAGCATGATAAGAATATAAAAGTCTACAGGTTAGTAAAAGGATTCATAATATTTAATGTAAGGTCTGTGAGCATGGCTAGAAAATATCCTACTCTGGATCCAGATTTTCAGTTGCTGTAAGTCATTCTTTCCCATTGAAGTTAATGGTACAATGCTTATTTACACCATCTGAAAGTCTGAATCCAAAATAGTGTCTTTTCTAACCATGCTCACAAAACCTTTCATTAAATATGATCAATACTTGATGTCAGTGGAACAACACTGATTTTCAGCTGCTGGTATCTGAATATATTCAGATATAATGCAGCTTGAAATGTAAGAGAGAGAGAGAGGTGCATTTTGTTAAGGGAGACCAGTAAATATAGATACACAAACAACGACAGTCAGGTTTTTTAATTTGTGATGAAGCTGCAAAGCATTATTTTCTAAATTTCATCACCTGCACTATTTTTCATTGTTGTTTCTCTTCAGAAAAAAAAGTTACCTTTTTGGTGGGAGTGGAGGACTGCAGGCAAGTCTTACTTTGTGGCTGACACACAGAAAGCTCGTGAGCCCTCCAGCAAGGATTGTAATTCTCTAGGTTTCAGACTAGCAGCCGTGTTAGTCTGTATCCACAAAAAGAACAGGAGTACTTGTGGCAGCTTAGAGACTAACAAATTTATTTGAGCATAAGCTTTTGTGGGCTACAGCCCACTTCATCGGATGCATGCAGTGGAAAATACAGTGGGGAGATTTTATATACACAGACAGCATGAAACGATGGGTGTTACCATACACACTATAACAAGAGTGATCAGTTAAGGTGAGTTATTACTAGCAGGAGAGAAAAAAAAAACCTTTTGTAGCGATAATCAAGATGGGCCATTATGCAAGGCACTGAATTTAGCCGTATGGAGTGGAAATCCATCAACTTCATGAAAAAACTCGTACAGATACAGACAGACATCATCTTCCTTTCCAAATGCAAACAGATGGACATCATACCAAAAGGACTGAAGGTAAAAAATCCATTACAATCTACATACCACACAGACTATGCTTACAGATTGTGCCACACACTCTCAAAAAAACTGCGGAACCACCGGATCAGCATCCTCTACAGCAAACAGGGAAAGATTAAGAATGAGCTCTCAAAACTGGATACTCTCATAAAAAAACAACCTTCCACTCAAACTTTCTAGTGGCTGGATTTTACAAAAACTAGACAAGCCATTTACAACACACACGCTTCCTCAGCTCTCGTCCCCTAATGCCCCTACTCTACTTGCACTACATAGATGACATCTTCATTATCTGGACCCATGGAAAAGAAGACTTTGAGGAATTCCACCATGATTTCAACAATTTCCATCCCACCATCAACCTCAGCCTGGACCAATCCACACAAGAGATCCACTTCCTGGACACTACAGTGCTAATAAGTGATGGTCAAATAAACACCACCCTATACCAGAAACCTACTGACTGGTATACTTACCTACATGCCTCCAGCTTTCATCCAGACCACACCACACGATCCATTGTCTACAGCCAAGCTCTACGATACAACCGCATTTGTTCCAACCCCTCAGACAAACACCTACAAGATCTCTATCAAGAGTTCTTACAACTACAATACCCACCTGCTGAAGTGAAGAAACAGATTGATAGAGCCAGAAGAGTACCCAGAAGTCACCTACTACAGGACAGGCCCAACAAAGAAAGTAACAGAACGCCACTAGCCGTCATCTTCAGCCCCCAACTAAAACCTCTCCAGCGCATCATCAAGGACCTACAACCTATCCTGAAGGACAACCCATCACTCTCACAGATCTTGGGAGATAGACCAGTCCTCACTTACAGACATCCCCCCAACCTGAAGCAAATATTTACCAGCAACCACACACCACGCAACAGAACCACGAACCCAGGAACCTATCCTTGCAACAAAGCCCGTTGCCAACTGTTTCCACATATCTATTCAGGGGACACCATCATATGGCCTAATCACATCAGCCACACTATCAGAGGCTCGTTCACCTGCACACCTACCAATGTGATATATGCCATCATGTGCCAGCAATTCCCCTCTGCCATGTACATTGGCCAAACCAGACAGTCTCTACGTAAAAGAATAAATGGACACAAATCAGACATCAAGAATTATAACATTCAAAAACCAGTCGGAGAACACTTCAATCTCTTTGGTCATTCGATTACAGACCTAAAAGTTTCAGAGTAACAGCTGTGTTAGTCTGTATTCGCAAAAAGAAAAGGAGTACTTGTGGCACCTTAGAGACTAACCAATTTATTTGAGCATGAGCTTTCGTGAGCTACAGCTCACTTCATCGGATGCATACTGTGGAAACTGCAGAAGACATTATATACACAGAGACCATGAAACAATACCTCCTCCCACCCCACTCTCCTGCTGGTAATAGCTTATCTAAAGTGATCATCAAGTTGGGCCATTTCCAGCACAAATCCAGGTTTTCTCACCCTCCGCCCGCCCCCCCCACAAACTCACTGTGGGGTGGGGGGGCAGAGGGTGAGAAAACCTGGATTTGTGCTGGAAATGGCCCTACTTGATGATCACTTTAGATAAGCTATTACCAGCAGGAGAGTGGGGTGGGAGGAGGTATTGTTTCATGGTCTCTGTGTATATAATGTCTTCTGCAGTTTCCACAGTATGCATCCGATGAAGTGAGCTGTAGCTCACGAAAGCTCATGCTCAAATAAATTGGTTAGACCTAAAAGTGGCAATTCTTCAAAAAAAAAAACTTCAAAAACAGACTCCAAGGAGAGACTGCTAAATTGGAATTAATTTGCAAACTGGATACAACTAACTTAGGCTTGAATAAAGACTGGGAGTGGATGGGTCATTACACAAAGTAAAACTATTGCCCATATTTATTTCCCCCCCACACTGTTCCTCACATGTTCTTGTCAACTGCTGGATATGGCGCATCTTGATTATCACTACAAAAGGTTTTCTCTCTCCTGCTGATAATAGCTCACCTTAACTGATCACTCTCATTATAGTGTGTAAGGTAACATCCATTGTTTCATGTTCTCTGTGTATATAAAATCGTCCTACTTTATTTTCCACTGCATGCATCCGATGAAATGGGCTATAGCCCACGAAAGCTTATGCTCAAATAAATTTGTTAGTCTCTAAGCTGCCACAAGTACTCCTGTTCTTTTTGTAATTCTCTCGGAATCTAACATTATGGGGAACTTTATAATGGGAAGTAACATACAAAGTAACACTTGTATCTATGTGTTGTACTGTTTCCTGTAACAATGCAGTGGAAAACTGCACCTTCACAGGGAATGAGACACATACGTCTCTTTCCATTTCCCCAATTTGGGGGCAGTTAAAAAAAAATAAAGCTACCTTTCTGTCTTTGTGTGTGGGTTCAGTTTATGCCATTGAAGAGAGAGTCCAAGAGTGGAAACAGTTAAATGGTTTACCCTGAGCTAGTCAAAACTTTTTGAATAGTATTTGGCCTTTAAAAAAACTCAGAATTTTGCATCAAAATGTTAAGATTTTAAAAAATTCCACTTTTAAAAAATGTTAAACTTTTATTAAAAACAATGTAACATGTTCACAGGTCTTTATAATGGGTTGTCTCTTTTTAATTTGGATTCCCTCCCACACACATATTTTCTTGAACATTTCCAATTTTGAAAATATTTTTTGTCATTTACAAATAATTTCATGCAAAATGGACCGTTGTGAAACACAAGATGAAAAACACTTACGAATTTGCTGCAATTCTTGTTTAATTCACTTTTTGTCTTGATCAGTTCTTGTCCACCTCTTTTGGGAACAGAACGGGTCTAACTTTTGAAGGTGCCATGTCATTCTTTCACAAACATCGGGGTGTATTAAGATCACACTATGCCAATGCCAATCATAGAATCAGAGAATATCAGGGTTGGAAGGGACCTCCGGAGGTCATCTAGTCCAACCCCTGCTCAAAGCAGGACCAATCCCCAACTAAATTATCCCAGCCAGGGCTTTGTCAAGCCTGACCTTAAAAATATCTAAGGAAGGAGATTCCAACCCCTCCCTAGGTAACGCATTCCAGTGTTTCACCACCCTCCTAGTGAAAAAGTTTTTCCTAATATCCAACCTAAACCTCCCGCACTGCAACTTGAGACCATTACTCCTTGTTCTGTCATCAGCTACCACTGAGAATAGTCTAGATCCATCCTCTTTGGAACTCCCTTTCAGGTAGTTGAAAGCAGCTATCAAATCCCCCCTCATTCTTCTCTTCCACAGACTAAACAATCCCAGTTCCCTCAGCCTCTCCTCATAAGTCATGTGTTCCAGTCCCCTAATCATTTTTGTTACCCTCCGCTGGACTCTTTCCAATTTTTCCACTTTCCAATCTTGAGTCTGAATAGTCATTTGCCTCTTTACATCTCTCTTAGTAGCTCAACACCCTGCAATCCTTGCTCTGCACTGTAAGACCAAATTCTTGTAAGCAAAATTTGCTATCCTAAATTATGCTTCTTTGTAATAATTACAATGTTTAAATCTAAGGACAAACACTGTAGTATGAGGGTTAACAATTACATATTTTACACATACCAGTACACACAAACCCATAAATTATGGGTCTGATCCATCCTAGCATTGCTCCAGGTTTACATTGATGTAACTCCATTGCTCTCAGAGTGTCACTGGCATAAGACTGGAGCGACAAGTGGCCAATCAGATCCTTAATTCTTATTGTCATGTGAAGCACTACAGCAATGTAGTAATTTATTGTAAATCTTGAGCACAGTCATTTTTATGTATATTATATTATAAAAGTGTATTTTAATTGCTAAATCCTGCCTTCAAATATGCTGATTCCATAGGTTTAGCTGAGGGCACAAATTTGACTAGTAGGTTAGTCAGGTATGAGTCCCTCACTGCTGACTGGATGATAATTACCTTGCAAGCCACTGATATATTTCATTCCTGACCTCTCCTGCCCCCAGGTGGCCATCTCTCTAGATCCCCATCTTAATTAATTAGCCTCTTACAGTTTGTATGGCAACTTTCACCTTCTCTGTATGTAAATATCGATATATATCTTCTTACTATATGTTCCTTTCTATGCATCCGATGAAGTGGGCTGTAGCCCACGAAAGCTTATGCTCCAATAAATGTGTTAGTCCCTGAGGTGCCACAAGTACTCCTGTTCTTTTTGTAGATCCCCAATGTGTCCAATTCTCTTCCTTCCCCAGTGCCTTATGTACACAACCCACCCTTCCCAAAGCTGCCTTTCCTTCCTCCTGCTGTCTCCTTTCCTGTTAGGGTGACCAGATGTCCCAATTTTATAGGGACAGTCCTGATTTTTGGGTCTTTTTCTTATATAGGCTCGTATTACCCCCCATCCCCTGTCTCGATTTTTCAAACTTGCTGTCTGGTCACCCTATTTCCTGTCCTTCTCGTGAAGGAATCTAACCCTCCTTAGTTGCTAGCCAGTGGGTCTCAAACAGGTAGAGACTCTCATAGCTTCATAAAGTATGAGACCTTTAATGAAGTTTGTAGTATAACGTGTGGACTCTGTAGCCACAGCACAGAGCCACAGCCACAGCACAGCTGTCTGACGGTCACCTTCTGCAGGCGGATTCCTTTGCTTATGTAAAAACAAGGGGATCTTTCTTATGTCTCATTAGGCTACAAAACCAATAACAAAAGAAATAGTGTGTTGTTGTAGCTGTGTTGGTCCCAGGATCAGGGCCGTCCTTACCCATTTGCAAAGTACGCACCTGTGTAGGGCACCAGGAAATTTAATTTCCTGGTGCCCTGTGCAGCTGCTTGCTGCTCCAGCCCCTGCTCCGGCTCTTGCCCAGGGCCCCTGCCACCAACCCACCCCTTCCCTGCCCCTACTCCCCTGAGCTCCCCTGGCAGTGGGAGTGCAGCAACCTGGCCTCAGCCACACCGTGGGCGAGTGCTGGGGGGTGGTTCCCCCCGCCCCACAAGCCAGTGTGCCCCCCCACCCCCTGTGGAGGCCTAGGGCCAGCCTCCCCCACTCCCCTACCTGCAGAGGCCTGGAGCCAGCCCGGGGGCCGGGGTGGGGGGAGAGGGGCTGTATAGGGCCCGAGAATTGCTAGGGATGGCCCTGCCCAGGGTGTTAGAGAGACAAGGGGGGTGAGGTAATATCTTTATTGGACCAACTTCTGTTGATGAGAGAGACAAACTCTCAAGCTTACACAGGGCTCTTCTTCAGGTCTGTGAAATGTCCTCAGAGTATCACAGCTAAATACAAGGTAGAACAGATTGTTTACCATCAGTAGTTACATATTTCAAGGGGCCATCTCCACTGCTATAATGATCAACATGCTCCGCAACACACATTTCAAGATCCATGGGTCCTTGTTATGGGGCAAGCACAACCCATCCCTCTTTGGGGCAGGGTAAGGGAGTCATGGCCATGCAGTTAAGTCTGCCTGCCTGCCCTTAGCCTCAGGGCAGTACAGCCCAATGGCCAGAGTCAGTATGGTCGCCTTTGTCATCAGGGCAGTACGGCCTAATGGCCAAAGTCAATATAGTCACTCTTGACAGCAGGGCAGTACAGCCTAGTGGCTGGAGTCGATATAATCACCCTTGACATCAGGGTAGTATGGCCTAGTGGCTGAAGTTATTATGGCTGACCTCCTCAACGTGGCTATGTGGCCTAGTGGCCAGGGTCAATAAAGCTGCCCTCCTTAAGAGGGCTATGTGGCCTGTCATCAGAGTCAGGGAAGTGGGTGGCCAAATGGAGGCAGTGGTGGCCAGTGTAGGGGGACCCAGATCCTCCCTCTCCACCAGCTCTCAGCCCAGGCAGTAGCAAGTGTGTGTGCCACTGAGTCAATGGGGATCCGGACAAAACATGCTGACTCAAAATCCGGTTCACTAACTGTTCCACTGTCAAGTTCTCCTGGGCTACTTCCTACCATTTCCCCCAATGCTGTGGTCTGTATGTCATCAGGGTCTCTGGGTTCCTTAGCCTGCACTGCTCCAGCTGGCTCTTGCCTCCCTTGGATGTCCTCAGGTACCCGGGCATCTGCCTGTGTCTTGACACCCCTGGGTGCCGCAGTCTGGGTTCCAGCTGCTCCCAGGTCGGAGCCTGTGAGGTGCATCCTTCCTCTCCACCCGTCAGCCTAGAATGAGCTGAGCTGCTGTTTTATATTGGAGCAGCAGTTGGAACAGGCCCAGCAGGGGCGAGAGGGTGTGGCTTCCTCTGCCCAGAGTGTGGGGATAACCCTTCTTGTCCTGTCCCCGTCACAGTCTTACACATGCCAATCACAACATAAGGTGTACCTCACTCAGTGCACTAAATGCCCCAATAGCAAGTATTTGGGTGAAACCAGACAATCACTACACTCTCCAATGAACTCACACAAGAAAATGATAAAAGGCAAAAAGACACGTGTGGGTGAACACTTTTCACAAAGCAATCACTCTATATCTGATCTCTCAGTCCTCATCCTCAGAGGAAAACTGCACAACACTTTCAAAAGACAAGACTGGGAGCTTATATTCACAGCTTTCCTAGACACTAAAAATCATGGAATGAACAGAGATACTGGATTTATAGCTTATAACAACAATCTATAACCCACTAACGTCCCCTCCCCAGTTGCTTCCCCCCCACATTCCCTTCCTCCCTATGACCGGGGGTATTAATGGGCCACTTCACCTTGAATGGTCCCTTGAAATATGTGTCAACTACTGATGATAAACAATCTGTTCCACCTTGTATTTAGCCGTGACACATTTCCAAGATGTGAAAAAGAGCTTTGTGTAAGCTTGAAAGCTTGTCTACCTCACCAGCAAAATGTGGTCCAATAAAAGATATTACTTCACCCACCTTGTCTGCAGAAGAAATAGAAACAGAAATAAATATATGCACTGTGGGTGCACCTAAAATGTTTCTGTTGCTTTGAAAGATGTTACCAGTTCTGCTGGTAATTCCCATTTTAAGGCTGGGGGATCTCTTTCAAACTGGTAGCCTGTTTGTGGTGGGCTTTTTTAAAAATAGGAATAACCTTTTTTTAAGGTGCAGACAGATGGAAAGTGTATGCATGTGTGTACAATACTGCCTTAAATGTCTGATGGCATAACAATAAACAGCATATAGGCAAAGCTGGTAGTCCTTTTCTGTGGTGCTCATTAGCATAATATCTGAGTGCTTTGCAAACATTTATTAGTTTATTTCCACAACAATCCTGTAACAAGGAGGTGTTATTAACCCAAACAGGGAGCAGCAGCACAGAGAAAGCAAGGCCAATATTGTCAAAAGTGTACCCTAATTTGCGGTCTCTAATTTGAGATGCCTAGTGCCAGATTTTTCAGAGTATTTTGCATTATGTAGTGTTGACTGATCTTTTATGCTGTAAGGATGCTAACTTGCTTTAGCTCTGTAGTGGTCCATCACTCTTCCACTTGGAGGAAGGCCACTTGTTACAGTTGCCTTCGGGCTTGTCTGGCCAAGGCACGAAGCTGCAGAACAGTCTAGGGCCCTTGTCTCCACCTGAGGTGGAGCAACACCCCCAAGGTCCTCTCATCCCAGCCCCACAATAGGGCTGGGCACCAGAGAGTCACTGCCAGGATTTAGCCTGGGTTTGGGGAGGCTCAGGCTGCCAGAAATTAAACAGTCTCAGGGCTGGCTTTAGCCTGGGCGGGACTCAGGCAGCCAGCAAAGCAACAGTCTATAGGCAGCTGGTAAGGGAGGCTCCTTCTTCAGAGCGGGAGCTTCCCTGCACAGTGTAGGGATTCGGCCACCCCGGGATGGGTGGCAGGGGGACGCAGGCCCTCCCTAATCCACCATATCCCAGCCCAGGGCCCTGGCAGGGATTGGTTGACCCTGCATCAGTGGGGATCCAGCCGCAACACGCCAACTGAGCCACACTTGGCTCCACAGCCGGCTACTCCGTGGCTTCCCCTGGGCCACTTCCTGCCTCCCTGGGGTTTGGTACCTCTCTCTTCCAGGGCTTGTTGGGTTCCTCGGGGTACACCATGGCTGGTAGTCCAGGCCACTCCTTGTCAGGGTTTCCCACTTCTGCGGCTATTGGACAGCTGGGGATAGGTTCTCCTCCTGGGCACAGCAGTATGGCTGGAACATCGTCCTCCTCCTCCAGGGATTCTGCCACAACTGGGCTGCAGGGCCTTTCTTTTATACTTCCGGCCCTGCCCCTGCACTTCTGGCGAGGGGCAAGGGGCAGGCTAGGCTCCGCTCACCAAGGGGAGTGTAGTGGACCTTTGTTCTCCCGCTTGGCCTCACTACAAGCTCAACATACAGGATGTGGCCTGTAGGTTCCTTGCATTTCAACCAAAATACTCTAATATAAATCTATTATAAGCAAATATAAATAAGCAAGAAAGCAGGCTAGCCCTATGCGCTATAATAGTACTTTGTATTTTCAAAGCACAGCTCCCACTGACTTCAGCTGCAGTTGGGAGTGCTCATCACTTCTACAAATCAGATTCCCAAGGCCTTAAGTTGGGCACCCAGGAAATGACGAACACACAATAAGTAGTCACCTGTGAAAAGTTCGCCTTAAATGATTTGCTCAACATAATAAAAAAACTCTGGCAGAAGCAGGGTAGGAATAGAATTCAGTTCTTCAACATAGCATTCAACTTCTTCAATCACGGGACCCTCCTTTCTCTTCCAACAATTCGCTGCCTCACTCACTACACACCTTCCAGTTCTGCAGTGAATGAGGCAGGGATCATAGAGACAACAGCCTCCTGAACTACCCTGATTCATCCCCCAGAGCAGGTCCATCCTGTGCACTGAACAAGGCAGGGTCCCCTGTCAAAAATACTGAGCATGTAATTAAAGATAGTATCATAATGCTTCTGCACAAGGGGTCTGAATTAAAGTTGATTAGGCTGCTTTCTGCAGCCCCTGAGGAAACTAGTGAGAGCAGCAGGTGAGGGCAGATTCTAACTTGGATTCTGCAGCTAGGTTAATTAGCCTTCCAGCTAAATTATCTAGTGGCTTCTTTTAAAAAGTGAATTTTTTATATACTTTGGCATCTGTTTATTGGTATCATTTACAGCGGATACATTTATTTGTCTATTTCATGCACCCTCAGCACAGAGCTACAGTCTTGTTAGTTTGCCTTTGTTGATATAACAATGCTGGGATGCCTTTTCCAGATTCATATTATTAATCTTCATTTGATTTCCAGGCACTGGGGAAATATAAAACTAATGATTTTTTTTTATGGCAGGATGTTACTAAATTAAAGGGATTGTTGGTGAGTCTGCCAGAAGTGTACAATGGCATAGAGGAGCAAGGTGATTACACCATGAAACTGAAGCACCGGTGGAGAAAAGCCTGGATTTAAATGTGGTTCATTGTGTGCTGGCTTCTCCCTCTTTTTACATGATTGTAAATGTTAGTTTATTTTATTGGTGTTACAGAACCAAGAACCCAACTGGAATTGGGGGTGCTTTATGGACATCAACCAAAAGACAGCCCGTATTCCAAAGATCTTATTATTTAAGGCCCCAGTCGGGCAAAGCTCTTAAGTACATGCTTAAGTCTAGCACTATTCAACAAACGACTTAAGTACATGCTTAAGACCTATTGGCTTCAATGGGATTTAAGCACATGCTTAGCTGAATGGGGGTCTGCAATTGGACCTGCATGGGTGGGCACTTGCTCTTGTGTGGGACCCCCTTGCTAGAATACACATCTGAGCCTAAATATGCACAAGACACTACAGTCAGGTGTTGCCTGCAGATGGGTGTAGAACACCACGGAGAGGGAAGGGAAGGATGACAGTAATCAGAGTACAAGATTGGAGATATTAGCTAAAAATCTGATCCTGCTCCAAGAAGCAAGTGAAAAAGCTCCGGTTGACTTCCATGGGGCAGGATCAGTCCTTTTGTGCACATTTGGGAGGCATTGTAGTTCTATTTATTTTCCTAATTAAATGGACAAGATAGGTTAGCAATTCATTAACAGGCCACGCACTCCACAATTCGTATTAGGTGATTGACTGTGATCATCACTGTAGGGGTGGGAGGTCTTAAAATATGTCACATCTGTACAACCATGTTAATGTATCCATATACAACACTGTATGCTGCACCTTTTCATAACATGTGATGGGGATTAAAGGCAGAAAGCTCTTTAAAATGTGGTGGTGGTTGTAGCTAGACTATTATTCATTTCATCAGGGAGACAAGATGGGTGAGGTAATATATTTTATTGGACTTACTTCTATTGGGGGAAGAGACAGGCTTTCAAAGTATATTAAGCTCTTCTTTGACTGCTCTGACAAACTTCTGAGCTACAGAGAGCTCTTCTTCGAGTGACCTGAAGAAGAACTCTGTGTATTTTAAAGCTTGTCTCTCTCAACCAAAAGAAGTTGGTCCCCTAAAAAATATTACCTCACCCACCTTGGGTCTCTGATATTCTGAGATCAGCCTCACTACAACAACTGCAAACAACATTCTTTTCATTCATCTAAGAAAAGAAATGGTTGATCTTTATTAATCCCTTTCTTGTCTTTGTTTTTATGGATTGAGGTATCTTCATTTAATTTAATCTGTTATTCTAATGTAATGGTCCAAAATATTAGGAGTAAAATTCGAGCCCCACTGAAGTCAATGAGACTATTGCCGTTGGCTTCAGTGGGGCCAGGATTAGTAAAGCTACTGCAGTGTTTTGGATGATTAGTGTAGAATACTGCAGTCTGTCTTCTCTAGCTGGACAGTAAATTTTTTGTGGCAGCATCTGTCTTTATTATATATTTGTAGAGTGCCATACACAGTGGGGCCCTGATCCTGATGACAGCCTCTATGTGCTAAGTGAGTATAGATAAAAATAAGGTTTATTTGTTCCTCTACATGTGTGAAAACAACTCTGGGTGTTTGTAAAGCACAATAGGAACCTACTTTACAGCCTTCCTGCAATAAACTGTAGGAGTGGTATACTTTGAATTATTAATATTCAAGAGAGCTGGTCAAAAATGTGAATAACATTCACTCAATATAATATCAAGGGGAAAAATCGTATTTCTCCTAAAAATATATGTTGGTCTAACATTTCCTCTCCATGTGTGATGGTTTAATAAGTTTTGTTAATAATATCGGAATGAGGTTTTTTTTCTGTGCCAGCTAATTACCAGGTTCTGATTTCTGCTGATGAGTGTGACATGCTCTCCAATTCATTGTGGGGGGTATTTTCCTTTTTGTCCTCTTCCCAGATTTCAAAACCTGCAGAGTTAAAGGCAGATTCTAATGACACCCTCAGGAGCAGTCTCCTTTGAAAGTTAAGACCAGGAGCTTTGATTTCAGGTCACCCCTCCCATGTGGCTGCCTTTAAAGTTCATCTAAATTAACATTCAGTGATATTTTTGGCAGCTTTGACTGCCAGCCAAATCATTATGGTGGAATAATAATGCAAATAAACTTAGCATAGCCCCATTAAATCATTAAATGCCACATTGTTCTGTAATGGGAGTGACATTTCATTATTTCTAAAGCATCAAATGCATCCCTGTGTTCGCTGCTAGTTATTATGTTTTCTGGTATTAAAATTGGTGGCAGAATGTGATAACGCTGGGACAAGCAAGGGGGTAATCTGAGGACTTGGGCTATGCACTATAGATACCAAAAGTGATTGGAAAAGTACAGAGATAAGGGCATCATAAAAGAACTGTGACACATATCAGTATGGGGCGTTTCAGAGCATGTTCTGCTAAAGCTTGATCTGTAATGTTAATGACCTGACATTCTGACAGCCCCAGAATGAAAAGATTATTTGGCCCTCATTTGGGGTATATTTTTCAAAGTCATTTTTAGCCACGATTCCCATTGACTTTTCTGGGTGCTGAAAGGTTAAAAAAACCTGTGAGGCCTTTGAAAATGTACCCCAGAGTGCACCGTAGAGCCCATGGCTTAAAACGTAAAGCTGCAGGGCTTGGAAAGAGTTTTCTAAAGCCCAAAGGTATCCTTTGAGAAGGAGCCAGATTATTCAAAGGGATTTTAGGGCATTATTTGATTCTTTTGACTTTTAATGAATTGAATGGCAGTTCTACTGGTTAATTTTTTTTTAAAGAGAAAAATATTGGATACTCCAAACAATGGCTGACCAAATTCCATGATTTATAGAAAATCAGAACATATTATAACAGAGAACAGAGAGGGACAGGGGCAGGAAAAACCATCTCCTAAAACCCTACCTGAAATAAGCATCCAATATTACACAAATTGTAAGTAATAGCAAGGAAATGAATTAGATTATCTTTTGTTTTAGCTTGTGAATTTTCCCTATGCTAAGAGGGAGGTTTATTCCTGTTTTTTGTAACTTTAAAGTTTTGCTTAGAGGGAAATCCTCTGTGTTTTAAATCTTATTACCCTGTAAAATTATCTTCCATCCTGATTTTACAGAGGTGCTTCTTTTACTTTTTCTTTATAATAAAGTTCTGTTTTTAAAAAAACTGATGCGTTTTTAGTGTCCTAAAAACCCAAGGGGCTGGTCTGTGCTCACCTTGTTTACCTATTTGGTTGGTATATTATTCTCAAGCCTCCCCAGGATAGGGGGTGAAAGGGTTTGGGGGGCTATTTTAGGGAAACAGGAACTCCAAGTGGTCCTTTTCCTGAATCTTTGTCTAACTCACTTGATGGTGGCAGCAATACCGCCCAAGGATAAGAAAGAATTTGTGCCTTGGGGACGTTTTTAACCTAAGCTGGTAGAAATAAGCTTAGGGGTCTTTCATGTGGGTCCCCACATCTGTGCCCCAAAGTTCAGAGTGGGGAGGGAACCCTGACATCATACCTGTGCTAGCTTTAATCTAGTTGGTGCAGGTAACAATAGTAGTGAAGATATGGTGGCACGGGGCTTCAGTGTGGGCTAGTTGCCTCAGTACATGCCTGCTGGGGATAGTGGGTGTGATCTGGTCCTCTGAAGAACCAGTCCCTGCAGCTGCAGTGCTAAGGGCAAACACACTGAAGTAAAGGGGATTAAGCCCCTCTCCACTCATTCATCTGAGAAGCCTCCCCACATCTTGGCTCCCAGCAGAGGGTGAGGTCGGGGCAGGGAGGAAGAGGTGAGCAGGTCTCACCCTCTGCTGGGAGCTAAGTTTCCTCCTCAGAAACAAGTGAGCAGGGAGCTGGCACCTGGTAGGCAGAGCACTGAGTCCATACCTTTTAGACCATTTACCAGTCAGCCAACCTAAGGCGGCACGAGGAGGAGGATGCATCACATGGTAAAGAGCTGTTGATTAGTGCCCCCATCCCTGGAACAAGAGGGATCAGGAAGGAATTGTGATTTCCCAAGATTCCTCAGGAGGTGCAGCTGCATCCCAGTCAGAGGACTGGGCCTAAAGACACAGGTTAGCCCAAAATATCTGCAAGATTCATGTGTTTGGGGTTTTTTTAGTTGAAAAGGCCTAAGAAAAATAGGCAGGAGATCTGTTACTGAAGAGGCAAACATTCTATGGCTAGAAGGGACCGTTATGATCATCTAGTCTGATAATCCTGCACACCCAGACTGAAGGATTTCATCCAGCCATTCCAGCAGTGGAGGGAATTATTCTTTTCAGCTATGCCAGTGAAGGCTATCAAGCCCAATAAATGGTGGTAGAACTAAAGCCTATCTTTTAGAAAGACATCTAGCCTCCAATTAGACTGGAATCTGCAAAGGAGCTTAAGGGCGTTAGATGCCCAAATCCAATTGAAATGACCCCTTTGAAAATCCAAATCTTCAACTGAGGGTAAATCTACCACTTCCTCCTTGTTAAAAAGTTGCATCTTATTTCCCATTTGAATTGTTTTCAACTTCCAGCCATTGGATCTTGTTATATTTCATTGCAAGGACACAGCTGTGGCATAGCTGCACAGTCATAGCTCCCAGAGAACCCTGATAGCGTCCTTTGCTTCCAGTGCCACATTGTCAAACTGACAGCGCTGTACTTAGCTAATGGCACAATCTATTGCACATGAAGAGGTGACCGTCTGTGAACTATTGATTTGGGCTCCCAAATATACAAAATTACTATTCTGCTTTTATTGTGTCACAGATGTCAGACTGATTCCAGCATGATAACACCTTTATACTCAGGTGAGTGGAAACCAAACGGGTATTCATATATCCGATTCTCCCGCAGGTCTGCTCAGTTCCTCTTGTGGTCTGACAGAGAAAAATAAGATGTTAGCTACCTGAAAGTACTGGGCTATCCCAGCTAAAAGGTACCAATTTCATCCTCACTGGCATGGAAAAGCACCTCTGTGGGGTAACCCAGATTTGCAAATTCGGAGGCGGGGGAAGAACTGAGTGAACAAGAGCATCATATGGGTTTCCCTCATAGCCAAGGATGAGGGTGTTGCCCCTTTTCTAATGCTAATGCTCAGTACATACAACTAGAACACCTTGTCCTCTGTTCTTTGGCACTGTAATAAGGAAACCCTGATGTGTGTGTTGTGGGGCTTTGCAACCGTCATACAACTATAGAAAGAAGTGAAAATAGTGCTTGGCTTCAGTAACCAACCTCAGCTGAAAATCATACCCTCGGTTATGTACCAACTACTCTGGTTTTAACTCCACCAGAAGGACTTTGGTTCTTGAGCGCTGCAATGATTACCGAGTGCATGATTTGATAAAAATGGAGGCGCAGGCGTATGCCCAGAGTAGAGCAATGGTATTCAGACCTGTCTGAGCTAGCAGCAAAAGAACTAACAGCTTATTGACACAGAAAGCAATTTTATGAATTTGAAGAAATTTGGACCCTATTTCATGATACCTTTGATAAAGCATGCTGAAATAGATCAAATAATGCCAGACTTCAACTCCAAAGGACTTCTTCCCTTTTTCTCCTCACTCTTCCTCCCTACACTCTGGCCCCCTCCTTCCCTTTCCTGCCTATTTGCATTTTTTTCTTTTTTTTTTTTTACACCCAGACTAACATACTATATCAGTCTACTATTGTCTGATTTTTGTATTGTTTCATCTTGTAGCTTTGACATGTTGTAAAGCTGTGTAATTGAATAATTATATTGGCTGTCCTGTGAAATGTGCAGTGTTTTGGTAACATATACAAGCTGTAAATTGTTCATCTTTTGATATTTGTTATTGTTTGTTTCCTTATGAAAATTAATTAAAAAAACATTGCCTTGATCACTATCACTAGAACTCCTTATTAGTTTTTGAATTATAACTGTAATGGAATGCTTAACAGTACTATATTGTCCAGCCACTAGGTGGTGCAGTGCATAACAAACCTTATTTAAGGTTTCAGAGTAGCAGCCCTGTTAGTCTGTATCCGCAAAAAGAAAAGGAGGACTTGTGGCACCTTAGAGACTAACAATTTGTCTCTAATAAACCTTATTTAAGCTCACCTCAGCCATACCTGGCAGAACATTAAAGAATCTTATGATGTATGCATCCGATGAAGTGAGCTGTAGCTCACGAACGCTTATGCTCAAATAAATTTATTAGTCTCTAAGGTGCCACAAGTCCTCCTTTTCTTTTTGCGAATACAGACTAACACGGCTACTACTCTGAAATCTGACATCTGATGTGTATAAGCAAGCTCTATGATCAGTCCATATCTGGTACAGACGTACATGCCATGGTGTGAGCAGTGAGATAGGAATACTACGAGGTGTATGTACATTGTATGGTTCAGCATTGCCTTCTTAAGTCACATAACTGACCCCCTAATGAACAGAACTATGCTGTTATCAAGAGGGAATGTTATGTCGTAGTTTGAGCTAATAAAGACTTAAGCCTTAGCTGTGTAATAGGAAATGTGAGGTTCTAATGGACAACTCCCTGCTAATATGGGTGCACCGAGCCAAAAGGACCAATTCCAAACCATTACGCTGGAGCCTAGCTCCACAGGAATACAATGTGGATACAGTCCAGCACAACACCTGATGGAAGACAACTCAGAACTACTGTTCCAGCCCTGGAAAAGAATCTATTTCCAAAGTGGCCAGACATGAAGAGAGGAGCGTAATCGGATAAAAAGGCTAACATTGCTGAGGAACACTTTTACAACAGATGTTACTCAGAGAACTGCCAGGTCTAGAATCTGGTGACAAATCTTATTTCAGTTCACCTCAGCCATGCCTGTCCGAGCATTAAAGGATCTTATGATGAACACATCTGGTGTGTATAAGCGAGTTCTGTGACCAGTCCATATCTGGTACAGACGTATGTGACAATAATAAACAGGAATTCTACTTGTATCCCTTAAAGGTAAAAAAACAAAACTGAGGCAGTTCAGCTGGTATTGAATGCGGTTCAGTATCTTAAATACACCCATGGGCCCTTGGTAGAAACTGGAATGGGGAATAAGCTGTATGTATTTAAAGAGCCTGTCACTGTATATAGGCCCCTAATAAGGTAATTTACTTTTATTTTAGCCCACTTTCTCTTTGACATTGGAAGGCTGGAGCTGACATTTCTGAGAAATTCTATTGTCCACCAGAAGAAGTTAAAATGCTCTTTGATAGAATTGAACCACCTGAGTGTTGTTTAGCCAAAAATTGACCTGTCAAAGTTTTGAGAACACCAGGCTTCTATTAGCCTGGTAATAACAGTTTCAGTGCTGGCAGCAGTTCATGGCCATTTCATGGATCACATAGTAACCTTCAAAATCAGCTAAGCTTTAATTTCAGGTTGGCTTCTGGATACCCCAAAGGGGAAGGGACTTTGCAAGCTTCTGGCCATGAGTCCCTAAGATTTAAACCCTGTATCCATCTACCCTTGGCCTGCATGATATGCTTTCTATGACCGCCCCATCCGTTCTGCAACATTTTCTACCCTGCCTCATAACAGAGTGATGTAGGATAATTACAGCCTTCCGAAGCAATGCATTTGTTTTCATAAGTTGTCCCCATCTTTACTTTTTTACATAAGAATAGATGCTGCTGCTAATAATGCACCTTTTTTCATCTGTAGATCTCACAGTGCTTTAAGAGTAGGTAAGCATCATTACACTCATTTCATAGATAGGGAAATTGAGGCACAGAAATGTGAGGTGTTTTGTCAAAGATGGTGGCAGAGCTGGGGCTGAATCCAGGCCTCCTGACAACTGTAGATTTCTCATGTCTGCCAGTTCATTTCCCTGTCTACTGGTTCATGATGATCATCTACCTCCCTTCTAAAGATTAATGTATCAACTCAATGCAGAGGTGACCCAGGATTCCAGTCCTGGTATTCTACTGAATTCTGGTGTAACTCCAGGGATTTTATAAAGTAGCATCAGTGTGAGGTTAGAATTGGGTCCCACAGCTCTGGCAAACAACTGAGCTCTTATAGCCAAGCAGAAGTTTGGAGTCAATAATGATCTGTGCTAGGTGTTATGGAACTTGCAGGGCAATAATATAAAACCCCAAATGACCTCAATTATTAGAACTCAATTATTAGAACAATTATTTGAATTATTATTGCTGAGAAGCCTCCTGGTATGGAGATATCATTCAAACTGACCGTTCGAATTATGTTGAAATATTTGACCTGGTCTGTCAGATCATAAAACATCCACTTGTGACAACTTGACTTTATCCTATCAGACATCTTCTCCTGCTTGAGGAAAAGTTGGGAAGGAAGTCCGGCATTGTATCTGGAGGTGGTTAGCCTGTGTTACTTAAACAGTGGCTCTGAACAGCAGCCCTTGGTCTTCATCCAAGATCAAATAAAAAGATGGAATGTGAGGGTCACTAAGCAACATGTGTGCAATTTTCACAAGTACTTAGGTGACTTAGGAGTTTTCCCTGTTTTCAGAAACTACTTGGACAGATTCCTAAGGCTCATTGACTTTCAAAGTGCCATTTGAAATTGGGACTTAGGGTCAAATTTTCAAAGGTGCCCATGTCCCTGCTGCTTATGGGAAAATGAGACCCAAATCCTGCTTTCTGTTGTTTACCTAATCTGCAATTTGCTCTCAGAAGCTGGAATTGAAAGGCTATGTTCACCCCAGGTTCTACGCTACTGGGGAAAGTTGTGATGCAACCTCCCTTCTCCTGTGTGTCTCATCGACAGCTAATGTCCTGCCAAAGTAGGCACTGCTTGCTGGGGTTAGGCCATGGCAATTTGCACCTATATTTGCCAGTGGGGATGAATCTGGCCAGATGAAGTTTTCAGTGAATGGATCCTTTTGTTACCAAAGTCTAACCTCAAAATGATTGGAAACAAAACCCACTGCTTTTAATCAGAACCAACTTTTTAGTCCTGTTGTGTATCCTCATTGACAAGGAACAGACTTAAGTGTGGCAGTGGGCTCCTTGTAGCTCCAGTATACGCAAGAACAATGCAGTAACAAGGTCTCACTGCAGGCTTCTGTGCTTTCCCAAACATGACTGATGTCAAATAAATAGAAAGTGAAATCACTCTCCTACTGTGCTGGGAGTAGGGAGAAAAAGCTGCCGCAACAATCCTGCAAGGCACAGAAAACCTTTACTATTTGTCACACCAATACAAAGTGCATTAGCATCAGACCACCCATTAGGGGAGACTGAAATATCTCTTAAGTATTTTGAGAAATAATACTGGTATGAGGAGCCCAACGTGTTAGCATAATAAAGTGTATTAGGCAAGGGGCACTTGATGGTTCAGGGGCTTGACAACGGGCCATAGAGCTTTTCATGTTTCGGTCATGGGTTCAAATGTGGCTCATGTCTGTAGTGACCAAATAGTGTCATCATCCATTTGCTGTTCAGCAGCCTTTGTGAAATAAATTAGCAAAGCCTCAGTCTAGGTCCACATTACAGAACTACTCTATAGCTGTCACTATTTGTCCCCCTTGTTGGCAGTCACATGACCAAGGACAAAGACTGAATCAGCCTGGAGACTGAATCACATTATCACATGCAGAGGAGGCCTTTTAATGTCAGAGGTGGCTGAGGTCCATTGTTGAGACAGGGGGAAGGTTGTTCTGATGCAAACCTGTCCTGTGTGTAGCAACCTGCATGGAACCTGGAGAGAGGAGCACAGGTTGAAGGAGGTGAGAGGTTGGAGGATACACAATGAAGTCTGTTTGCACATGGTTTGAATGCTCAAGCTGCAGTTGCAGCAACTCTGTTAATAGTTCACTTAATAGAGAGCCAGTTTAGTTTTTACATGCATGGAGTCCTTTGATGTTGTTATCTAGCACACAATAGCAAAACATCAAGGATAGATACCTGTTCCATGGCAAGAGCTTTTCACTCCAGAACTGTTCGTCTTACCTCTTTCAGAAGCACTGCATTCACATTTAAAAGAGAATGGAATACAGCCCATGAACAACATCATCTAGTTTCACAGAAAAATACATTTCATTATACTTTTCACAGCAAGATTTATAGGGCCATATTCTCAAGTGGTGTCAATCAGAAGGCAATGGAACAATGCTCATTCCCGCCAGCTGACCCACAATGTCTAATTGCAATGGGGTTGGTAAAGACTCTTTCCCCTTGTTTGTTTCATTTTCAGAAATGAGATACACAATGTTATGACCAAAAGTGAGAATATAACACATTATTAGGGGGGGAAAAAGCAAGGCACCAGGGCAAATCTCTCTCCAGAATCCAGCTCTAAGTACAGTGATAACATACTGGATAATTTTAACTACTCTTAAGTAAAAGAAATCATATTTGCATATTTCATAGAACATACCCTCCAGCTCTCTTTCCAAACAGGCTCTTCTCCCAGCCAATATGAGAGAAAGGGAGAGCAAATTAAAAAAATACAATGCCCCACTATGCATCTACGCACCTGGGCCAATAAGGTTTTAGTACTGAGAAAATATCCATAGGTAACTACACTGTTGTGAACCAGCTCATTTTCAACTCTTCTTAGAAATCAGTGCTTGAGAGAAGTTGTTTGTGATAAAGCAAACAGATTAGCTAACATTTGCCTGGCTTTGTTATCTTACCTGGCCAAACAAACCAACCTTGCATAAACTGCATAGCTGGAAGAAGGAGAAATATGCCTGCAGCCCTGGTTGGTTTACTTGGTTTATTTGGTAGCAACAGCTGAGTTAACAATACACTTACATGTAGCCTTTGAAAGCCTGCTCATCATGAAAAGACTGCTCTCTCCTCTCTGCCTTTAATCCTGCAGGAGAGATCTAAATTAGGTGCACTCAGTGAATCCAGGAGCTGATAAATAAATAGTTGGAAAGCTTTAGCCACTTTGTGGTCTCTCTTTCTCTAAAGATGAAGTAGCTAGGCTTAAATGGTCCCTAGTTCTACAATCACCATGAAGGACAGTGAAGGTCACAATGTAATTGTCCATATTAGGGGAGAGTGAATAGATTAATTGGATTTAGAGACTAAAATGTGAAGTCCTTTCCAAATGGAAGGTTTGCAGGAGCCACATGCCGAGAAAGTCATATTCTGAACATTAACTGTTTAGCATTTCATTCCTGACTTCCTCACCATTCTTACCTTGATCTCTGCACCCCGATCTCTTACCCTTATCTCTGCACCCAACATCTCTGGATTAGCCAGGCGGGTGCCTCTCACTAGTGATTTCTAGTGACATCTTTGTCCTTTTCCAATAGAACTATCTTCAAGCCATAAGATTTTGATCCAGTCCTGATTTCAAACCTCCATATTTAAGACATGCAGATTTTTAGTTTAGTAAAGTAGATGGAATCCCAAGAGAAACCATGTCATAATACAAACATACTGGTAAATATGTTACAAGGGTAGTTTCCTCTTTATGTTTCTCCAGTGACATTTTCTAGATAAGTTCTCTTATTTTCTGCATGCCATTAGATCTCACCCTGTGAACACACCAAAAGTCTGAGGAACTGGTGGTTGAATGGATGCAGTGTTTTGGTTTGGTCCATTATAAAGGTAAGAGCCATTTTCAAAATTTGATCTTGAATTTTTGATCAGGGAATTTTGGTGTTTTGGAATCCCAAGCTTGGAATCCCAGTCTCTATTTTTAAGTTAAATTACATTGTTTCGTTATTATTCATTATAGTGTAATATAGAAGGCAGATCTCTGCCCTAAGGAGTTTACAATATATTATAATTCATACAAATACAACAGGAACAATAAAAATCAGGAGCACAAATCATGGAACAGCCATTGCTGGCAAGGAATTTAGCACTGTAAAGATGAATGAAACTTTTAGGATACTTTTAAAGAGGGATGTGAAGGAGGAGAATGCATGTGGGGGGAAAAGGAAGGTAATAGTAGGAATAAGAAACAAAGGGATGAATATAGGACAAAACTGGAGCAGAGATGTAAGTAGGAGTAGAGTTGAATAGAGCATAGAAAGTAAGAATGAAGAGCTGAAACTTAACACAGTAAAACAGACAATGCACACAGAGCTTGAGAGGATGAGACAAATCCTTTAGCATGTGGAAACAGACTCAACAATATTGAAAGAAAAGTAATTTACCAGGAATGGACAGCCCATCTACCCCTCAGATCTTCAAACAACTGGAAACATGCCTACTGCAAGACCAGTTCAGCAGAGCTGGAATCCCAGTTGGTTCAAAACAGAAACCATGCCATCAAACAAACATATCAGTAGTTACATTATAAACAGAGTTATTCATGCTGATGTGTCTCCTGGGAGCAAATGGTCTCTTCCTTTTAGTAAACCTCTAGATTTTATCCAGTGGACAACTCAGACAAGATATTCACTACAGAATCTCCCAGAAAAAAATGGTCCATTCCATTTTAGACACCAGTTACTCTTTGGCCTAAAAAAAAGAGAAGTAAAATACTAAACCATCTTGGCCATTTGGAAATAATTTTGTGTATCACCAAATTTGTTGGGAATCCTTTGTCTTTGAAAATCAGCAGCTGATGGAACTTTACACAGATTGAAATATATGGTTTATTTACTGTAAATAAGTAGCCGGCCCAGCTGCCCACAAAGTAAAAGCAGAAAACTATATGAATTCATTAGCATCTTAGCCCTATCCCCAACTGGTAGATAAGCTCTGGGGAAGAATTCAGAAATAATCATTTCAGATGTATAAAACAGAACCCAAAGAAAGAGATGGATAAAAAAAAGTGATCAAAATCAACATAGATCAAATCATCAGCAGAGGAGCAAAAATACATATTTACAGGATAGGGTGACCAGATATCCCGATTTTATAGGGACAGTACCAATTTTGGGGGCTTTTTCTTATATAGGCACCTATTACCCCCCTACCCCCATCCTGATTTTTTACACTTGCTATCTGGTCACCCTAACTCAGGAAAAACACATTTAGCTTAGCTTAACTTGAAGGGATATGAGAGCCAGCCAAAATCTAGCTTTTGATCTCTCATACAAATATGGAACTCAACTGTGCCCTGAGATATGCAGATGCAAAGCCCACTGAAGTCAATTTAAGCTGCCATCATGAATTTAATAGCAGAATTGGCCCTATCACTGATATTCTCTTTCTGCAAGGTTTGCTCAGTTAAATGAATCAGTCTGGCTAAAAGGGGGAACATGCTCACATTACAAGTTATGTCTGAGTAGAGCTGGTTGGAACATTTTCTCTACATTTCATTTAATTTAGTCCTGGTGGAAGCATGAGGGAAGGCAAGACCAGCTCGCAGTTTGTAGCCTGGTGATTAGGCCTCTGAACTGGGATGTAGGAGGCCCAGGTTTAAGTCGCTCTTCAACCTGATTCAGAGTGATCTGGAATGAAAAGCTCTGCTCTACTATCCAGGCAGCACAAATAGGACAGATCTCTTTTTTCCTTCTACTGTGTCACAGCGAACATACACATGTCAGCATTGCTGTGTTAGTCAGGGGGTGAACTTTCCTCCCCACAACTCCCTCCCCCCGACATAGCTATGCCAGAAACCCCCAGTGTAGATGCAGCTATACTGTCAGAAAAGTGCTTCTGTCAGCATCCCTAATGTCATTCAGGGAGATGGTGCTGTTATGCCAACAGCAAAACTACCAAGATAAGCTGCATCTACACTAAGGACTCTGACAGTATAGCTATACCAGCAAAGCATCTGTAGTGTAGACAAGGCCTTACTAATAATCATTCTACCAAATATCTAAATTTTGAATTAATTGAAGCTACTGATAAGTGACTCCATCATTAAAATACCCTCCCTACCATGTTGCAAAAACACCTTTAAAAGTTAAGGTGATTTCGGCATATAACTTTATACTTTCTTTACTACATAATGTCTGCATGGGTCTTCAATCATACTTTTAAAGATATGTGCTATATACATCCTGATTACTACATGAAAGATTCATAGGAAATGGTCCAATTACAGCACAATCCTTTGTTGTTTAGTCTCCCATCACTAAGGTAACAGTCCTCTTGGAAATCACTAAAACATGCTGTCATTAAATCACAGGTTTATAAGCATGTTGCTAGATCATTTAATGTTCAACTGCCCCAAAGGAATGATCATGCACAAATATAAATCTCAGGCATTGGCACCCTGACAGCAGGATTGTCTGGCTATGTAGACTCCCTCCTCAGGCCCTAAGCTACCAGCACTCCCAGCTATCTTCGAGACACCACTGACTTCCTGAGGAAACTACAATCCATCGGTGATCTTCCTGATAACACCATCCTGGCCACTATGGATGTAGAAGCCCTCTACACCAACATTCCACACAAAGATGGACTACAAGCCATCAGAAACACTATCCCCGATAATGTCACGGCAAACCTAGTGGCTGAACTTTGTGACTTTGTCCTCACCCATAACTATTTCACATTTGGGGACAATGTATACCTTCAAATCAGCGGCACTGCTATGGGTACCCGCATGGCCCCACAGTATGCCAACATTTTTATGGCTGACTTAGAACAACGCTTCCTCAGCTCTCGTTCCCAATGGCCCTACTCTACTTGCGCTACATAGATGACACTTTCATCATCTGGACCCATGGAAAAGAAGCCCTTGAGGAATTCCACCATGATTTCAACAATTTCCATCCCACCATCAACCTCAGCCTGGACCAGTCCACATAAGAGATCCACTTCCTGGACACTACGGTGCTAATAAGCGATGGTCACATAAACACCACCTTATACCGGAAACCTACTGACCGCTATTCCTACCTACATGCCTCCAGCTTTCACCCAGACCACACCACACGATCCATTGTCTACAGCCAAGCATTTGCTCCAACCCCTCAGACAGAGACAAACACCTACGAGATCTCTATCAAGCGTTCTTACAACTACAATACCCACCTGCTGAAGTGAAGAAACAGATTGACAGAGCCAGAAGAGTACCCAGAAGTCACCTACTACAGGACAGGCCCAACAAAGAAAGTAACAGAACGCCACTAGACTTCACCTTCAGCCCCCAACTAAAACCTCTCCAGCGCATCATCAAGGACCTACAACCTATCCTGAAGAACAACCCATCACTCTCACAGATCTTGGGAGACAGACCAGTCCTCACTTACAGACAGCCCCCCAACCTGAAGCAAATATTCACCAGCAACTACACACCACACAACAGAACCACGAACCCAGGAACCTATCCTTGCAACAAAGCCCATTGCCAACTGTTTCCACATATCTATTCGGGGGACACCATCATAGGGCCTAATCACATCAGCCACACTATCAGAGGCTCATTCACCTGCGCATCTACCATGTGATATATGCCATCATGTGCCAGCAATGCCCCTCTGCCATGTACATTGGTAAAACTGGACAGTCTGTATGTAAAAGAATAAATGGACACAAATCAGATGTCAAGAATTATAACATTCATAAACCAGTCGGAGAACACTTCAATCTCTCTGGTCACTCAATTTCTGATCTAAACGTGACTATTCTTCAACAAAAAATCTTCTCAAAAAACAGACTCCAGCGAGAGACTGCTGAATTGGAATTAATTTGCAAATTGGATAAAATTAACTTAGGCTTGAATAGAGACTGGGAGTGGTTGAGTCATTATACAAAGTAAAACTATTTCCCCTTGTTTATTCCTCCCCTCCCCCCCACTGTTCCTCAGAAGTTCTTGTTAACTCCTGGAAATGTGCTGGAAATGGCCCACCTTGATTATCACTTCAAAGGTTTTCTCTCCCCCTACCCCACTCTCCTGCTGGTAATAGCTCATCTTTAGTGATCACTCTCCTTACAATGTGTATGATAAACACCCATTTTTTCATGGTCTGTGTGTATGTAAATCTCCTCACTGTATTTTCCACTTTATGCATCCAATGAAGCGACCTGTAGCTCATGAAAGCTTATGCTCAAATAAATTGGTCAGTCTCTAAGGTGCCACAAGTCCTCCTTTTCTTTTTGCGAATACAGACTAACACGGCTGCTACTCTGAAATAAATCTCTGTGTAACATTTAATATCCAGATTCGAAAGGAAGAAAACAAATCTTTATTTTTTTGCCTTTCATGATAAAGCTTCATGAGCGTCTACCAAGTGATATAAAAAAAGTCAGACAGAGCAACAAAACGATGGCACCAATAGTAGTATCTTACACTTTGACAGAATCTTTTAGCGGAAGATCACACAGAGGTTTACAAATGGTTAGCTAAAGGTTGCCATTTTTCCTTGAGTAATCATGATGTCATCATGAATTTGTGTCAGTAGGAAGCAATGCAACTTGTTGATGTTGCACACAAATGTTTTCCTTGCACACGCTGGCTAGGGCATAGGAACCTCCTGCGGAAAATTGGGATGTCTTAGAAAAACCCAGAATGGATAGCAACCTTTACAACGTGTGGGTCGTGGGTGGTCAGGCCTAGTGGTTGGAGCAGGAGTCAGGCTTAATGGCCAGAGTGGAGGGTCAAAACCACAGATGGCATCAGGTACTAGGCCAAAGGTCAGAGCTGAAGACAGAGTCAGGTGCCAAGCCAGGGATCAAAGCCAGAGACAGTATCAGGGACCAAGCCAAAGGTCAGAGCCAGAGACAATATCAGGTGTCAGACCAGGGGTCAGAGACAGTGTCAGGGGTAAGGGGGAGAAGCAGGGGCCTTGAGTAGGGCAGGACAGCAGGCACTGGGAGTAGACAGGGGTCTGGGATGGGAGGACAGGAAGCAGGAACAGGCAGGAATGCAGGGCTCAGGAGTCAGGTAAGCTGGAGGGTTCCAAAGTCACAGCCAGCCAAGGATTCTTTGGGCTGCTCAGACAACTTCCCATTGTTACTTCTTGGTTTATATAGAACTCCTCAGTGAAGCATGGGGACTAGATATTTCCCCCAATCAGAAGCTTTGGGGGTAGGGTCCTCATGAGCTAGCTCTTCCCTGGACTCTTCTCTAGTTACTCCGTTGAGCTGGTGGGTGGCATCAATGGCTGGAGCACTGCCTGTGGGCCTGGATTCAAGGCCTGTGATCCCTCACAGCCTGTGAGGCAGGTAGGTATTACCAAATCCATGGTGAGTAATGTCTTGCTCGGTAAATAGTCCCATTGAAATCAGAGCAACTGTTTCTGCTCTCATTCACACTGGCACAGATCTGGAGTAATTCTATTGAAGTCAATAGAGTTACGCTAGTATAACATCAATGAGAGAGGAGATTCAGGCCCAGTGAGTCTAAATGGGAAGTAAGATGCTACTCAGGGTGAGCAAATTAGGCAGACTCTGACCCTTGAACTGTAAGCTCTTTGAGGTAGGGAACATGTTTTCTGCTGAATCTGTAAAGCACCAAGCCCATTTTAGATGCTAAGCAAAATATGATTATTAGTAATGCTGGAAATTAATGGAGACAAAATAATGTACTGAGCTATGAAATAGCCAGCCTTTATTGGATTCGTCTTAAGAGTGCACTATATTAATGCAATTTTGAAGAGAAAAATTTGCAAATGAATCTTCTTCTGCCCTTCTTAATACTGTTTAGACACTGGAATAATTATGCTGTTCTTTTTAATGATTTTAATTAAAAGTTTTTGTCCTTTATTGAGATATTAGAAAAATGTTCCTCAACAAACAGAAACTTTCCAAAAGATGTAATTTAAAGTAATCCTGCACTCTTCACCTGCATGAAAATTGAAGATTGTACAGACTACTTTCCATGGCTGTAGGCCCTTGTATATACTTTTCCCTCATTAATTCATTGCCTTTTGTGTAATCATACTGTGTACTCTGTTTAGTGTTTTACTGATGTGGTTGTTTTGTTTTCCCCCTCAACTTTGGCCAGCATTCCATTTTCTTTTTACTTTATATAAAATATTGTTTGCAAATTTTGGAAAAGAATCTTCATGGACTAGATGACATATCACACAGAATCACAGAATATCAGGGTTGGAAGGGACCCCTGAAGGTCATCTAGTCCAACCCCCTGCTCGAAGCAGGACCAATTCCCAGTTAAATCATCCCAGCCAGGGCTTTGTCAAGCCTGACCTTAAAAACCTCTAAGGAAGGAGATTCTACCACCTCCCTAGGTAACGCATTCCAGTGTTTCACCACCCTCTTAGTGAAAAAGTTTTTCCTAATATCCAACCTAAACCTCCCCCACTGCAACTTGAGACCATTACTCCTCGTTCTGTCATCTGCTACCATTGAGAACAGTCTAGAGCCATCCTCTTTGGAACCCCCTTTCAGGTAGTTGAAAGCAGCTATCAAATCCCCCCTCATTCTTCTCTTCTGCAGGCTAAACAATCCCAGCTCCCTCAGCCTCTCCTCATAAGTCATGTGTTTTAGACCCCTAATCATTTTTGTTGCCCTTCGCTGGACTCTCTCCAATTTATCCACATCCTTCTTGTAGTGTGGGGCCCAAAACTGGACACAGTACTCCAGATGAGGCCTCACCAATGTCGAATAAAGGGGAACGATCACGTCCCTCGATCTGCTCGCTATGCCCCTACTTATACATCCCAAAATGCCATTGGCCTTCTTGGCAACAAGGGCACACTGCTGACTCATATCCAGCTTCTCGTCCACTGTCACCCCTAGTTCCTTTTCCGCAGAACTGCTGCCTAGCCATTCGGTCCCTAGTCTGTAGCGATGCATGGGATTCTTCCATCCTAAGTGCAGGACCCTGCACTTATCCTTATTGAACCTCATCAGATTTCTTTTGGCCCAATCCTCCAATTTGTCTAGGTCCTTCTGTATCCTATCCCTCCCCTCCAGCGTATCTACCACTCCTCGCAGTTTAGTATCATCCGCAAATTTGCTGAGAGTGCAATCCACACCATCCTCCAGATCATTTATGAAGATATTGAACAAAACCGGCCCCAGGACTGACCCTTGGGGCACTCCACTTGATACCGGCTGCCAACTAGACATGGAGCCATTGATCACTACCCGTTGAGCCCGACAATCTAGCCAGCTTTCTACCCACCTTATAGTGCATTCATCCAGCCCATACTTCCTTAACTTGCTGACAAGAATACTGTGGGAGACCGTGTCAAAAGCTTTGCTAAAGTCAAGAAACAATACATCCACTGCTTTCCCTTCATCCACAGAACCAGTAATCTCATCATAAAAGGCGATTAGATTAGTCAGGCATGACCTTCCCTTGGTGAATCCATGCTGGCTGTTCCTGATCACTTTCCTCTCATGCAAGTGCGTCAGGATTGATTCTTTGAGGACCTGCTCCATGATTTTTCCAGGGACTGAGGTGAGGCTGACTGGCCTGTAGTTCCCAGGATCCTCCTTCTTCCCTTTTTTAAAGATACTTACTACATAGTAAGCCTGGTTGCCCTTTCATTTACATTAGTCCACTGACTTGGACTAGATTCCCATTTACTCATGTGCAAAAGAAAGGTGGATCTGTCCCAAAAGCTAGATCATCAAAGGTATATAGGTGCCCAGAACTCATTGAATTTAATGGGAGTTAGGTAGCTAAATAACTTTACAGATCTGGGCCTAAATGTCTTTTCCATCAGATGTTATTTTCCCCACACACTACAACAGAACTCCATTGAAGTCAGAGGAATTACAGTGGTGAGGGAGGGGAGAGGCAGGCCTGAAATTCTAAATCAAATCTGGACTATGGTTTATTTCAAACAGACAAAATTTCACATCACTCTCATCTTTTAGTCAAAAGCATGAATCATGTCAATAAATTCAGAACGTAAAAACTTGGCCCTGTTGAAGTAAAGAAAAGTTTTTCCCTTGACTTCAGTGGGGTCAGGATTTCACTCTTTTGAGCCAGTGAGACACAGATTCTACAGACGATGGTTCTTCTCTGACATGAGAACACTCTGGTGGCAACCAGCCAGATATTTACATCTAGGGACTATTGACTTGGACACTACAGCTGTAATCAACTGACACAGCAGTATGTCAGGTGAGAAAAATGCTCGTAGGTCCTAATCCATGTGGGATTTTATAAATCAAAGTCAACCATGTAAATTTCATCTAGAGGCAAAGAGGAAGCCAGTGTAATTGCGGAACTGGTGAAATATGCCAATGCTACCAAGTATTTTTGAGGAATAGCCTTCTGTACAGTGCACTACAGTAATCAAGTCTAGGAGTCACAGTGTCATGGATAACTGTGGCAAAGTCCAGGTACTGAGGGAAATGTCTCAGTCAACTTACCAAATGTAAGTGAAAAAGATGCCTTGGGCCTCTGATGGCACCTAGCAATCCCCAAGCAGCAATCCTTTCCCCAGCTCTTGCATCACATCTGTCACAAGCTTCAGCCAGCTATCTGTCAGCCATGTGACTCACCAAATGGCTTCACCCGAAGACCTTAATATAACTGGACACAGGACTCAGGTACAGTATTTTGGTAAAACCCTTTATTTTTAGATAATTACTTTACATCATTTGATAAACAAAACTAAAATTAATGTGCTCACCATTTAAAAGTCTGAACTATTATATAGTTATTCATTATTTGTTAAGGGCCAATTATTGTGCACCCTAAGGACTTTAGATTCTATTTCTAAGGTCTAAGGTGTACCTGTAGGTACAGTGCTGAGCAAGGCATGGTCCCAAAAGCCCAGGTAGCGACCATACGGAGTCTTAAAAGAGGTTCTTACTCCCCCTTAATCCCTTGTGTGGGTATGCAGTCCAAATCACTGTAGAGCCTTGAAAGACCACATGACAGGATGAAACAGCCAGGAAAGGGTTAAAGGCTACCTGCCTGTCATGTGACTCAACAGGGGATTAAGGGAAGGATGTGGCCTCTTCTGGGACAGCTGAGAGAGTCAAGGGAAAAGTATCCAGAGGCTGTCTTGGTCAGGGGAAGTGGTTTGTTTTGTGTTACTCCTGAGTTTGTGTGTGTGTGAATGAGAAATTGTGAGCTCAGGCAAGGGCTTGAAATGGACTTGGGTGTGGCACTTGCTCTTTCCTGTGGCTTTGTAAGAAAAACAAATGACTTACAGATCTCCAGAAAAATACAAACAAAAATACACTAGGCGGCCCAGAAGTTGGTGACAATTTAGGTGTGTGGGATTTTTATTATTATTATTATTTTAAAAAATGGGAATGGTAAAACAATGGTGTGTTTAGGTCAGAAGGCTTGACAAAAGGGGTGAATTTTCAGGAAGGGTTTGAAAGAACACAGGATTAGATCTGACCCACTGAGATAGGCAGGTTGTTCTAGACTGGTGGGGTGGCATGGAAGAATGCATAAGTGAGATTGCTGGAAATGCATCTGAAACAGGAAAAAAATGTTAAACTGAAGGTCTCAAATAATTATAATAGCTCCTGCCCTGTTAGCACAGTAATTGCATAGTTACTCTCCCAGGAACTTTCTATCAGGTTTTGAAGACACTTCCTGATGAAAAAAATATACACAGCTTCATCGATTATTTCAGGAACTGGTTCTGTTAAGAGTCAGATTTTCTATATTAAACCAGAGCTGAGCTCTTTTGATTTACATCTTGTACCTAAATGCCAAGAAGGCACTTCAGCCATTGTAATTAGCAGTTCCTTCTTTATCCTGATTTAAGCTCTCTCTCCCATACAGTATCAATTTCAATCTAAATTAAAGTTTTATTTATTTGTTTGTACTTTTAATTAGTCTTGTCTTCTTTTGATTTAGACATTTGATTCAACAGTCAGGACTTTTTGTACAGCTCTCAGAAGTGCTTTTATTAATAGTGCCATATAACACAGTAGACTTCCTTTTTTTAAAACTTCCAAGAGGTGCAGAGTACAGGGAGACTTTGCTCATCACCGAATTGAACAGTGCAACTTGTCAGGTGCTTCCGGGTTTCTCTTGCCTCCAGGCATTCATTCTGGTTGCCAGCTATGAAGGCATTGCTGCTGAGCTTGTTTATTTTTAGAATAATACTGACAGCTAGAAAGGTCTCTGGAGGGAAATATATATCCAGGAGTTGATGTTAAAAAAAATAATATTTTCTCAAACTTCCCCAGATTACAATGCTGTTGGCACATAGATACTTGCTCAGTCATTGTAGGTGGTTATGTCCATATTGGTCATTAGAAAAAGGGGGGGAAAGGCACAAATATGATTCAGGTAGCTTCAAAGTGGCTTAGAGTTATTGGCTCCACAGGTGTGAGCAGCATATGTAATTGCCTACTGCCCAGCATTTAGCAGTTGGTAGTGATTTTAATAATAGTAGTACCCACTAATTTGTAGTAGAATTCTTAGGAACACTGCAATCTTTCTGTATAAAGAAAAGAAGGATTTAGCTGAGCTAAAGACTTTGGTCATGACATTTACAAACACCCTTTCTCAGAGTCACTCAGTATTATTCTAAAGAAGGCTGCACAGTTAAAGCTTGGAAAAAGATCATGCAACCTTATTAAGATGCTGCCTCTTACTGGAAGTAAAGTGTATTTTTAAGAATGAGATATTTCTTTACAACAGTCCATTAAAAAAACAATTACAATTTTTTTTAAAAGGCAGAAAAGAAAAACTTGAGAAACATTTTTGAAAAAAAAAGAGAGAGAGAGAGACACTTTAAAAAGGTTACATGAAATACATGCAAGAAAAAGTGAAAGTCAAATGTTGGGCCCACTATAATTTCCAGTGTTCCTTTCTCACTGGTTAATAGAGCTGGTCAAAAATTTTGACAAATATTTTCCACATCTTTTTTTAAATGTTCTTTTTCTGTCTTTTGGCCAGCTTTTATGATGGCTGAAACTTTTTGAAATCTGACCAAAAATTTCAAATATTTTTCTGCATCTTTGAACCAGCTCTATTTGTTAATGCAGATGTGTAGGAAATATTAGCTGTAGAGCCAGCTGTGAAGGGTTCCCCAGGTGCAACCTGGAACTGGAATACTGCTAAGCCCTCTGGCTTACCAACCCGGGCTCCCTCTCACACTGTGATGTTGTGACAAGCTGCAAACCTCTTCAGGTACTGCACTTATACAGGTTTCAGAGTAACAGCCGTGTTAGTCTGTATTCGCAAAAATTCGCAAAAATTCGCATCTGATGAAGTGAGCTGTAGCTCACGAAAGCTCATGCTCAAATAAATTGGTTAGTCTCTAAGGTGCCACAAGGACTCCTTTTCTTTTTGCACTTATACAGACATCCACAGGCAGGGACACACCAAACTGTAGAGTTACATGAATGCTTTGGCCAGCCACTCATGAACAATAAAGAGGCTCCAGCCAATTCCCCCAGCTCCCCAACCTTGTACCCCAGAGCTGTACCATCTTGCCCTAGTCAGAAGCCTGAGCAGTGTATGTTTATTACCCCATCTGCCACGCCTACAAAGGAAAGAAGACGTGCTCCAACCCTTGCAACCTGAGCAGATTTCCCAAGCACGTCAACCAAAACCCACTGCTTTAGGTAAAATATAAAACAGATTTATTAACTACAGAAAGATAGAGTTTAAGTGATTATGGGTAATAGGTGTGCAGATCAAAGTTGTTTATCTAAGAAATGAAAGTAAAATCACAATATGAGTTCTGTAAACTAGACAGGATTTGAATGAAGCAATGTCTCACCCTGATAGATGGTGTAGTTCCTTAATACAGTCTGGGATTGTCCTTTCCAGCCTGAGACCACCTTACCAGCTCAGTCTTTTTCCTCCAAATGTGCTTCCAGGTGTTGAGTTGTAGGGGAAGTGAGGTCAAGTCATGATGTCACCTCTCATCTTTTACATCTTCTTCCAGATTGGTAGAAAGAGCCTTTGCTATGACATAGGTCAAACAGTCTCCATTGTCTATGTGCTATCTCTGAGAAGTTTCCATTGTATACGGTTCCTGGGATAGTCCTTAGGAGTGTGGGTTACTTTAATGGGCCATGACCACGTCTGGGTCCTCCATTGTTGCACCTAAAAAGCTGGTTGTGGGTGTTCCCAACCTTACAACATACTTCAGTAACACACACATAGCAAAACTTCATAACTTAACCTACAATGATAGCACATATAGTCTAACAGGATATTAATGTTCAACGGATCAAGGCTTTTAAAATGATACCTCACTAGTCATACTTGGTACAAAACATATCATGAGTATATGACAGTGGTGAATAGGGAGGTTCCAGGGTGCTGCTTTGAAGTGCAGTGTGCCACACCAATGCTAAAAGTTATCCCTCTCCTTACCTCAATATTTGCCTAATTCAGCCAAATATCTACAGCTGGTTTATCACCTCCAAGATTAAAACCAAGAAAAATACATTTGAAGTCACTGAACAACATATTAAAAAATGCCCTCATTTCTCTTTCTGTCCAGGTAATATATGCCTGTGTAAGCTTTGTAAGTCCAAGATGATGCTTGATACATCTGCAGTATCCACTCAGCTGCCACGAACCTTCTAATCTTTAGCATTCAAGTAGCTGACATGCCCACATCACAGAAAACCAAGTGCAGTGGCAGGAATGAACTATTTTATATAACCATGAATAACACAAAAGAATAATGAGAGACCGGCTTATAAGGTTGTGTGGGAAGGGGAGAAAACAAGTGAACTGGTGATTTTCAAATGAATAAAGGAACAGAACATGCAGAAGCTGCAGTATGAACTCACATAAAATCCATACAAATTAGACCCAATTGCAGGAGCACTCTGCTCAGGTATTAAGCTTCAAATGTCATGCTGTGATAGCCAATATGGAAATAATATAGTTTAGTTCCATGAAGTATACTTTTAAGCACAACATAACAAAAGGTATTTCCTGAAATGCCCTCTTCATTTTGGTACTTCTTTTCACCTCCACAAGTGGGGCAGGAAAGGATCACATGCAGTAACTGAAGTTTGTGCATTACAGATAGCCAAGCCCTGAACTGCTTCCCTTCTCATTTGTTCGGACATTGCTAATAGATCTAAAATGATGACACAGTAACAGTTCCTAATCTTATACTAGAATGTCAGAAGTCTTGGACTGCATGTAGAACAAAGGGCTTGGATACACACAGAAAATCTCTCTTCCAATCTCTTTCCACTGACAGCTATATACATTCTTCTTTGACGCATGATCCACACTACCATTATTAATTAGTGGAAGCCTTGGATGTGCATGAAGGGGAAAAAGTTAGAGATGTGTGAAGAGGTTTGAACAGAATAACAATCAAGCTGAACCTTTAACTCAAGTACACACTGAACATTTTTTTAAGGTCCATGGGGTTTTGGTTGAATTTTTAAGTTTTACTCCTAAATCTGTTGAGCCAAATCTTCAACTAGAACAGGCAGATGAATTTTTTTCTATGAAAATGTATGACTCAAATAAAAAACAATTGTGAACATTTTCATTTTAGTTGAAATTTTCTGGGTTTTTGTTTGTCTGGATGAAAAACAGAAAAGGATTTATCTTTTTCTGGTTTTGAAAAACTGAATAGATAACCAAAATATTTTTCAGGAAGTTAAAAAAAATAAATGTCCTATTTAAAATAACTGATGTTTTTTCGATCACCTCAGTTAGCTAGAATAAACCTGTGTAACTCCACTGAAATTACTAGAGCCATACCAAATTATACCAGGTGAAGAACTGGCCCATCATTTTTTGGTCTAGTCTTCCTGGTTAAATCACTGATTTCAAGGACCTTTTATGTCTTGGGACTCCAGTCTTCCCAGACAAGTACTCTGAATTTGAGGTAATTATTCCTTGCAATTTAAAAGATAGATATAGCCATTTCCCATCCCTTCTCCCCCTACTTCCAGTTCCCTTTTCTCTGCCTTCTGGGAAAAACAGGTTGTCAAGGAGCAAAATTGATGTACATTTTCAGTTAGTTTCCTCCAGAGCATCTGTTGTATTTTAGGTTCAAGACAACTGATTTCCATTCTGTGACTTTTTCCCTTTGTTCAATTGCTGTATTGCAGCTTTCACTGTAAAGTAACTTGTCCTCAGTGAAACGTTAGAGATAGTGTATATCATGACTTTACAACCCTTGTGGATTAAAAGAAATTGGCTGCTATATTAAAAATGTTCATCCAATTTTGTTACTCAAACAAAATAAATGAAAGAACAAATTTATAACTAATATCAACATCTGAAAAGCCAGTTGTTTCAGGTTAGGAAGATGATGGAGTGTAAGCTACGTAAAATAATGCAATTGATGTTCAGATAAATCTGCTGAACTTTGTTTTTCCCATTGCCTTGTCATAGTTACATTATATTGTTGACTGATAAGGGTTTAAATGATCATATTAGCAATAAACAATTGAATTACCTCAGATAATAAAAGGCACTTTGATTTCTCTGCTGCATTAAAATCTGAGCACATCCTTGCTCTATCACCACATTTTGTGTCTCATTTTATACTTCTCTGCTGTTGTTCTAGTTGCAAGAAAACTGAATTATTAATGGGCTGAGAAAGGTGGGTCATTAGAAGAGAGGATATTTTCCCTAAATGATTGGTACTTTTAATTATAGAACTGGAAACCCGAAAAGACCAGTGATTCATCTCTTTCTGTTCAACTTTTATCAGTTATGCTGTAGCCATATTGCTACAAGTAAGACCTATCAGGGGGAATTTGTTCAGTTCATTTAGCTCTTTTGGATGTGAAATAATAATATTTCTATGTGTAATATTCACCGGTTTTGTTCCCCAAGATTTATCGTTCTTTCTTTCTTTCTTTCTTTCTTTCTTTCTTTCTTTCTTTCTCACATACACACATACTTTGCAACAAAGATATGTGATGTCCCTACTAATCATACATAATAATAGTTTTTAAAGTGCTTTAACTATAGCACAGTTTCAACTACTTAATTATGACACAATATGAGATGACATGCAATTAGAATCCTCAAATGCTTTCAACATTAGCAATGGTCCACAGGCCTGATCCAAAGCCATTTGATGTCAACAGAAAGGCTTCCATTGATTTCAGTGGGCTCTGGATCAGACAGTAAGAGAGTAATCTACACATTACTTCAAAATGGAGGACTACATTGTCCACTAATTTTAGGTGACTCCATTTCTGGGTGCTCATTTTGAAACACCGAAGCCCTGATTTTCAGAAGCACCAGGCAACTAGAATACCAAATAAAGCCACTGGGAGCTGTGGCTGCTTTGCATCTCTGAAAATCAGGTGGTGGGGACCTCAGATTAGACGACCAAATATTGATATACATCCCAAATTAGTGGACATTTTTAAGAATGTCGGCTTTAGTGCTTGTGTAGTCTTCTTAGGTCCTGTAATAGCCATTCTTGTTTGGTTTGCTTCTTTCTGCTTAACTATATCATGGTTAATCTGTTATTACAGCACAATATTACTTCAGTTATACAAATGTTATCAGAGAATTTGAATAATTATGGATTGTAAATGTTTCAAATAATCAAACAAATTTCCAATGTAATATTTAGATGCTAGAGAACATGATATATATATATATATATAAAATTGAGAGTTTAGGATAGCTGAATTTGGATAAACAATGTGGAGCAGTAAAATATTTTACATACTTTGAGATATAAATGTATCTAATAATGTTAAAAACTTTTCATGATCATGCATTTTGGAAAAGAAACTAAGTCAAATAACTATGCCCCTTGTTGTTCAGCTCCATGCTGCAATAGAGCACAACTGTGGAAGAAAACTAATCTTTTGATGAAATCCTACATTATTTATAAATAATAATTTAAACTTAGCGCATACTACAGTAGCATAAACAAAACATAAAAAGAAAGGTTCCAATGGGATATACATGCATATAAAACAAATATGCATACAAAATCAACACCGTTGACTTCTTTGTGGAATCTACAGATTGAATGTGTCCGGCAATTTAGAATTAAATATTATTTTAAAAATCCAATTAATGTAGCTCATATTTTATGTGGTGTAAAGGCAAGCAAAACTTACAGGCATAATCAGTGGCAGGGGAGTAGCATCTCATTCAGGCTGTGGTAGTAAGATGTACTAAAGAGTACAAACTGTAGGCTAGTGAACCTGTTCTGGGAATACTTATGTAAGGTTTTATCCCCATCATCCCAATTCAGCCATAAATTTCTTAGTATCAGAAGCACACCAGAGAAAAATAATTTCCCCTTGAAAACAAATGATGAGTTGATTTTCTGTTAACAGATTCCACATGGGATGCAATTTAAACCACAAAAAGTTATTTGATTTAAATTGGTTTGTTGCAAACAGGGCTCCACGTGTAATTGGAGACAATGTCTCACTGTGACGGCATGGCTGTGACTGGAAAAGAATTTGACCCTTAAAGAGTTAATACATATTTGGGGGTTTTGGTCTCAGTTTTTTGATATTTTTTTCATCTTATGGGGTGTACAATTCCTTAAAGGCCTCAATCACCAAACCTTATCTGAGGGACATCTGGAACCTGATTCTCTTGTGCTTTGTGCAGCCATTTCAGAGCCAAGATTGTCCAAAGTGGGTATAAAATGCTGCCCTTCTGATATAGTTACTTTTTATGCCCCTTTGTTCATTTGAGACTAACTGGACAATTTGCAAGGCTACAGCGAATCAGGCTGATGCTGATTTTAGTAGAGTAAATGTAGATATAGGCCCTGATCTGCAAACACACATGTACTTAACATTATTCTCATAAGCATTTTGATGTTCATAATAATGTAGAAAAGGCAGAAGTGTTCAGTTAATATTTCTGTTCTGTATTGAGGGGGGAAAGATGCTGTAGTCAAATTATATGTGATGAAACACTTTCCATTCCAAAAATAACTCAGGAGGATGTTAAACAGCGGTTACTATGGCATTTTTAAAACAGCAGATCCAAATAACTTACATACAAGAGGTTTGAAAGAGCTGGCCAAGGAGCTTGCTGGCTTGGTATTGTTGATTTTAAATAACTCTTGGAACACTGATGACATTCTAGAAGACTGCAATAACGCTTATGTGCCAATATTTAAAGTGGGTAAATGGGACAACCCAGTTAGTTATAGGCCTGTCAGTTTGACATCAATCCTAGGCAAAATAATTGTGCAGCTGATGCAGGACTCAATTAATAAAGAATTAAAAAAAAACCATGGGTTTATAGAAAATAGATATTGTCAAACTAACTTATCTTTTTTGATGAGATTACAAGTTTGGTTGATAAAAATAATCGTTTTGATGTAATATATTTAGACTTCTGTAAGGTATTTGAATTAGTATCACATGATATTTTGATTAAAAGTAGAATGATACAAAATTAATATAGTGCTTATTAAATGGATTAAAAATGGCTAAATAACAGGTCTCAAAACGTAATTGCAAATGGGGAATTCTCTTGTAGCCCAGAGGGCTTACTTGCCTTTATTATATTTACGCCTTGCCTTCATTATATTCTGCCTTTATTATATTCAGCAGTAATGGAAGGGACCTACAGGCCTGAACCCTGTAAGACATAAGCTTCATCAGTTAGCATAAAGCTTGAGGCCTATGAATTTTGGCAGAGATAAATGACTCAACGGTAACTCCCAAGTTTTGGGGCACTGAGAATAGAGTGTGTATGGGGAAATTTTGTCGGAATTTACCATGATGACACCAGCCAATCTCTGGAACATGAGCTAACATCCACAGATATCTGACCACAAGAGAGCCATGGCAACAAATTGACATATATGGTAATAAGTTGAGATCATTTATATACTAACCTATATGAGAAAGACACACAGACATTAGTAGGGTGAGGAAATGTAAATAAGGAAGAGGGGAGAAATCCTTACTGAATATGCATTAGACATAGTGGTGTCAGCATAACATATTATAAAAGTTGTATCCCAGTCTGGGTGCAGGAGAGAGTTATGTAGTCCTTGGGAGCTGCCAGAATGATGGCCACTGGCGATGAGGAGGAAGGTGATGGTGATGAGGAAGACAATGGGTAACATTTCAGGTCGTTCTGAAAGGGCAGGCGTGAGCATATGGATGTTAGGAGGTACATTCTGTATTATCTCTATCTACCTTGTTGGGTTAGAGTGTTTGTGGCTTTGCTAAATGTATTAATAAACTATTATAAATACAGAAGGGTTCCTAGAGACTGAGTATTGCAATTGTGAACATTGGGATTCCCAACTATATAGTAATTTTAATAATATTGGGCCTGATCTTGGGACAAGAACCTGTCAACCCTCAAAGCAATACTGGGAATTCTTAAGTAATCAATATAATTAATCCATAATCTATAGGTCAGGGTACACTCTTCAATTGGGTTTGTTTGTAATAGGGTCCCAAAGGGATTGGCTCTTGGCCCTTTGCTATTTACCATTTTTATCAGTGACCTGGAAGAAAACATAAAATCATCACTGACAAAATTTTCAGATGACACAAAAGTTGGAGGAATGGTAAACTATGAAGAGGACACTAATACACAGCTATCTGGATCACTTGGTAAGCTGGAGCAGAAGCAAACTAAATGCGTTTGACTATGGCCAAATGTAAAATTATACATCTAGGAACAAAGAATATAGGATAAATTTCCATTAAATGATTCTTTATGGGAAGAAGTGAGTTTGAAAAAGACGTGGAGGTAATGGTTTGATAATCAGCTGAGCATGAGTTCCTAGTGCGAGGGAGTGGCTAAAGAGCCAATGAAATCTTTGGAAGCAAAGTAGCGAATTTATTTTACCTCTGATTTGGCATTGATGCAACCACTACTGGAATAGCGTGTCCAGTGCTACACTCACAATTCAAGAAGGATGTTGATAATTGAAGATGGCTCACAGAAGAGCCACAAGATTGAATAAAGGACTGAAAAATATGCCTTATTGTGAGAGAGTCTATGAGCTCAATCTATTTAGCTTAACAAAGTAAAGGTTAAGGGGTGAGTGGTGTTTAGATGTTGCTTGTAATTATTAGAACTGGGAGCACTGGCTGGTGGGAGTCTGAAAGGACAGGAAACAGGAAGGAAGAGGGGGAGTTGAGGAGGCTGAGAGAGAGCTACTGAGGGTGCAGCAGCAGCTTGGTAAAGAGGTTTCCTCTTTAAAAATAAAGTCCTGTTGAAGTTTGTTAGTACCTTGCTGGGTTGCTACAACATTTTGGCGATGAGGATGGATCTTCTGCCTCTGAACCCACCTGCACCCTTTCTGCAAAGCCCAGGTGGGGGGGACAGGAGGGGGAGTTGAGGAGGCTGAGTGAGAGCTACCGAGGGTGCAGCAGCAGCTTGGTAAAGAGGTTTCCACTTTAAAAATAAAGTCCTGTTGAAGTTTATTGGTACCTTGCCTGGTTGAAGCTAGACAAATATAGACTGGAAGGAAGGTGTACATTTTTTAACAGTGAGGGTAATTAATCATTGGAACAATTTACCTAGGCTTGTGGTGGATTCTCCATCACAGACAATCATTAACTCAAGATCAGATGTTTTTCGAAAAGATATATGCATAGTTCAAACAGGAATTATTTTGGGGAAGTTTTATGGCCTGTTATATAAGAGGCTGGACTAGATGACCATGTTGCCTTCTGACCTTAGAATCTATTAATATATAACTTCAGTGGGACTACACACATGAAGTAATGTTAAGCCTTATGGAGTTGTGAATGACTGCAAGGGCTTACCTCTTGAACTTTTCAATTGAGAAAATAGCCTTATAACTAAAAATAAGACCTCTAATAAAAATGTATTTCAAGTGCTTTTGGAGAGGTTATTTTGCAATTGTCATATTGTTTAAAAACCTTTCATTCTGGATGCTAGCAATTGTTTTGTATTGGTTAAAACAAAAGAGCTGCTGTACACATATTCCAAAATATGGGCCATACTACTATGGATTTATGGGATTTTTTTTCTATAAATATAGAATAGCTTCTGTTTCAGAAGATCAGGTATTTAAAAGCTGGTGGTTTTCAGTTTTGCAAAGATTTCAAACATTGCTCTAGCCTGGCTAACAGCCTTGCCAACAACATTCTCTGCAGAATAGTAATTTATTTCATTTAAATGACTTTGACTTACAAACACCTGATCCCAACTTTAGAAACTAATTAGTGAGTTAGAGATTTTACATGAAGCGGGTAATTTTTTATACCCAGGAATAGTTCTGAATTTAATGCCAACTTTGTTTCTAATTATGACTAACATAAAGGAATGTCAGAGGGTTAGAAAGCATATTGTATGTCTTTAAAGGAGATAAAATACCAAGCAGTGTATCATTAGCTACATATTTGTTTATTTAACAAGAACAGAAAAGCTCATGTTTACTTTTATTTTCCAAACCTAAAGAGCGTGGGGACTAAAAACAAAGAGAGAAAGAAAAATAGAAAGTGCACCTTCAGCTTTAATGTGATAATCCTGATTAAATCCACAGATCCAAATTTGAAGCAAAGGGAGCTAGAAATTGGAATCTGAATTTGTAGCATGATGCATTCGCTAATATTTTGTATTGTCGTGATAGCTAATTTATTTCTAGATTAGAACTTAACATCAGTGGGGTAGCTCCATTGTAACTGAAGGCAGAATTTGACCCTATGGACCTGACCCAGTGCCCATTTGAAATCAAGGGGAGATTTCTGTTTTAAACTAACAAATTTAGGCAGCCTCCTCAGGCATGTTGGCAGAACATTCTGCAGCTGTTCAGACCATTCTGTACCCGTTCTGTAAAAAAACAGACAACTTTATAATGGAAATCATTGACCTTGCCTCCTGTTGCTTCAGGCTGAATTTGGTCCAGTTGCACAGTTACACCCTATCAGTAATGCATAACATACCCCACCTTACATATCACTGCTGAACTTCTCCCTCTGTCTTTGATTCCACACAGTTATGTGATGGTGTCAAGGTTCCTTCCCCACTCTGAACGCTAGTGTACAGATGTGGGGACCTGCATGAAAAACCTCCTAAACTTATCTTTACCAGCTTAGGTCAAAACTTCCCCAAGGTACAAAATATTCCACCCTTTGTCCTTGGATTGGCCACTACCACCACCAAACAAATACTGGTTACTGGGGAAGAGCTGTTTGGAAACGTCTTTCCCCCCAAAATACTTCCCAAAACCTTGCACCGCACTTCCTGGACAAGGTTTGGTAAAAAGCCTCACCAATTTGCCTAGGTGACTACAGACCCAGACCCTTGGATCTTAAGAACAATGAACAATCCTCCCAACACTTGCACCCCCCCTTTCCTGGGAAATGTTGGATAAAAAGCCTCACCAATTTGCATAGGTGACCACAGACCCAAACCCTTAGATCTGAGAACAATGAAAAAGCATTCAGTTTTCTTACAAGAAGACTTTTTAATAGAAATAGAAGTAAATAGAAGTAAAGAAATCACCTCTGTAAAATCAGGATGGTAGATACCTTACAGGGTAATTAGATTCAAAACACAGAGAATCCCTCTAGGCAAAAACTTAAGTTACAAAAAAGATACACAGACAGAAATAGTTATTCTATTCAGCACAATTCTTTTCTCAGCCATTTAAAGAAATCATAATCTAACACGTACCTAGCTAGATTACTTACTAAAAGTTCTAAGAGTCCATTCCTAGTCTATCCCGGGCAGAAACAGACAGACAGATACCCTTTGTTTTTCTCTCCCTCCTCCCAGCTTTTGAAAGTATCTTGTCTCCTCATTGGTCATTTTGGTCAGGTGCCAGCGAGGTTACCTTTAGCTTCTTAACCCTTTACAGGTGAGAGGAGCTTTCCCCTGGCCAGGAGGGATTTCAAAGGCGTTTACCCTTCCCTTTATATTTATGACAGATGGACAGAAGCCCCTTGTTAAAATTCTGTCATCAGGAAAGTTTGGCTTTGATCTCCCTGCATCCTGTAGCCTTTATCCCCTCGCTGACATTCCTGGCACAGAAAATTTAACTCTGACACTTGTAAAGGAGCAAATTCTTTGCCTTTGGATTAGTCCAGGCTGCAACAAACATTTTCTAGGGAAGAAGATTCTGGATCATCCTACAAGATCCTCAGCCTCCCTTCACCACCCCTCCAGATTACCTCAGCTGAAGACTGTGAGATGCTGTCCCTATACTCATTTTTCAGGACCAGAGAAAAAACATTATGGATGAAATTTTGGCGGCATTGAAATTAATGAAAGTTTTGCCATTGGTTCAGTGGAGACTACATTTTATCCTATCAGCACTTCCATCAAAGTGCAGCTTAAGACAAGTTGGTTGGCCTTCTGCTGCTGCCCTCTTTCCTGGTTATGGTTAAGATAAAGTATTTTTGTTTAAATGAAAAATAACAAAGGATTTACCACTTCGTAACTCAGCCGTGCTCCTTAAAGGGCCTGTTCCAAAGCTCACTGAAGTCAAACGGGAGTCTATTAAGTTTCACAGTAGAGCTGACAAGAAGACAATAATTCTGTTTCATGACAACTGGCAAGGTTTTGAAGCTTGTTTTTGTTCTGCACTAGAATGGAAGCAAAAGCTTTTGAACATTTGCACAAAATGGAATTGTGAGGAAACATCTATTTGCATATCGAAATAGTCAGGTTTTCAATTCATGTCTCTCTCTCTTTCTCTTTCATCAAAGGTGACCACACCTCAGAAACCTCCCTGCAAAATACTTTGCCACCATCAGCAAGTCTCCATAAAATATTTCAGCTTCCACAGACTTTGGATCAAGCCATATGAGTACACACCTCTTTGTGGCACATGAGATTATTGCAAGCGAAGTGGGGAAAGGTTTGTGGAAGTACCTTGTTAAAATACTGTCAGGCTTTCACTGACTCAGTATCAGGCAATATTTGTTTACTCTCCTTCTATTGCTTGGAAAGCAGACAAACCAGTAAGAGGAGGAGCTGGTCTTGGAACATTGCCAGTAACACAATCATCAATATAGATGTACTGAGGGGATAAAACCATTTCATTTTTTCCCATCAGCTTTATAGATGAATGCCTGAAAACAATGTTGCATGATATGAAAGCCTTGTCAGAGAGCCAGAAAAGGAGTGCTTTTGAAAATCTTTCAGCTTCTTGGTAAGAGTGCTGCAGACACCAGTATTTCTTCATGCTGGAGAAATGTGAACTAGTGTTGGTGTCATGATACTCCTCAATTAATCTCAAACAGCTTTCAACACAAGCAATTACTAAGCATATTTTATATTTACATTTCTCCTTTCATTCCCCCCTCTCCCAGGATCACAAATTGGCTTACAAACTAGAAATAGGATTAATTTCACTCACCACTGAAATACAGCCAGCTTCAGAATGAGGTACAGTAGCTGTTTAACGCACAACACTCAACAATGGTTAACAAGAAGAAAATGAAAATGAATAATGTAACTGAGTGAAACTGCAAAAAGGCCCTTTCACTCTCAGATATTATTCCACTCTAACTGCAGTGAGAAAGAAATTACCAATTGTACTATCTCAAAGACTTTTAAATATGAAGCTGGTATTTTAAGTTTTATTTTGAATTATTAGTTGTGTATTAGTGTCTGTCTCTCTTGGGCCCAACATTTTCCCTCAAATGTGTGTGCACAAATCTTTTTGACTTTAAAATGTATCTGAATGTGGGCCTTTGGGGAAAAAAACAAGGAGTGACTACCCTCTGGCTTTCTGTGTAGTCATCCACTAATCGCACTGTAAAATGAAAGCGCAAATCTTACTATATCAAAGCTACATAATATTACACACACAAACTTTTTTCAAAATCAGCTCAGGTTAATTAAGTGCAACATCTGCCCAATGCAAACTGTGACACTATACCTTAAAGTAGCACCCTGGACCTCCTATATTCACCACTGTGATATGATTACAGTGTGTTTTGTAAAAACTATGCCTTGTGAGGTATCCTTTTAAAAGTCTCAATCTGTTGAACATTAATATCCTGTTGGATTGTACATGCTATCATTATAGGTGAAGTTATGAAGTATTGCTATATGTGTAACTGAAATATATTATGAGATTGGGAAAACTCACAACCAGCCTTTCAGTTACAACAAAAAAGTAGCCATCAATAGCCAGATGGCTTTAATGGCTCATCGACACACATTCCACTGTCTCAGAGACTTCTCAGAGAAGGCACATATATCATAGGGGTGGATTAACCCACATCACAGCAAAGATCTTTCCAGCAAGCTGAAAGAAAGTATATAAGAGAGACAGTGAAATCATCACTTGGCCTCCCCTCAACTCAACACCTGGAAAAGCATCTGGAGGACAAAAACTTTGAGCTGGGGAAGTTTGGTCCCAGGCTGAAAGGTAGTTCCAGCCTGTGTACTGAGGAACTGTAACCTGCTTGTACCATCTGTCAGGATGAGAAAAGCTGTTTGATTCAACTCTTGCTTAGACTAAAAGTTTAGGATTTAGAATGCATGTTTCTATTTTTATTTCTTAAGGTAACTATCTCGGACCTTTATGCCTACCACTTATAATCACTTAATCTATCTTTCTGGAGTTAATAAACTTATTTTAATGTTTTATCCTTACCAGCAAAATTTATCTAAAGGGCTTGGGAAATCTCAGCTTAGGTTGCAAAGGGTGGGGAATGCCCACTTTCCTGTGAAGTGGCGAACTAAGTAATGAACTTACAGTGGTCAGGCTTCTGACCAGTGCAAGATGATACAGTTCTGCTGTGCAAGACTGAGGAGCTGGGGGGGAATTGGCTATTGACGGTTCATGAGTGGCTGGGACAGAGGTGTGTCCCTACCTGTGGATGTCTGTGTAAGAGTAATGCCTAGGAGATATTTGCAGCTTGACATCAGCACCACAGTGTGAGAAGCAACCCGGGTTGATGGGTTTGGAGGACTCAGCGGTCCCACAGCCCAGGGTTCACCCCAGGGGCCCCATCACACAAATCCCTAAGAGGAGGAAATTCCAAGTCATGAGGCACCTTTTAGTTGTACCTTAGTGCATACACACAGCACAGTGAGTATAAATCAGCATATTATTTATTATATTAAAAAAGTAAAATAAAAAGGGGCACCTATTCAAGGCTGTAGGTGCCCTGCCATGAAATTATGAAATCAAAATTAGATCACCTACAGAACACCAAATTTCCCGTAGCATAGCTCATTAGTTTGCATGGAGAATGACAGACTTTTCAGCTGCACACAGAACTTCCCTATGCCTCCAGCAGATAAGGAAACATGCTTCACCCAGCACATTAATCTTAAAAATTTAATATCACCCTGAATAACACAGCATTGACCTATATGCAGAGCTTGAGGATGCAGGGCATTATGTGTTTGTAAGAGAAGTATGAGGTCATATTTGAGGTGTTGCATTATACAGGAAGATTAATGTGTTGTGTGGCCCGCGTTTTTTGTCTCAGTCGTTCAGACTGAGGAAACACATAAAGTGAAGGAAACTGTGACAGTAGGTGACACCCTATAAATGGGATAATCACTTGTTCCTGGATTACATTTCCAAATATTCCTTGGGTTGGGGTACTCTTTGCTTTTGGGAAAACCAACCATCTGAATGTCATTCTAGTGACATGCTCTATAAATCATTTATTGTGACCCAGTAGATATTTACCTCTTTCTATCCATGGGATATAAAAATTAAAACTTCCAGTAAACAGGTCCTGTCTTCTACAATCCCCCAGTCCTTTGTTCTACCTCCATAACTCCCCCCACTCTTACAAAATAGAGTCCCAGAACTGGTGAGCCTCCTCCCACCCCATACACTTCCTATTTTGGTCTACTTTGACCGCTGGTTTGTGCAGACACATCCTTATTACAGGTCCAAGGTGGAGGGGATAGGTTCAGTTACCTGCACCAGCTCCCACAATCTATGACTTTTGGAAGGATGACTGGACTGTCATTGTTTTCTGGTGACATTGTACTGAACAGGAAGGAGGCAAAAGAATTGACTGCCAACTGGGAACAGATGTTTCATTTTAGCATCTGCCTATCAATTTGGGGTAGCAAAAGGGTCCTGATCTAAGGTAGGTAATAGAGCTATAACTTGAGCAAGGAAGAGAATGTCTTTGCTGTGTATCTCCATTCAGAGCATCCCTTGATCTTCTACTCCCTCGTTTTAAATCTCATGTAAAAGATTGCCCCTCCATCAACAGTGCCTTGTAACACCATACTGCAACATTGGTCTAAGGACTAAGAAAACAGTGCCTGCCTGAAGCAACTGAATCACTAGCATCCCATCCTGCAGCCTTTGGGTCCTTCCCCGGAAGTCTCCCATCTTAGCCCAAACCAGCGTAGCATGTTAGACCTGATCAGCTCACGACTGAATGTGGTAAGGGAATTACTCTGTGTGGCTGCCACATGCCAAAGAGTCAGGGTGGGATTTTCAAAAGTGCTCAATGCTGGGCAAAATGGGAGTTTTAGCATTGACAGTTAGGACAACCCTGAGCACCTCTGAAAATCCCATTCTCAGTTCTTAAATCTCTACCTCTTTATTTCTGCACTACTCTGTGTGCATGTGTTGACTCTCTGCCTTCCCCCCATCCTGCGGCCACCGCTTTTCCAATCTTTTTCAACATATAACAACTCCAATTCCCCCCAGGCTCTGCGTGTGTTACTTTGTCCCTGGCTAAATTGTTTTTCTTCTCTGTTTGAGCACACATTTCATGGGTGTTTCCTCATCAGCTGCAATGGGTGCAGTTTTTGTAAGTCTCTGGGCGAGGCAATGTAATGATACTGTAATTCAGAGAAAAATCATGCAGCAGTGGATTCAAATAGCATGCAAACATTTCACAAGAGTGAATTAGCCTTCTCACACTGCTCTTTTAAAGTTGGCACTGTAGTGATCACAATAACAAGCTGGAAAAAAACAAAGTAAAGCCAAACACACATTTGCTCTTTAAGCTTTAATAGCATCTTGGCTGCTGTGTGATCTTTCTTACACCCATGGATACAAAGTGCAGCTTGTATACAAAAGCTGCCACCAGATGAATGAGCTTTGGAATAACACCCAGTGAGCTGCTGCATTCATGCAATCAAGTGTTTTTCTACACTTCAGTTATTATGTGAATATGTTCATTACTCTGTCTTAAGTCCTGCATTATTCAACTAGACACTGTACTGTACACCTATTGCTCTGTGTGCTTTGCAATATATGTTCACTGTGCTTTCTTGAAGTCCAGCACTATAAACATCTTAATGGTCGTGCCTGCAAAAACTAAGTGAAAAATAATGCCAGAAACCATTGCTTGCAACCCCTTAAGTTAGCAATACTAATTGCATTGCATACATGGAATGCAGGCGTCCCAGATGTTTTACAGGAATTGATAACGTTGGCTGGTTGCAACACTTGGGAGCAGACCTTTAGCTCATCCAGTCTACAATTATTTCTCCTGAAGCTCAACCTAAAGCTACAAACTTTGCTGCTGCACCAGTTCATCCATTACTCGTAATGCCATCCCATGACTCAAATCTGACATTTAGAAATTACCCAGAAGCCTGTCATTCACCAACTGTGCTGGGCTCTTTGTGGTGTAGGTGCCTCACTAGTGGTTGGAAAGTGTGATGATGATTTAGTCACAATCACTGTTGCTGTGTGGATACACTAACCTGGTGGAAGAACAAGAGATGCATTAAATTGTTTTATTCAATGAATGTTCCTTGCTTAGTGTCAGCCGGTCGTTCAAACCCACCACTGAGCACCAAAGAGCGCTACAAGAGCGCATGCTGCTGAAGTTCACATCCAAAAAACAGCAGAAAAGTGTCAGGAATTAAGAATCCATGAGCAGGCTTGTGATTAAGAGTGTGCCTTGCTGTAAGGTACTGGTAAACTGTAGGCCTGGAACATGTTTTTTGTCAAAGATCTATTTAAAAGTCATTTAGAGGGGAGAAACGGTATCAAGACTTCCCTTGGCTGTCCAACTCCAGAATACACATCATTGGGCCCTACACTTTTCTGTGACTATGTTGGTCTTAGGTTTGGTCTCTTTGTTAGCAGTGTTTTCTCTAATATCTTCATATGAAGTCCCCAATTCTACTATTTAAATAGAATTGTTCCTGTGTGTCAGCAGTGGCAACTTTGTCTCTCAAACCCAGGGAGCAGACACTTTTAAGATCACAGTGATTGAGCTATATAAACTTAGTAGCAATAATGGATGCCCAAAAGTGATATGTTATACAAGTGTGCTGCAGTACTTCCACCACTCCTATCCTGAGGTTTGAGAGTTGAGTAGTTAAATCAAACCCACTTTTCTCATATATTAGTACATCAGGATACTAGCTTTACCATAAGGCTAGCCAATTTAATACGTTGCAGTAAGACACCAGCAGGGACAGACAGATGGGATTGGGATATGCATAGGGCTGCTCAGGGAAACTCAACTCCAACCTCTGAGGATCTCCACACCTACCCATGCCCACTCTCCTCCCATCTTGTTCTGGCTATTTGCAGGAACAATTGCCTCAGTCCAGTCTCTTCACATGGTGGTTTGGGGCAGATTAACCTCTTAATGCAATGTAAACTGGACCCAGGATTTGGTCCAATATCCATTACTGAAACCACACTCTCTTGACCTATTGCAAGATCCACCTTTCTGATATTTGAATATTAATTTGTTTGTCTAACGGTAGTACCAATATAGAATCATAGAATAGCAGGGCTGGAAGGGACCTCAAGAGGTCATCTAGTCCAACCCCCTGCTCAAATTAGGACCTTTCCCCAATTAAAAAACATCTCAGTCAGGGCTTTGTCAAGCCTGACCTTAAAAACCTCTAAGGAAGGAAATTCCACCACCTCCCTAGGTAACGCATTCCAGTGCTTCACCACCCTCCAATGAAAAAGTTTTTTTCTAATATCCAACCTAAACCTCCCCCACTGCAACTTGAGACCATTACTCCTTGTTCTGTCATCTATCACTGAGAACAGTCTAGATCCATCCTCTTTGGAACCCCCTTTTAGGTAGTTGAAAGCAGCTATCATATCTCCCCTCATTCTTCTCTTCTGCAGACTAAACAATCCCAGTTCCCTCAGCCTCTCCTCATAACTCATGTGTTCCAGTCCCCTAATCATTTTTGTTGCCCTTCTCTGGACTCTTTCCAATTTTCCACATCCTTCTTGTAGTGTGGGGTCCAAAACTGGACACAGTACTCCAGATGAGGCCTCACCAATGCTGAACAGAGGGGAATGATCACGTCCCTCGATCTGCTGGCAATGCCCCTACTTCTACAGCCCAAAATGCCGTTAGCCTTCTTGGCAACAAGAGCACACCGTTGACTCATATCCAGCTTCTCATCCACTGTAACCCCTAGGTCCTTTTCTGCAGAACTGCTGCCTAGCCGCTCGGTCCCTAGTCTGTAGCGATGCATGAGATTCTTCCATCCTAAGTGCTGGACACTGCACTTGTCCTTGTTGAACCTCATCAGATTTCTTTTGTCCCAATCCTCCAATTTGTCTAGAACCCTCTGTATCCTATCCCTACCCTCCAGCATATCTACCACTCTTCGCAGTTTAGTGTCATCTGCAAACTTGCTGAGGATGCAACCCACACCATCCTCCAGATCATTAATTAAGATATTGAACAAAACTGGCCCCAGGACCAACCGTGGGGGCACTCTGCTTGATACCAGCTGCCAACTAGACATGGAGCCATTGATCACTACCCGTTGAGCCCAATGATCTAGCCAGCTTTCTCTCCACCTTATAGTCCATTCATCTAGCCCATACTTCTTTAACTTGCTAGCAAGAATACTGTGGGAGACCCTATCAAAAGCTTTGCTACAGTTGGGGAATAACACGTCCACTGCTTTCCCCTCATCCACAGAACCAGTTATCTCACCATAGAAGGCAGTTAGGTTAGTCAGGCATGACTTGCCCTTGGTGAATCCATGCTGACTGTTCCTGATCACTTTCCTCTCCTCTAAGTGCTTCAGAATTGATTCCTTGAGGACCTGCTCCATGATTTTTCCAGGGACTGAGGTGAGGCTGACTGGCCTGTAGTTCCCCGCATCCTCCTTCTTCCCTTTTTTAAAGATGGGCACTACATTAACCTTTTTCCAGTCATCTGGGACCTGCCTGGATCTCCGTGAGTTTTCAAAGATAATGCTCAATGGCTCTGCTCACATCCGCCAACTCCTTTAGTGCCCTCGGATGCAGCACATCTGGGCTCATGGACTTGTGCTCGTTCAGCTTTTCTAAATAGTCCTGGACCACTTCTTTCTCCACAGAAGGCTGGTCACCTCCTCCCCATGTTGTGCTGCCCAATGCAGTAGTCTGGGAGCTGACCTTGTTCATGAAGACAGAGGCAAAAAAAGCATTGAGTACATTAGCTTTCTCCGCATCCTCTGTCACTAGTTTGCCTCCCCCATTCACTGAGGAGCCACACTGTCCTTGAACTTCTTCTTGTTGCTAACATACCTGTAGAAACCCTTCTTGTTACTCTTAACATCCCTTGCTAGCTGCAACTCCAAGTGTGATTTGGCCTTCCTGATTTCACTCCTGCATGCCTGAGCAATATTTTTATACTCCTCCCTAGTCATTTGTCCAATCTTCCACTTCTTGTAAGCTTCTTTTTTGTGTTTAAGATCAGCAAGGATTTCACTGTTAAGCCAAGCTGGTCTCCTGCCATATTTACTATTCTTTCTACACATCAGGCTGGTTTGTTCCTGCAACCTCAATAAGGATTCTTTAGAGCCAGCTCTCCTGGACTCCTTTCCCCCTCATGTTATTCTCCCAGGGGATCCTGCCCATCAGTTCCCCGAGGGAGTCAAAGTCTACTTTTCTGAAGTCCAGGGTCTGTATTCTGCTGCTCTCCTTTCTTCCTTGTGTCAGGATCCTGAACTCAACCATCTCATGGTCACTGCCTCCCAGGTTCCCATCCACTTTTGCTTCCCCTACTAATTCGTCCCTGTTTGTGAGCAGCAGGTCAAGAAGAGCCCTGGCCCTAGTTGTTTCCTCCAGCACTTGCACCAGGGAATTGTCCCCTAAACTTTCCAAAAAACTTCCTGGATTGTCTGTGCACTGCTGTATTGCTCTCCCAGCAGATATCGGGGTGATTGAAGTCCCCCATGAGAACGAGGGCCTGTGATCTAGTAACTTCTGTTTGGTGCCTGAAGAAAGCCTTGTCCACCTCATCCCCCTGGTCTGGTGGTCTATAGCAGACTCCCACCACAACATCACCCTTGTTGCTCACGCTTCTAAACTTAATCCAGAGACACTCAGGTTTTTCTCCAGTTTCATAACGGAGCTCTGAGCAGTCATACTGCTCTCTTACATACAGTGCAACTTCCCCACCTTTTCTGCCCTGCCTGTCCTTCCTGAACAGTTTATATCCATCCATGACAGTACTCCAGTCATGTGAGTTATCCCACCAAGTCTCTGTTATTCCAATCACATCATAATTCCTTGACTGTGCCAGGACTTCCAGTTCTCCCTGCTTGTTTCCCAGGCTTCTTGCATTTGTATATAGTCACTTAAGATAACTCGCTGATTGTCCTGCTTTCTCAGAATGAGGCAGGAGTCCTCCCCTCTTGCGCTCTCCTGCTCGTGCTTCCTCCTGGTATCCCACTTCCCCACTTACTTCAGGGCTTTGACCTCCTTCCCCCAGTGAACCTAGTTTAAAGCCCTCCTCACTAGATTAGCCAGCCTGCTTATGAAGATGCTCTTCCTTCTCTTTGTTATGCGGAGCCCATCTCTGCCTAGCACTCCTCCTTCTTGGAACACCATCCCGTGGTCAAAGAATCCAAAACCTTCTCTCCGACACCACCTGCCTAGCCATTTGTTGACTTCCACGATTCAACAGTCTCTACCCGGACCTTTTCCTTCCACAGGGAGGATGGACGAGAACACCACTTGCACCTCAAACTCCTTTATCGTTCTTCCTAGAGCCACATAGTCTGCAGTGACCTGCTCAAGGTCATTCTTGGCAGTATCCAAGCCATCCGTGTACAAAATCTTCTCTCTGCTGTGCATTGCCAACATTGCCTGGTGCTCTATATCAGACTTAAATGATAAACTTTGCTTTATAATTATTTAAATTGCCCTAGTGCTCAAAATATTGTAGGCTTTTATTCTATTTAATGTTAATTATACTCCAGTAGGTTCAGCTCTGGTGGCTACAGTCTCAAGTTCAACAGAGTTATCGCTGTTTGCTCTGGATCTAGAGCCCAAAGGAACACATGAAAGCATAGGCAAAGAACACACACACTTACAAGAACATCTATCTTTTAGCAGTTTTATTAAAGTTACCAACAGAATCATAAATGTCACAGCATATACAATTCCTAAAGATAAGTACCATGTACTGTTGGTGGGGGTCAAGCTCCCTCCTCCCTCTCAGTTCCCAGACACAGTTCGCCAGAAAATAACAGTCCAGTTTGCAGGTAATTCAATGGGTTTACTGGGACTAAACAAGCCATCTTATTCCAAAGCCCTTCACACCAGTCAGGCTTAACCTCTATATGCCAGCAGAGTTTTCCCCTATTCCAAAGCTTTCCACATCAGTTGGGTTTATCTCTAAATGCTGATAGATTTTAGCCCTATTCTGAAGCCCTCCACACCAGTTGGGCTTATCTCTATACCCTGATAGAGTTTTCCTCTTCCCCTCCCTCTTCTACTGTTCTGTACGCCGATAGAACCCCATTTTCCTAACCCCTAGCTCCACATGCTGACAGAGCTGCCTCTTCCCCTCCTTCTTCTTGGCAAACTTAATTATACTAGTAGTGCCCCTCCCCTGGTACCACCCCTTCCAATATATGGTCATGTTCTGTTCTGGGGGGTCTTGGGTCTGGGGGCAATGAGATCACTTCTTTTGTACTTTTGATGGGAGGGGTAAGGAGCGGGGTTACTTTTGGCCATGGTCACATTCTTGCAGACTTTGCCTCTTCTCCTTACACCTTCCCTTCCAGCTTCTTGGTTACCATAGCAACCCCTTGCTGGATTAGCCCCTTATCTTCAAGGCTCTCAGCTTGGGGGGAGGCCTTGTGCTTTCACTTACATTCTCTTATTTGCTTATTCAGCCTGGTTAAACAAAAGCAAGGCCAGAAGCAAGATTACTATTGTTTGGTCTCTACCCTATTTACTTCACATTCTCCTGATGTACCAGTTATACCTACAGACATACTCACATCCTCCTAGATGGTGTTAGAGTCTGTTGGCCCTCTCATAGATGGATCATCAATACGGGAATGGTTCCCTGGTGGACTTTCCCTTGGGAAGCTCAATTTTACTGCTCTGGTCACCCTTTTTTATACTGTGATTCTGTCTATACCAACATTCTGCATGTGTACATGAAAGTGCCAACCTTCTCTTTCTTATTGGTCTGTGTCCCCTAGAAACACAAGGGATTCCGAATTCTATAGGCTGTGTAGGTTCTCATAAACATTGATGTACCACGTTTATCTTGCAGTTAAGGCACATGTCAGAGACAATATTTGTTGTTGCAGCATTTTATAATTTAAATGTAATCTTCCAAGCTATACTTTCCAATATTACCAGTTGGTACCTCTTTTCCCCATAATCTTTCAGGTTATTTCTCAGTCATTGATTTATGCCATCATGTCTTGTCTCCAAGTCCTAAAACACCTAAACTAAAGTCTTGCAGACCTCAGCCTACAGTTCAGCTTGTCTCTTTTATGTCCACTTCATAGCTCCTCTAAATACTGATCAGTCTTATACTTTTGTAATCCTGCAAATTGACTCTAATGACCATACAATGAATATATATGGTATAAGATATTGATTAGTCATAACATCACTCAATAAATGGATGTTAAACTAAGATACTTGGCTGTGCTCACATTAACACAAGGAGAGATTCTATGTAACAGTTGAGGGTGGAATGTCAGGAGCAGCCATTTTTGGCCTAACTCTGGTCGAACTCCCAGTGGAAACAGCCAGGACAAAGTTGTGAAAATCCCACCCTACGTTTTTTTTTATTCCTACGTTTCACAAGTCAAATCGCACAGACACCCGAAGCCCTCTGTTCTGCTTGGCAGTTCAGAGCCCCACCTACCAATACAGAAAGTCACAAGCACAACAATAACAGCATCTTCACATGTTGTAGAAGCCAAACTAACACATAGGATAGAACAATCTCTGCCCCAAAGAGCTGGCAATATGTTAGTCTTTGTGTGTTTGCCATAGATTTACTAGAACAACAACAGTTTTACTGTAATTTTTTGAGTAAAAAAAATAAATGTTTTGGTAGGCTGTTTTCCCCCCTCCCCTGGTGAATCATCATGGTCATAATAAATGTTCAAATGTCCTCTTCACCAACCACTTTAAAATTCTTCTTTGAAGAATGACCTCTTCTGATGTCAGAAAGAAGAGCCATCTTCATGATTAAAAACCTTTGAAGAAGTCCCCCCCATCACAAGAACAAAGCATGAATATCCATCCTGTGTGACCTTTTCCCTTGTTTTGAAGTGTCTGAAATGCCAATCAGCAAAGAGCATGTTTCTAATCAAAGAAAAGTTCATCAACTAGGATCCCACTCCAACCCTTCATTTTTAATCTAGATTTGCTTTAGACAACAGGGTGAAGTACTTTAGGTAGCTTCTGGATGTGCCTAAAGGCATCCTGCTGTGGGAGAAAACTACTGTTGTTAAGATTAATTCCATAGTGGACACCAATGGGAGTCATTGCTGTGGCAGGTGTGGAGCTGCTATGTAATGATCTCAGAATATTGATATGTGATATTATGAATACTGTATACGACCTGGTCAGGGAGGTGAAGTTCCTGTATAATTATCTTGTTCTAGCTTAAAAAGGGGCTGTTGGAAAAACAAGTAGGAAAAGAACACAATGGAGCTAGATAAGCAACCACCCAATAAACACTGGAGGTGTGGCAACTACAGAACAGTGGCTTCCTTTCAGGCTCCAGCCCAAAGTTGCACATTGGTTATGCCAGTACTAAGAGCTAACAGATCACATCAGATCAGATAAACAGTTAAAAAGTGACTTAGTCTCTGGGATGCATGAGGGGCTGATCAAAAAGACTGAGCAGTTTTTAAAGGACACTCTCCTTGAAGCAGACGGGAGTGAATTGTTTTGTGAATTAAAGGCAGAGATTATGCCACCTGACCCTAGCATTCTTGGAGGAGAGGGTGGGGGAGTCTATAGGAAGCTTAGATGAATAGGCACCTGGCAAACTAGACATGTGTATAGCCTGTTTACTGTTTTCAAATCACTTTTCTCTAATACCCTTTGGTACTAAATGAATATAATACTGGGCTTTAAGAAGGCTGTCTGGTCACTGTATTAACCACCAGTCACTGCTCCTGGAGGGAGCAGGACTGCAGCTAGTGAACGTAAGTCAGGCCTGCTGAGGAAATTACAGGTAGAGCTAAGACCTGGTCTAAGAATGGGAGAATCACATGATTCCAACCTAAGTGAGAGGTGATGTCCCCAGGAGTGAGACCTGAGAGGCAATGCATTCAAAAAGACCAGAAGAGATGGGAGATTCAGTTATCCCTGCAACTGTGACCATTGCCTAAATCCCAGTGTATTGCTATGAAAATGCAGGATTTATTGTCTATTATCTCTTGGGGTTATAAATTTGCAAACTATGTGACTGTTGCCCTGACATGGCTGCCATTTTCATTCCACCCCCAACTAGTGCAGTTCCCTCCTGGGCTGTGAGGGCAAGAGTTGGTGCACAGTATCCTGGGCACAGAAATGTGGACCCTGAAAACCCTGAGAACACCAGAGTGAACCATTGGGTTCTCTGTATTAAAGAAAGAGAATGAAGGCTTTCTTTTATTGGAAAGGTACATATAGTGCAGGAAGGAAAGATATTTGGCCAAATTCTCAAGGGAGTTTCAGCTCCTTTACACTAAGGTGGTGCAAGGAGTCTGTAATCTGTCTGAAAATTTCTAGCAAGGAATTTGCTGTTTGCACATTTTTGTCTGATTCAGATCTGCATCTCTGCCTTTTCCTGCAGCTTTATATCAGACGATCCCAGAGGAAGCAAGGCACAGCTAGGGTATGCTGCACCAATCCTCTCTTGGCATGGGGTCCATGAAGGACACTGGGCCAATAACACAACTTCTTAGAACATCCCAGAAGCATCTCTGGGTGGTGTCAGGACCAAGTCCAATTCTCAGGATAAGGGAACTTTAACACACTCCACTCTAGAGGGGAGCGGAGCTCTGGCACAGTGGAGAGTCTGGCCAATTTACTGGATAGGCTGATAATCTGGAAGCTGTGACAGTCTGAAACATCAATGTATCCGTTTAGGTTCTTAAATTGGTGTGCATTATCATGCGATTTATATGGGATAAAAAAAAAACAGCCTTGCTTGTCACACAGGACCCTTAAAAATCCTGGGCAACTGGAGGTATGAAGTTGCCAGATTTGTACCTATATTATCTAGCATTACAAATGTGTCCTATTGTAAGGTGGTTCCCCTGCAGTAGCTCTGTATGCACATCACCCTGGTCTGAGATAGAAAAAAATCTTAGTTGTGCAACTAGGTTCCCTCTCTTCTTTTATATACTAAAGAGGCTACCCACACTCTTAAGGAAAAATCTAGTCTTTGCAAGATGATTACAGCATCCGATCTTACTAATTCTCTTCTCTTACCACAATGGGATCACCTGTGCCTCAGGATCAAAGCCAGCTCCACGCTTAAGACAATTTGGATAGAAAGGGGATTAACAAAAATTAAAGGTATAATACAAGATGGTAGACTGGCCTCCTACAATTACACCTGTAACAAATATCAGCTACCGCTGTCTCACAGTTCCTTCTTTCGGTGGCTATGCTCAAGGATTCATGCAAGGATAGGGGATAATTGGTCTGTTTCAACTCTCTCACCTGTAGAAGAACATGTTAAGAAATAGGGAAACAAAAGGTACTTTGTAGGAATTACTTATAGGTGGCTTAATGCTCTTCATTAGCCTTTCAATCTCAGTCTCAAAGAAAAATGGGGAAAAGAACTTAGCCTTAGTATCACAACAGAAACATGGGAGGATATCTGGCTCATTGTAAAAGATACTTTATCCTTGCAATTCTTCCAGAACATAATATTAAACAGGTGCTACTGGACTCCAGAACGTTTGCTCAAGGTTAGGGAACACAGTGAATGCTGGAGAGGCGAACAGCCACATGCCAACCTCTCACATATCCTCTATACCTGTCAAAAATACATGTGTTCTGGAATGCCACATTCAGTGCTCTCTCAAAAACTTTAAGTGTTGCTATCCTATCTTCTCCAAGCCCGTGTATTTTAGAGGTGCAGGATGAGTTGGTATTACCAGTTAACATTAAGAAATGGATTGCAGTAACTTTTTCAGTGGCCAAAAGAGTTATTTTCAGAAAATGAAAATCTGCAATTCCTCTGTCATACACAGACTGGCTTAGCGAGCTCTCTACTACTGAATTAATGAGGAAAAAATGATTCTCTCTTAAATTGAAACACTTGGAAAAAATATGAGGATGTTTTGTCACACATGATATTATTACATACTTTTGCAGTTTAGTATATATTAGTCCCTGATACTCATAGGTTATATTCTCACTTATTTATCTATTTAGTCACTTTAATAACTGATGCCCTGCATGACCTCAATGGTTTCAGCTTTTTGTTTTGGTTTTCTTATTTTCCAGGTTTTACAAATAGTGAGCATTGAATTTTGTTATTTATACACTATTTCCAACATGTGCATGTATTTATATATGTTTTGTTCTGTGTTCATACTAGATAATAAAAATAAAGTTTAAAAAGAATTTATCCCCCCCCCCCCGAGTAAAAACAACAATCCCTCTCTCTCACCCTTTCCAGTAAGAGACATTTTAGGGATGGGAGTTTTAAAAATTGAATATAGGAGTGTAAATGTTGGAAATCAGTGATCGCCCTACTGTAGGAAAACTTGGGCTAAGAAGTGGGTGACATTTACCCACTTGCATAAACAGTGCAAGAAAAAGTTGAAAATAAACAAAGAAATTGCCTATATTTTACAAATTAATTGTAACATAAACCCACAATGAAAATAATTTTGGGATTTACAAAAGAATATTTTTTAAGCTTTAATGATTGTAACTCTGAGCTGAATGGGTAAAAAATTGCCCAACTTTTTTATTCTCCAGTTTGCTTGTTGAAAGTCATCAGTTCTTTTCCAACTTCATCCTAAAAATATATAGAGATTTATTCAGCACCGTATTACTCCGTTAGTAGTATTTAAACCAGTGTAAAACTGGTGGAAAGCAGTTGTGATACAGGCCTATAGCATATAGCAATTGTCTTCTTCAAAGTACTTTTCAAATATCAGCTACCTGGTTACTTAATGGCCACAACAAGCTTATTGGGTAGGTGATTATTATATTCACTAAAAGTGGAAGGAACTGAAGTGGAGCAGTTAAGTGACTTGCACAAGGCCATAGAGAGTGTCAATGTACAAATAGGATTATAAATCAGGAGTGTCCTGCAATCCTATGTTCATGTCACAAGACCACACCTCTTCACTGGATCATAAAGGTAAGGCAAAGTGAAAGAATTGAGTGCAATGACAATTACTCAGGAAGGCAGAGGTCCCAGAGGATAGCAATGGTACAACGTATAGTATTAGCACATGTAAGCAAAATTATAGCCCATATTTTAAAAAAAGCCCATCTCTCAGCAGTAGAGCTGGTTAGAAAACAATTTTTTTCCACATAACATTTTTATTTTTCTATCAACAAAAATTGCAAAATTGATATTTTTTTTTCAGTTTTCAGTCAAAAAGTTTAAGTTTGGCGGTGTTCCTGACCCCTCAAAAAATGAAAACTGACATTTTCTACAAAAACGTTCATTGATTTGAAAACCCAATTTTCCATCAGAAAATAGTCTTGACAGGAAATTTTTGACCAGCCTTACTCAGTAGCCTCTAGTGTGACATTTATGGCAATTTTCAGAGCTCTGCACCCAACATGCTTACCTCTTTTGAAAATCTGGCCATTTATTTTGCTGCCTCCAAAGGGGAACTGAGCTTTTTTTGAAAATCTGGCTAAGCATTTCTGAAAATTCTGGAAAATGGTGTTGCTGAGAGAGGCTACAGTTAGGGTGTGGTTAAGCTGCTAGTTTGTCTAACCCTGTGAAGATCAGAACTTATCCTGAGCTACAGTATCTGTAATTACACTATACAGCATGCTGTGCATTAATATTCTGTTATTGATTTATACGACTCTAAAATTTAAAAGTCATCACCGATCAAAACAAACCAAGAAGAAAGCATCCCTGAGTAACTAAGGAGCAGACACTATGCTGTCCCAGTATTCCACACAACTTTTCATTTAGCCATCAGTATAAAGATGCCTAGTTTCTATAGTAACTGGTACGTCAATTGTTCTTTTTATTAAATGGCACCTCTCAGATACAGAACACCTTCTGAGCCAAGAATATACATGCTGATGAATTACCTGCATTCTTTCTTATTTGAGAAACAGAACGTACATTCTATAGAACATACAGCTGATCTCCTTTTGCCTTTAAAGGTATAACTGGTGGTGCAGCAACGCTTCTTATGTTACCTTTTCCCAAATGTGTTAAATAATTTGTGGGCTGATTCCTAGAGCCGAAGGCCAGAAGGGACCATTAGAACATCTAGTCTGACGTTCAGTATATCACAAGCCACTAAATTTCACCCAGTTATCCCTGTACTGAGCCCAAAAACTTGTGTTCGGCTAAAGCATCTTTTTTCAGAAAGGCATCCAGTCTGGATTTGGTGACATCAAAGAGATGGAGAATCCGCCACTTCCTTTGGCAGTTTGTTCCAGTGTTAATCAAGCTCACTATTAAAAACGTGTGCCTAATTTCTAATTTGAATTTTTCTGGCATTAGCTTCCAGGCATTGGTTCTTGTTTATGCCTTTCTCCACTAGACAAGAGTCCTTTCATACCCACTATTTTCTCCCCCTGAAGGCACCTATACTCTGTAATCAAGTCATCTCTCAAGCTTCTTTTTGATTAGCTAAACCTATTAAGCTCTTTATGTCTCTTGCTATCAGGCATTTTCTCCAGCCCTCAAATTATATTTTGTGGCTCTTTTCTGTACCCTCTCCAATTTTTCAACATCTTTTTAAAATGTGGAAACCAGAACCATATGCAGTATTCCAGTATCAGTCTGACCCAGGCTGTAAATCACTTCCCTCCTTTTACCGTAGAGGTAAAATCACCTCCCTCCTCCTACTTACTCCTCCCCTGTTTATACAACTAAGGAATTCATTAGCCCTTTTTGTCACAGCATAGCCATGAGTCCTCATGTTCAGTTGCTTGTCCACTATTACCTCTCAATCCTTTTCAGAGTCATTCTTTCCAGTATACAGTCCCCCATTTTATAGCTATGGCCGACATTCTTTGTTCCTAGATGTGTAACCTTGCATTGTATTTGAATGGGTCCAGCTTACCACACAACCCAGACCTCAATCAATGATTCCCCATTGACTACTCCCGCTTTGAGATCTCTCATGTAGCCAGTTCTTAGTCCATTAAATGTGTGCTCTTTTTATATTGCATAGAGCTAATTTTCAAATCAGAATATCATGTGATACTAAGTCAAATGGCTTACAGAAATATTTAATATTACCTACAAATATATGCAAGTTACCTTTGTCAACAAAATTATGTTTTTTGTCAAGACCTAATTTCTATGTAGTTTTCTGTTTCATTCCTCCAAAGATAGGTTTGTCAGTAGTTGACTCACTGAATATGTGATAACGATTCCATACTTTTAGCTGGGTTTCCTGTTTCACTTTCTCCTCTTAGTCACAAGTCACCAGTCCACTGCTTTGGGTTTCTACTCTCTCCAGTGCCCTTATTGCTGATCCTTCCCCTTGTGGTGTCTGTGGCAATGACTTCCAAATCTTGTTGTCCAAGAAGCCTTTGTTTTCCTCAGATGCCACACAGTGCTGAAACCTGTGCTTCCAGACCAACATCTTCTCCTCCAATGTGGCCACCAGTTTGCATTTTATATACATGAAATCTCTTCTGTCTTCTGGCAGAAAGGAGAACATAGCACATCCAAGGTAGGTCACAGCAGTTGAACCCTGCTTAAACTGAAGGAACCACACTCCCTTCTTTCAATGCCCCTTCTTGCTGCTTCTGTTTACTTGCTCAAAAGTTTGCTTGGCAGCTGATTTATATACTAAGTGTCACTGCCTAATTCCACACCCTTGCTAATGGGGAGGAATTAACCACTCAGAGATTTCAAACACTTGGTCTAATCAATGACTGAAGGGTCCCAGTGACACACATGATCCTGCTCTCATACCAGATTTATATCAGTGTATCTCCACTGGCTTCAGTGGAGTTATTCAAGATTTATAATGGTACAGGTTAGAGAAGAACCAGGCCTTTGTTTGTAATCCACACATAATTATTAATAAGGACAATATGTGGAAAGGGACCCCTGAAAAGCGCAAAGTCTCACTGCATTTCCTCACTGCAGTCCAGTCTTCGTTTCAGACAAAGCACTAGTTTCTCAGTGGAACTAGTCCTATTTATACCAGTTGAGAATCTGATCCTAAATATATTTTTGTCTCCCATCCTCCTTCCAGCTAGAGTCACAGGAACATAGGAATTGTTATTGCAGAGCCATGTCCTGTCTTTGATAGTGGTCAGTTCCGGATGCTTCAGAGGACAGTACAAAAAACACAATAAAGGACAATTATGGAATGATACACCCACCCAGTGTTTCCACACTGATGCCAATCTCTTGACTTTGCCTTGGAAAATATTATGTCAGAGCAGCCACGGTATGTACATGTATCAGTTATACCTAGTATAAACATTTCTGGGACTAAACTCTGTCATGCAAGTTTGTACAAGCAGATTTTCAAAATCACTCTTCAGTGCTTTGAAAATAGGGCCTTTTTAGATGCATACAAGTAAACATTTGAAACGGACACAAAGGCCTCGATCTGGGACCCATTGAAGACAGTGAAAGTCTTTCCATTGACTTGAATGAGCATTGGATCAGGCCCTTGTTGGACAACATGCTAACATATTTTTGAAAATGTAGCCCAAAAAGTTCACTTCTTTCACGAGCATTTTATGATTAATGAAGCGGGATTGTATTTACTGCAGATATTTCTGAGTACATTCTACAAATGACATGACCTTTCTGAAAAACATTTATTGCCATATCATCGGGGTTTTAAAATTAATCGTAAGTGTAGCTGATAGCACTAGGGAATGGGAAAAATTGGTGTCTTTGTATTTGCTTTTTGGAATATGTACTTAAAAATTGATTAAAGAAAGGAGGATTTATATAGGGATAGCACAATATGGTTTCTGTAATTAATCAACTTAGAGTCCTAGAACACAGAGAATGCGTGCACAGATGGCTCTATAACTGGCGATGATGCAACATCATTATAAAAAAGTACAGCTAGGGCAATCCTATTGAAGATGGCGAAGATGGCAGTTATGAAAGACTTGGCATAAACTTTACATGGAACAGACTGGGCTCAGGCCAGGTCGATTTTGGCTCCTACTGCTGTAAACTCTGATGCAGAGCCCTGGCATTGGATAGTCTGCTAGGGAGGAGGATATAGCAATTAAAATTGTCAGCGGGGAGATGGGGCTGTAGGGAGCCCCCTCGGTCCTAAAAGTATGCAGAGCTGAAAAGTTAAGCTTTCTGCTCAGGACAGCCAGGGGATATGTACATTAAAATATTAATAAATTAAGCTTCAACACACCCCTGTGAGATAGGGAAGTCACCTTATCCCTATAGTACAGAATCAAGGCATAGAGAGGTTAACGCCATACATTTATACGAATTTTGGGTGCCTTCGTAATTTAAAGTAACTGTTCCCCAGCTTGGGCTTTAAAATTTAGACCCACAGCCCTGGACTGATTGCCCAGTCTTCTTTCAAATGAACTTTCCTCCTGTCCTTAGAATCAGCTGCTTTATGGCTCCTCACTGGAGTATCTCTGTAAGCCTGGTTTGTTCTTAGCCCACTGTGTTCCAGGGCCTAGGTAGTGCTGTTCCGAGTCACAGAAACCTTCAGCAAAAGTGTTAATGTAAAAGCTATAGCAGCAGAACTGTCACTGTCTCTGAACGGTTTGGGCCTAATGCTCTGCTTAATGCACTCAGATGGAGCAGTTGAAATTAGTCCCTCTATTGTATCAAAAAGCAGAAGTGCCTTTCAACCGTAACAGGTTATAATGACTTCTTTTTGTTAGAACAGAGCACCTGGCTGAGCTACCATCAGTTTCTTGAATGGCCCTAACTGACAGACCAAACACAGAAGATCTATAATGTGTTTGGAGCAAGGTAAGATGGACACAGTCCAGCAAAGTCGTACTGTGTCTGTGGAGGGAGAAGAGAAGGACTCAGGCTGGAGATATATAATATATGAATATATAACTGCACGTGGCTTTACTATCTTTGTTCAAACGTGTAAATGCTTGGAAATAAAACAGATTAGCAATGTAGTATTTTTAGGTCTCTGTCAGCTCATTTATCTCTCATCAATACTCTCCATAAATGCCACTCTTCTTTGACTATTCTGAAGTTGGGACAATTTCTTATCCAATTGTGTGACCCAGGCAAAAGAAGTGTCATAAAGGGACATGTTCTGCTTGTCTTGTAATTCACAGTTATAGCTGCTGCCCATTATAAAAGGAGGCATAGCAAATTTTCAGCTCATGATTTATTCCATCTCAGTATTCCAGAGTGTTCTAGTAATTGGCTTCCAGGCAGTAGTCAGTGCAATCAGGATATGTTTGACAGCACAGTGGCTATCATTTCTGGATGGAATGAGTAAATCTGTAAAAGAAGTCATCTTAAAAATGAGAGTTAAAATCCTTCTATAGCTACAAGAAAAGGAGTACTTGTGGCACCTTAGAGACTAACTAATTTATTTGAGCATGAGCTTTCATGAGCTACAGCTCACTTCATCGGATGCATACCGTGGAAACTGCAGCAGACTTTATATACACACAGAGAATATGAAACAATACCTCCTCCCACCCCACTGTCCTGCTGGTAATAGCTTATCTAAAGTGATCATCAAGTTGGGCCATTTCCAGCACAAATCCAGGTTTTCTCACCCTCCACCCCACCCCCACCCCCACAAATTCACTCTCCTGCTGGTAATAGCCCATCCAAAGTGACAACTCTCTACACAATGTGCATGATAATCAAGTTGGGCCATTTCCTGCACAAATCCAGGTTCTCTCACCCACTCACCCCCCTCCAAAAAACACACACACAAACTCACTCTCCTGCTGGTAATAGCTCATCCAAAGTGACCACTCTCCCTACAATGTGCATGATAATCAAGGAAACAGATTGATAGAGCCAGAAGAGTTCCCAGAAGTTACCTACTACAGGACAGGCCTAACAAAGAAATTAACAGAACGCCACTAGCCGTCACCTTCAGCCCCCAACTAAAACCCCTCCAACGCATTATTAAGGATCTACAACCTATCCTAAAGGATGACCCAACACTCTCACAAATCTTGGGAGACAGGCCAGTCCTTGCCTACAGACAGCCCCACAACCTGAAGCAAATACTCACCAACAACCACATACCACACAACAGAATCACTAACCCAGGAACTTATCCTTGCAACAAAGCCCGTTGCCAACTGTGCCCACATATCTATTCAGGGGACACCATCACAGGGCCTAATAACATCAGCCACACTATCAGAGGCTCGTTCACCTGCACATCCACCAATGTGATATATGCCATCATGTGCCAGCAATGCCCCTCTGCCATTTACATTGGTCAAACTGGACAGTCTCTACGTAAAAGAATAAATGGACACAAATCAGATGTCAAGAATTATAACATTCATAAACCAGTCGGAGAACACTTCAATCTCTCTGGTCACGCAATCACAGACATGAAGGTCGCTATCTTAAAACAAAAAAACTTCAAATCTAGACTCCAGCGAGAAACTGCTGAATTGGAATTCATTTGCAAATTGGATACTATTAATTTAGGCTTAAATAGAGACTGGGAGTGGCTAAGTCATTATGCAAGGTAGCCTATTTCCCCTTGTTTTTTCCTACCCCCCCACCCCCAGATGTTCTGGTTTAACTTGGATTTAAACTTGGAGAGTGGTCAGTTTGGATGAGCTATTGCCAGCAGGAGAGTGAGTTTGTGTGTGTGTGTGTGTCCCTGGGAAAAAAAAGGGGGGGGGCGTGAGAAAGCCTGGATTTGTGCTGGAAATGGCCCACCTTGATTATCATGCACATTGTAGGGAGAGTGGTCACTTTGGATGAGCTATTACCAGCAGGAGAGTGAGTTTGTGTGTGTATTTTTTGGAGGGGGGTGAGTGGGTGAGAGAACCTGGATTTGTGCAGGAAATGGCCCAACTTGATTATCATGCACATTGTGTAGAGAGTTGTCACTTTGGATGGGCTATTACCAGCAGGAGAGTGAATTTGTGGGGGTGGGGGTGGGGTGGAGGGTGAGAAAACCTGGATTTGTGCTGGAAATGGCCCAACTTGATGATCACTTTAGATAAGCTATTACCAGCAGGACAGTGGGGTGGGAGGAGGTATTGTTTCATATTCTCTGTGTGTATATAAAGTCTGCTGCAGTTTCCACGGTATGCATCCGATGAAGTGAGCTGTAGCTCACGAAAGCTCATGCTCAAATAAATTGGTTAGTCTCTAAGGTGCCACTAGTACTTCTTTTCTTTTTACGAATACAGACTAACACGGCTGTTACTCTGAAACCTGTCTATAGCTACAGACATTCCTGAGCATAGTCTGATTTGATGGTATTCTCCAAGAATGACCAATTAAAGTTTTTTCTTACCACACTGAGCTGAGTCAACTAAGTTGCTGTTGAGCTTTATTTTAGCACTTTCTAAAGAAACCAGATTATTTCTTATTCACAGTGGCATTTTGGCATTATAGAAGCAGGGATCTATTTTAATTAATACATAATGGATTTCTTTAAATAGTTCTGACCTCTTTTGAGGTGCTTTCTAGCACAGCAGGAGGCAAATGGTCTTCTCCATATTAAATAAAATGTTCTCTGGATCATTAGCCAATGAATCAGTCCCCTTTAAAGGATTGCAGTATGCTCCTATATGCATCCCTTAAAGTTAATCTGAAAGCTGCAGCAGCTATCAAACTGGCTAGCTATCTGATCTTTAATATAGGTGCAGAGAAGTCAGTGACACCTGCTCACACAAAGCTCCTGGATCTGCTGGTATGCTGATGAATATATTCCAAGGATGTATTACTGATATATAAAGCCCCTAATAGCCTAAGAGAAAGGTATTCTCAGGATCTTTCCTCTTATGTCCTGCCAGGGCAACTTAGCTCAGTTGGCTTGTCCTTCTTTACTTTACCAAGTCTCAACCTAAACTGGCCTACACTCTGTGGGTTTTTGGTCTCATATTAGGGATGGGTAAACTGCAAAAGGTTTACCGTTCGGTTTCCTTTCTGGATAGACATTCAAAATTCTGGTTGCTTACTCAAACCACCACAACCTTCTTCAGCTCTGTGACCCAGAAGTCCCACATGGAATCCTCCCCTTCATCTCAATGAACATTTAGATAATTCCTCATCCCCATCCCCCCACCCTAACAAGTACCAACTCCCCCTCTCTGCTTGCAGGTCTTACTGGGAGAAGCCAACTATCCCAGTTCCATGGTGGGTCTCCCTTATGGTGGGGAGACCAGGTGGATATGGACACTCTTCTCCAGAGTTCTCAGAGAGCAGACAGCTGGCCTGCTCCCACCTGCATGTTCAGGGTGAAACACTATCATTCTGTCTCCTGCTGCTTTTGTATGTTGCTGGCTGGACTCTCTTCTTCTCACTGCTGCTCCCACCTGTCATTGAGAAGTCAAACCTAGCATTTGGTTTCTGGGTTCATAAGAACGGCCATACTGGGTCATACCAATGGATGCTTTAGCCCAGTACCGTGTCTTCCAACAGTGGCCAATTCCAGATGCTTCAGAGGTAATGAACAGAACAGGGCAGTTATGAAGTGATTCATTTCCTATTGTCCAGTCCCTGGTAGTCAGAAGTGTAGGGACACCCAGAACATGAGGTTGCGCCCCTGACTATCTTGGTTAATAGCATTGATGGACCTATCCTCCAGGAATTTATCTAATCCTTTTTTGGAACCCAGTTATACTTTTGGCCTTCACAACAACCCCTGACAATGAGTTCCACAGATTGACTGTGTGTTGTGTGAAGAAATACTTCCTTTTGTTTGTTTTAAACTTGCCCTATTAATTTCATTGGGTGACCCCTGGTTCTTGTGTTATGTGAAGGGGTAAATAACACTTCTCTATTCACTTTATCTACTCCACTGCTGCTGCCTTAACTTTGCAGCTCTCATTGTCTCAGAAGTCTGAAAATACATATGAGGTCTTAGTAATTCCCATTCTAAGGTGAACTGAATTATGAGCTGGAATTTGGATGATGATTTATTTATCTAAACTAGTTAGCCTATCCCTGTTTATATCGTTTATAGCTACAGATGAAGGTGAAATACAAATCCTCCTGATAGTAGAAAAAGTCAGATGTCTATGGGCATGATCCTAAGCCCTTTGACATAAATGGTAGTCTTTCCAATGACTTTAATTTCAGTGTAGACGTACCCTTAAACATCCGCAGCTGGCCCCTATCAGCTGACTGGGGCTCGCAGGGCTCAGGCTTTGGTGCTGTTTAACTGCAGTGTAGGTGTTTGGGCTTGGGCTGAAGCCCAAGCTATGGGACTCTCCCTCCCCATGTGGACCCAGATCCCAGGTTCCAGCCCCAAGCCCCAGTGTCTACACTGCAATTAAACAGCCCACGAGCCTTAGTCAGCTGACATGGGCCAGCTGCAGGTGTTAACTGCAATGTAATCATACCCTAAATAGGCCCTATACTTGGATCAATAAAACAGCATCAGGATGCAAAGATGGTTCCGCCTGAGACTGGTGGGGGAAAAATGAGCCCAGTCATTTTAATAATCTATATGTCCGGGGCATCTCTGAATAAAGATGAGCTGTAGAACGGGGCCCAGCATATTCCAGCATAGACTGGCTGTTGCACGTACTGTGGATTAATTTTTAATTTCTGCCTATTGAAGAGATTTCATAAAACACTAGTGGTGGAGCCACAAGGGAGTATTAAAAATTTAATAACCCAGGAAACGAGAGAGACTGTCCATGATAACTGCATTGTTTGAATTCATCAACATTTTAAGGGCTTTGTTTCTGAAAATAAAATTTTCAATAGGCTCAGCTACGTGTACATGTAAGAAATCATCACTAAAAACTACCGCCATGGGTTTTTGCAGTCCCATACTTTATCAAAATTATCCATTTAAACATACTACATCCAGGGTATTTAATGTTAACATTTTCTCTAATAATAATAATAATAATTAATAAGCCATTGTAAAAGTAGATTCACATCCTGGCTCAATTTAAATCAATGGCAAGACTCCCCTCGATTTTAATGGAGCCAGTTTTTCTCCCATGGAATTTGGTTATCATGTAGTATAAATTAACTGTATGTCATGCAATGTATGATACAGCCCTGATCTCCCTCAAAATGGTTCATACCACCATACTCCAGAGGAGTGGAGAGGAGATAATAATGGAGATTGATACATATATACTGAAAAGAAAACAGTCCTCTGAATGGTTTCAGAGTAACAGCCGCGTTAGTCTGTATTCGCAAAAAGAAAAGGAGTACTTGTGGCACCTTAGAGACTAACCAATTTATTTGAGCGTAAGCTTTCGTGAGCTACAGCTCACTTCATCGGATGCGTACCATGGAAACTGCAGCAGACATTATATACACACAGAGATCATGAAACAATACCTCCTCCCACCCCACTCTCCTGCTGGTAATAGCTTTTCTAAAGTGATCATCAAGTTGGGTCATTTCCAGCACAAATCCAGGTTTTCTCACCCTCCACCCCCCCACACACAAACTCACTCTCCTGCTGGTAATAGTCCATCCAAAGTGACAACTCTCTTCACAATGTGCATGATAATCAAGGTGGGCCATTTCCTGCACAAATCCAGGTTCTCTCACCCCCTCACCCCCCTCCAAAAAACACACACGCAAACTCACTCTCCTGCTGGTAATAGCTCATCCAAAGTGACCACTCTCCCTACAATGTGCATGATAATCAAGGTGGGCCATTTCCAGCACAAATCCAGGTTTTCTCACCCTCCCACCCCCATACACACACAAATTCACTCTCCTGCTGGTAATAGCTCATCCAAAGTGACCACTCTCCCTACAATGTGCATGATAATCAAGGTGGGCCATTTCCTGCACAAATCCAGGTTTTCTCACCCCCCCACCCCCATACACACACAAACTCACTCTCCTGCTGGTAATAGCTCATCCAAGTGACCACTCTCCCTACAATGTGCATGGTAATCAAGGTGGGCCATGTCCAGCACAAATCCAGGCTCTCTCACCCCCCCCCCTTTTTTTGATAGAGAACATATCCAGAAATATGTTTGTTCTAGCATTTTCACAACCTCTAGATTGGTGTACATCATTGTGTATGTTTGTCAATATATCAGCGAGACCTCTGACTTGCATAACATTGCTTAATTACCTTGCTGAATTTGGGCCATAACGTGGGTCTTATCTACTGCAACTGCTGTTCCTGATTTTTAAAATGCAATGGTTTGTTTCCCATCTTATTTTAAACTGATACCTATTCCAGGTTTTCCAGTCCCAATTCTGTTACATATTTGTTTGTTTGCCCTAGTTAAAACAAACTAAACTGAAGGGAAAGGTACAACACACATACAGTAGGTTGATAAAGATCACAGAATTCATGTGCTGAAAGTGAACTGAGTTTTTCCTCTCACAGTGAAACAGGAATTATTAATCCCCTAAATTTCCCCATGGAGACCACACACAGTCTGATCGCACTGTTGCTGCAGCTAGGGATGGTTCGGGAAATGCCACTGACAGGTACTATGGAAAGTGAGCTTAGACGCTGAGCCTGCAATAATTCTTCAATACCTAAAGGAACAGAACTACTACATTTCTGACAAGAAGAGAGGACAAGAAAAATAGGTGACATTTCCCTTCAATATTGTCCTGCCGGACTCCTAAAGTGCAGCCAATTTTGCTTCTTCATACACCTTGGCATGCTGTCAGACAGCAGTATGAGGAGAAAATGATGAGTTCTGCTGTTTGATCAATCAGTGAGAGATTAGGTTGGCCCACCTTTATCCAAGCTATATGACTGTTCCTAGCTATTAGTGACAGTTACCAGATACCTTATTGATGAGAGGGATTTGGGCACTATTTGTGGATAGCTCAATTGATGGGCAAAATACAAAGTTTTTCCTTATAACAGACCTCCTCATCTGCGACTCAAGAAATCTGAATAACATTTGTATCTATATTAATGATCCGCTTTGCTTTTTGGAAAAAAAAAGTAGTATTATTATTTATTCCTTGTTTTCTTTTACACTTTTTTAAAAGGACATTCAGTTTTGTAGTTAATATAGAATAGACTTCCTTAACACAGTTATGAATAAGTAGAGAATAAGGAAGATTTTTAAATCTTACCTATGTGCAACATGGATTGTGATAGAATGGGGGTTAATACTGATTGGTTGTTGAAGCAGAAGGAGTAACCTTACATTAGAAGTGACTAGCAACTTTGTGGTTGCTGAGATACTTCTGCAAGATTCTCTATGATGTAATGTATCTGCAACATTCAGGACAGCATTCTACACTGTCAGTATATTCCTCAAAACAATTGGATGTTACCCATCTGTGCCAGAGTGTACCTACCCTCCCCGGCCCTGCAGTGGTTAACTGTGCATTGCAAGCTGAGGAAACTGCACCCCTTCGCCTCTGCTGGGCATGCTCAGCCTGGAGGCAAAATATAAAAGGAAGCAGCCCACCTCAGTCTGGGTGGGCTCCTGAAGGGAGAGGACACAGAGGGCCTGACCTCAGAGTCAAGACACACAGAGCCCAAGACAGACTCCAGGCTGCCTGATGAACCTGGAGAAGAGCCCCCCCCCCATCAGGAGCTACACCACCTGAGTACCCCAGAGACCTGTGGACCATCGCTGGAGAAGACAGTGTAGGAAGCAGCCCAGGGGACTTAGACTTTGCTCCAGTGGGTGTACTGGGGAATCAGTCAATGTGTTTTGGGAGGATCCTTGCTGACTTCGTGGCGAGTAACCCAACCACTGCCAGGGCCCTCGGCCGGGGCTTGGAGGAGCAGGGAGGACCCGAGTCCCTCTACTGGGGTACCACACACCCCTGAGTGATGCCTCACTTTCTGAACGGACCAATAGGCCACACAATCCCACAGAGTGGTGCAACTTTATTGACTCTGGCCATGAGTCCACACTGCCCTGTCTGTAAGCATTGCTTTATTGACTTTAGCCATTGGGCCACGCAGTTTCTTCCCTTTCTTTTAACCACCTGTTACCTGACCCCCATGACAAGGTGTACCTACCCTGTGACACCATCTCACTTGGTTTACTCAAGAGTTGGGCCAGGGGCTCTGTTTGTATTTCTCTTTTTCCCAGTGCCTTGAGTACAGAGTTGCCTCTTACATCATATATCCACCGAAGGAAGGAAAACCTTCAAAGGTACCAAATCATAGGCCATGTAAAACTCAACTTAGTCAATTAGCTATTAATAACTATATATCAATATTTTAAATATTAAGCTAATAATAAGATGTTGAATTAGATTCCAAATGCTATTTTTATTTGCATAAAAACCTTCACGTTTGTTGTGTTCAATGGAAACTACTCAAATCACTTGCTAATTTAAAGGCATGTTTGTTTGAATTTTCCCTGTTGGGTACCGGCTAATGGCCCCTCCACCATAGAATCATAGAATCATAGAATATCAGGGTTGGAAGGGACCCCAGAAGGTCATCTAGTCCAACCCCCTGCTCGAAGCAGGACCAATTCCCAGTTAAATCATCCCAGCCAGGGCTTTGTCAAGCCTGACCTTAAAAACCTCTAAGGAAGGAGATTCTACCACCTCCCTAGGTAACGCATTCCAGTGTTTCACCACCCTCATAGTGAAAAAGTTTTTCCTAATATCCAATCTAAACCTCCCCTACTGCAACTTGAGACCATTACTCCTCGTTCTGTCATCTGCTACCATTGAGAACAGTCTAGAGCCATCCTCTTTGGAACCCCCTTTCAGGTAGTTGAAAGCAGCTATCAAATCCCCCCTCATTCTTCTCTTCTGCAGACTAAACAATCCCAGCTCCCTCAGCCTCTCCTCATAAGTCATGTGTTCTAGACCACTAATCATTTTTGTTGCCCTTCGCTGGACTCTCTCCAATTTATCCACATCCTTCTTGTAGTGTGGGGCCCAAAACTGGACACAGTACTCCAGATGAGGCCTCACCAATGTTGAATAGAGGGGAACGATCACGTCCCTCGATCTGCTTGCTATGCCCCTACTTATACATCCCAAAATGCCATTGGCCTTCTTGGCAACAAGGGCACACTGCTGACTCATATCCAGCTTCTCATCCACTGTCACCCCTAGGTCCTTTTCCGCAGAACTGCTGCCTAGCCATTCGGCCCCTAGTCTGTAGTGGTGCATTGGATTCTTCCGTCCTAAGTGCAGGACCCTGCACTTATCCTTATTGAACCTCATCAGATTTCTTTTGGCCCAATCCTCCAATTTGTCTAGGTCCTTCTGTATCCTATCCCTCCCCTCCAGCTTATCTACCACTCCTCCCAGTTTAGTATCATCTGCAAATTTGCTGAGAGTGCAATCTACACCATCCTCCAGATCATTTATGAAGATATTGAACAAAACCGGCCCCAGGACTGACCCCTGGGACACTCCACTTGACACCGGCTGCCAACTAGACATGGAGCCATTGATCACTACCCGTTGAGCCTGACAATCTAGCCAGTCTAAGGGGAGGAGCTACTGAGCCCTGGACTCAAATATATACGAGGGACAACAATAAAAAAAAAAAAGAGACAGGTGTAAAGGTCAAAGGGTAAAAAGCAGGGAACCTGAAGGGGACACTGAGCAGAGAACCCTGGACGGTGCCCACTGCTCCTCAAAGGTATCAAGGGAGCCAGCAGATGCCACCGAGAGGAACTCTGCCCAGATACATGAACGGAGATAGGAATGGAAATAGGCCCCACAGTCACAGAGCACCCCCTCAGCCAACATCCTCTGCCTGGTGTTATAGATGGCCACTTTGGCCATCGCTAGGAGGAGGTTGACGGGGAGGTCTCGCAATTTCGTGGGGCTATGGACAGGGTGTGAGTAGATGAGAAGGTAAGGAAGAAGTGCAGCCAGAATCATAAAAGTAAATCCAGGAGGAGCCAGAAGAGGGGCTGCAACCTAGCACACTCAAAGTAGGCGTGCACCAGGGTCTCTCTCATGCCGCAAAAGGAACAAGCATGGGGGATAGGGGTGAACCTCACCAGGTACATGCCCATGCTCACAGCTCCATGAAGGATCCACCAAAATAATATGTCCAGTGGGCCATGGGACCAAGGTGTACTACGGACTCGCCTACCGGGGTTCCTCATCCTCAGCACATGGTGATAGGTCCTGCCACTTCGTATCAGGGGCAGGACACGAGGATGAGGAAATGGAGAGTATGGAGCATGAGCTTGTATAGATGTGCCCTTGGCATGGTTCAGAAGCAAACCAGCTGCAGGTCGCACAGCAAGCTTGAGGTATGTGGGTGGGACCATCAGAGGGCTCACAGGGCAGGGGCCTGATGAAAAGATCCAGAGGGCCTGGGATGAGGAGTGGATGGGGAGCACCCTCCCACAGGCCCTGCTCGAGGTAAACCTGAGAGACAGGCAATAAGGCTGCCCGCACTTCCTGAAGTATGTGCCGGGGAGTTCAAAGGGTGGAGAGCTCCAGGATCTGACCGAGCACCAGGGGAATCCACCCAATCTGCCCGGTCATAGTCCAGGAGGTCTCAGATTCTGGTAACTCCTGTCAGGACTAACTTCTGGTGCACTGAGTGGGACTCCGCCACCTGCACACCAAGTTGGGGATTGTGTAGCAGGGGCTCCGTGAGGAGATCTGCATCCCGCAGCAACCGCCACAGATCTGGTTGCCAAAACCAGCTTCAGGTCTGGAGGAGATCCTGGTAGAAGACTGGCAGCCCAGAGAGGTCTCGTGGAAGACCCCTTGGATGGAGATAAAAGAAGTGCCAGTCATATCAGAGCCCTCTGAGGAGGTGGAGGAAAGCATGTGCCAATGTACTCCACACCGGACTATTTGCACTAAAAAGATGTCTCTGCTGGACCTGGAGGTAGAAGAGATGGACCTGAGTGCGAAGGCGAATCAGGCACCGTTCCCCTTCCTCCAGGGGAAGACTCAAGACCCCTTGAATTTGTAGTTTGAAATAATAATGTGTTAAACCAGGGGTTCTCAACTTTTTCTTTCTGAGGCACCCCACCCCCAACATGCTATAAAAAGTCCATGGTCCCCCTGTGCCACAACAACTGTTTTTCTGCACATAAAAGCCAGGGCTGGCATTAGGGGGTAGCAAGAAGGGCAATTGTCTGGGTCCCCATGCCACAAGGGGCCCTGTGAAGCTAAGTTGCTCAAACTTTGGCTTTGGCCCTGTGCGGCAGGGCTTGGAACCCCAGGCTTCAGCCCCAGGCATTGGGGCTTAGGCCCAGGGCAGAAAGCTGCAGCAAGTCTAATGCCAGCCCTGCTTGATGGACCACCAGTGGGCCCCGGACCCCTGGTTGAGAACCACTGTGTTAAACTGGTTAAACCATCACCTATCTATCATTTCAAAAGGCCTGTCACTATAGATGATATGCTGTACCACCCTCACCCTGTTTTCTATCCTAGAGGAAGGGGCAATACAAATTTGAAGAGCTTCACAGCCACTGTTCTGAGTTATTTGTATACGTTTTGGAAAAAACTTAAGCTCTTCAGGAGCTCTTAGGAATGGATTTGAGTGTGAACTCAGTTATATCCATTGAGTGAAAAGGGTTTTGAGGTGCTCACACGTAGGGTATCCTAAGGGTAAGGTCAATAGATTACATAAGAAAATAAGAATGGCCTTACTGGGTCAGACCAAGGGTCCATCCAGCCCAGTATCCTGTCTTCCGACAGTGGCCAATGTCAGGTCCCCCAGAGGGAGTGAACCGAATAGGTAATGATCAAGTGATCTCTCTCCTGCCATCCATCTCTACCCTCTGACAAACAGAGGCTAGGGACATCATTACTTACCCATCCTGGCTATTAGCCATTAATGGACTTAACCTCCATGAATTTATCCAGTTCTCTTTTAAACCCTGTTATAGTCCTAGCCTTCACAGCCTCCTCAGGCAAGGAGTTGCACAGGATGGCTGTGTGCTGAGTGAAGAAGAACTTCCTTTTATTTGTTTTAAACCTGCTGCCCATTAATTTCATTTGGTGGCCCCTAGTTCTTATATTATGGGAACAAGTAAATAACTTTTCCTTATTCACTTTCTCCACACCACTCATGATTGTATAGACCTTTATCATATCCCCCCTTAGTCTCCTCTTTTCCAAACTGAAAAGTCCTAGCCTCTTTAATCTCTCCTCTTATGGGACCCGTTCCAAACCCCTAATCATTTTAGTTGCCCTTTTCTGAACCTTTTCTAATGCCAGTATATTTTTTTGAGATGAGGGGACTACATTTGTACGCAGTATTCAAGATGTGGGCGTACCATGGATTTATACGAGGGCAATAAGATATTCTCCATCTTATTCTCTATCCCTTTTTAAATGATTCCTAACATCCCGTTTGCTTTTTAGACTGCCGCTGCACACTGCACGGACATCTTCAGAGAACTATCCACGATGACTCCAAGATCTTTCTCCTTATTAGTTGTAGCTAAATTAGCCCCCATCATATTGCATGTACAGTTGGGGTTATTTTTTCCAATGTGCATTACTTTACATTTATCCACATTAAATTTCATTTGCCATTTTGTTGCCCAATCACTTAGTTTTGTGAGATCTTTTTGAAGTTCTTCACAGTCTGCCCTGGTGTTAACTATCTTGAGCAGTTTATCATCTGCAAACTTTGCCACCTCACTGTTTACCCCTTTCTTCAGATCATTTATGAATAAGTTGAATAGGACTGATTGATTCATAGTATGTCTCTTGGTTCAGTCTCTCCATGGACGATGCTAGGACAAGGAACCAGCAGCATCTACTCTTATTTATTATTATTACTATATTGCTATGTTCATTTTTCATTTCTGGTAATGCCAATAATGTGTTACAGTTCTGTGCAAACAGAAAACAGGCCTCAGCCCCAGCCCTGGACACCTTACAATCTAAATTTAATTACAGATCCCATTCTGAGAAAGGTAGTATTTAGGAACATCAGTTAAATATACAGTATATAGATTTTCATTGCTTTACTATTTCAGTATGCAGTTGCTATAAAGTTCTAAAAACAAGAGAAGACAAATAACTCAGGTCAATATATAGGATATTTTTAATTTTCCATTAGCCACTGAGTACATTTTCCCAGAATTTCTACACTGGAAAAAAAGTTGTGAATAAAGATTTTTTTCAAGAGAAAATTCCTAGTTCTTCAGTTTTTTTTTACCGAGGAGGGTTGTGGACACATTCCTTGGTATCTCAGACTGAGCCCTAATGATCAGCCCATAATAGTCCTGTTTTAATTGAACCTGGTCACTCCCATTCTTACTATCAAAGATTCCTATTGTTGCTACTGTTCTTCCAGCTGCAGAAATGGGGCTCCCTTAGTTTCCAATCAGTATCACTCCTCAATAAGCCAGAGGCTTGTGCATCAAGTGTGAAGTGATAAAAGCAACTCTATCCACTTCCTAGCAGTTGAATGTGCTGCCCCCCACTCCACAGGACTGGATGGGTGGAGGAGAGAGAAACCACTTCTGCCCTGGATGGGTGGAGGAGAGAGAAACCATTAGCTGATTCTAAATTTCATGCCTGGCAGTGTAGAGTACAACCACTAGGCCACAGGTGGGCAAACTTTTTGGCCCGAGGGCCACATCTGGGAATAGAAATTGTGTGGTGGGCCAGGGCTGAAAGCAATACTCTGGTTGCATACTGTCCTAGGGCATCCTCCACTCACTAGAGGAATTCTAGTTTGGGGGTTGTGGGGAGAGGGAATATCAATCTCCTTTCCAAACTTATCAGAAGCAAAAGTGACATAAAAAGAGATACAGAACTAGGGGCATTTTCAACAGATTTAATTCAAAGCAGCCTGGGAACTTCACTCCAAATATATTTGTGGACCGTAGAACAGCACAGGAAATATTCCCTACATTCTTGCAGTCAAGTTCATCTTTCATACGGGAAACATAGAAAAGGTTACCAAGGCTTTGTAAAGAGCCTCATTGCCTGAGAATAAATAAATAATGCTTTAGAAGCCAGTCTGCAAGCATTTCTGTTGTCAAGACTTTGCTGTTAGAATCTTGAAAACCAATCTGTTGCTGAGATGGCAAGTAATTAAGGACCAAAGTATGAAAGCCACAATGTCTGCCAAAAAGAAACTAACAAACAAAGAGCTGGAGCATTGGCATTGTTTGGATTAAAGCACAGATAGGGGAATTCATCCAAGGAAGAAGAATGTGATTCGCTTCAGATAAATCAGCTACTGACGTAGAGATTTTTTTTTTCTATTTTGTCTCACTAATTCTTGACAAAACACGATAACATACAAAAAAGTACAATAGCTGAGTTACAATAGTATAGTCTTATGTATAGTTTCATTTATATATATATATATAGAGAGAGAGAGAGAGAGAGATACACACACACATATACACACACACACTTTTGGATCAACCCAAAACATTTTTTCTCTGAATTTTTTAGAATTGCTAGCAAAACAACTCTGTTACTCACCCACGTCTTAATAAAAGTGTCATACATTAGTTTGCACCCTTTTAGTGAAACAGGCACAAGTTTGTGTGTAGACAAGGCCTACAATAGTGGAGAAGGCTGTAATATGCTTAAATATATATTTAAATTTCAATGAATTTAAAAGTAAAAAAAAATAAAAATTGTTTCGGACTGAATGAAATGTTTTGTTCAACTGAAAACTAAATGTTTTCTTTCAATTTTCAACATTTTTAATGCTTTTGAGTTCTTTTAAATATAATTAAAGGAAATATCTAAACAAAAAGCTGTTTGAACCAAACAAATCAAAATGTTTCATTTTCAAAATGTCAAAATGCAACACTTTCACCTTTTAATTTATTTTTTGGTATGAACAATTTGGTGAAACAAACAGTAGTTCACAAAACATTTTAGTTTCACTGAATCCAGATTTTTCACTAAAATTTTTGGGTAAAAAATTTCACCAAGCAATACTCTCATTCCTCTTTAAGTATGGCTTATTTCAATACAGCTTAAGCCTGATCCTTAGTGATTTAAGTTAAGTGGAAATGAGTCTGGTTTAAACTGAAAAAAGAGGGTTCACACAGCCTTTTGTACCTAAATCAGTTTCAAGTAACACCTTAGGCCACGTCTACACTACCCGCCGGATTGGTGCGTAGTGATCGATCTATCAGGGATCAATTTATCATGTCTAATGTAGACACAATAAATCGATCCCCGATCGCTCTGCTGTCGACTCCGGAACTCCACAAGGGCGAGAGGAGGAAGTGAAGTCAATGGGGGAGTGGCGGCCATCTATCCCGCACCGCGAGGATGCAAAGTAAGTGATTCTAAGTCAATCTAAGATATGTCGACTGCAGCTATGCTATTCTCATAGTTGAAGTTCTGTACCTTAGATCGATCCCCACCCCCCCCAGTGTAGACCAGGCCTTAGTGTTTCACCTAAGTGAAACTGGAGTAACTAGAAAGGGCAACAGGGGATGGATCACTTGATGATTACTTGTTCTGTCATTCCCTCTGAAGCACCTGGCATTGGCCACTGTCGGAAGACAGGATACTAGGCTAGATGGACCTTTGGATTGACCCAATATGGCTGTTCTTATATTCTTATGTTCTTAACTCTGCATGAAGACATGCCCTCAGTATTGTCAAGCGTTGCCAGAGGAACACAGAACCCTGAACTTTTGATAAGTCAAAATCCTTTCAGTTCAGTTTCAATATCCCCCAGCTGGGTTAATATTATCCCTGCTTCATTTCTGAGTGAGCAGCTCAATCATTGTCACTAACTCTGAAAAATTTGCTTTACCTGATCTATTTTTTTTTCTTTTCAAACAAAGGCTTTTATTACGTCTTCTCATTGCAGTACATCTCATGCTATATTCCTCATATTCTGCAGATATCCATTATGACCAATTTCAAAGTGTGGTGATGTTAATTAGTCTGAGACTTGTGAAGAATGAAACTGAAAGTAGGTCATCAAGTTATCATATACTTCTGCTGATTGTAAGAAATTATCTTTAAATAAAAGGTCTAATGTATTATATAGTTTATGGAAATGTACATTTTCCCTTTTTACTACAAGTAATAGATGAAGTGTTAGGTTTATAAATGATTTTTTTTGGCTTTGGTCAGTTTGTGCCACAACCTTTTATAAAAAGCTATTTTTTTTACCTAGTAAAACAGAAAAGCGTAGCTCTATTTTTAAAGTGAGAGATAGGCATGTTTGCCTTAGTTGTTTGTTCTTCATGTACAACCTTACTGAACCATTAATTGTCTTTGTGACTCAGGATTCTCGTATTGGGAAAAAAAATCTTTTATTTTAGTGTAAGCCTATGTAGCCATGTAGGGGGTTTTTATTTTTAGATGAAAGCATTCACTTAGATAACTGCTGAATGGAAAATGATTATATTCATTACAATTAGAGTTACTCTGTGTGCAACACATAATTCTTTGGAATAAGTACTACTTTTCTAGAAGCTGGAGCAATGAAAGTAAAATAATGGTCTAAATGCCATTTTTTGTTTCCCTCATTAGCATGCTGCCTCAAAAAATGTCACTTCTAATTAGAGATGAGTCTAAACTGGTATCTTATATCCAACATTTGACCATGACCTTCCACAAAGGGTGTTCTCAGAAACAAGGAAACTATCCAAATCAACAGTAAGGCTTGATCATGAATCACACTTTCAGATCCAAAGTGCAAGACTCAACTCTACACCCTAGTTTTACAATAAACCATTTTGGAAAAGCAAGCAAACCTCCACCCTTTCACCCTGATACACACACACACGTACAAACAACCCCTCTCGATGGGACAGAATATTGCATCAGATGCTAGTTGAACAATAGTTTATGTTTGCTTATTTTCTTGAAACATGTTTAGATACTCTAGTGCTGATCTGGAATAAAGACCTAAATAGATAGATAAGATAGATAGAACACACCACCACCACCATCACTAAATTTTGGAGGCAAGATTTGGGTCTGAATCCCAGGATCTGAACCCATATCTATACTGGGGAAGGATATTTTCTTTTGCTTTTGGGTTTTTTTTTTTTTTTTTTTTTTTTTGGAGAGGGGGAGGATTCAAGGGTAGACTAGGTTGGTTTTACACACTGGGTCCAGGTGTGGTCCAAGATGGAGAAAAGACTGTGAGAACAGAAGATCTCACCAGATTTCTGCTATTTCAGGCTGAAATGTCATTAGATCATTTCCCAAGAATGCAGTGCCATCATCCTACTCTGGTTCTGACTGAAATTTTAAGTCTAAACTGAAGCCTAAACCTAATCCAGATCTAAAACCACCTCAAAAGGCTCTTTACTTTAGCTGGAGGTGAACAGGTAAAAATAAATTGCACCCTCTATTTTGCCTTGGGCTCCGAGTATTCTCTTATTTTCACTAAATATCTGCCAACTCCTCAACAAAGTATCAGAGAATCAGTGTTGCAATGACTTCTTGTCCTGCGCCATACTAAGTGAGTAGAAGTGCTCTCAAGGTAAACCAGGACTAACCTGATTTCATTCAGGCACAGGATAGCTATTATCTTCCACAATAAATTGATTATGTCCTTATATTAATAAAGCAGTAGACTTGATATATATCTTGATTTTAGTAAGGCTTTTGACACAGTTCCACATGACAGTCCCATAAGCAAATTAGGGAAATGTGGTGTAGATGACATTAGTACAAGGTGAGTGCACAACTGGCTGAAAAACGATATTCAAGGAGTAGTTATCGATAGTTCGCTGTCAAACTAGGAGGGCAGATACAGAGTAAAAGCTGTTTTATCTGGCACTTCACCAGCCAGAAAGCTCTATAAACCAGCATTTGTGATCTTCATTGAAATTCAGGTTTATTGTCTGGTTGGTGCAGGGCCAGCAGGGGGTAGGGGCACGGGGGGGAGGTGGGGGTCTGCAGAGCATAGGCTCTGGGAATGAGTTTGGGTGCCAGAGGAGGTGTGGAGCTGGGGTTGAGGTGCAGGAGGAGATGCAGGGCATGGGCTCTGGGAGGGAGTTTGGGTAAGGGAGGGGGTGAGGGGCTGGGGTGCAGAAGATGGTGCAGGGCACGGGCTCTGGGAAGGGGGTTGGGTGCAGGAGGGGTTGCAGGGCTGGGGGTTGGGGTGCGGGAGGTGGTGCTTGATGCCGGATCCGGTGGGCACTCACCTCAGGTGGCTCCCTGCAAGTGGTGACCTGTTCCGGTTGCTCCTAGGCAGAGGCGCGGCAGGCAGCTCTGCATGCTGCCATCCTGCCCCAAGTGCTGCCTCTGTAGCTCCCATTGGCTGGGAACTGTGGCCAGTGGGAGTTGTGGGGCCAGTGCCTGTGGGTAGAGGCAGCTTACGGAGCCACCTGCCACGCCTCCACCTAGGAGCAGCCGTGACAGGTTGCCGCTTGCGAGGCGCCGCCCAAGGTGAACGCCTCCCAGATCCAGCATCCCTCACCTCCTCCCGCACCCTAGCCCCACATCCCCTCCTACACCCAAACTCAGCCCCTCTTAGTGAACCGGCATTTTTCATTTACCAGCACCCCCATTCCCCCAATATGCTGGATAAAACAGCTTTTACTATAGTCAGTTCCCACAGGGGTCTGTCCTGTGTCCAATATTTGTCAATATTTTTATTAATGATATGGATAATGGAGTGGAGAGAATGCTTATAAAATTTGCTGATGACACCAAGGTGGGAGGGGTTACAAACAATGAAAGACAGGATTAGAAATCAAAATGTCCTTGATGAATTGAGAATTGGTCTGAAATCAACAGGATGAAATTCACTAAAGACAAGTACAAAGTACTACACTTAGGAAGGACAAAAATCAAATACACAAGTAGAAAATGGGAAATAAGTGGCTAGGTAGTAGGACCGCATAAAAGGATTTGGGGGCATAGTGGATTACAAATTGAATATGAGCCAACAATGTGATGCAGTCGCAAAAAGGACAAACATAATTCTGGGATATATTAACAGGAGTGTCATATGTAAGACATGAGAGGTATTGGTTCTGCTCTAGTTGGCACTGATGAGGCCTCAGCTGGAGCACTGTGTCCATTTTTGAGCATCACACTTTCAGAAAGGTGAGGACAAATTGGGGAGAGTCCAGAGGACAGCAACAAAGATGAGAAAAGGTTTAGAGAACTGGACCAATGAGGAAAGTTTAATAAAACTGGGCATGTTTAGCTTTGAGAAAAGATGTCTGAGGGGATACCCGATAACAGTCTTCAAATATGTTAAGGTCTGTTATAAAGAGGATGGTGACCAATGCTGCTGAAAGATGGAAATGCAGTAATTGCCTTAATCTGCAGCAAGGGAGATTTAGGTTAAATATTAGAAAAAAAAACTATTCTAATGCTTAGAAAGTTATGTACTGGAGCAGATTACCAAAGCAGGTTGTGGAGTCTCTGTTATGAGGAGGTTTTTCAGAACAGTTTGGACAAACACCTGTCAAGGATGGTCCAGCTTACTTGGGCCTGCCTCGATGCAGGGGGTTGGACTAGATAACTTCATAACGTCCCTTCCACGACAACATTTCTATGATTGCGACCATTTTCATTGGTCACCAGCCTCTGCAGTAGGAGTCGAAGAGCCTCGAGAGTGGTGATCTAACTTTCATCTATGCTGGTGTTTCTCAAACTGGGGTCCATGGACCCCTGGGGGTCCGTGAGGGAACTCCAGGGGGTGTGTGAGTCATGTCTGTGGCCACCAACCGTGCTGATCAACTCCTCCGCCCCCATTCCAGCACCTCCTGCACACTGCAGAACAGCTGTTCAGTGGCGTGCAGGAGGCATTGGGAGGGGGCGGGGATGGAGCACATTTGAGGGAGTGGGCGGAAAGAGGCGGGGAAGAGGAGGGGCAGGGATGGAGCAGGGGCAGGAAGAGGTGGGGTGGGGGTGGGGCCTTGGGGAAGGGGTGGAGTGTGGGTGGGACCTGGGGCTGAGTCGGGGTTTGGGTGTCCGTGAAAGATTTTAAATCAAAATGTTGGTCCTCGGATTGCTAAAGTTTGGGAACCGCTGATCTATGCCATCCTGCCTTGGAGATGGAGCGGTGTGTAGCTAATATTTGCATGAAAAAGTTCTTTTCTTGAAGTCAGTAGGTGAAATCCTAAGTTCTTCTGGACACTGATTTCTTTAAACTTATGAGTGTCCCCAGTCCTATAGGGAAGATTTAGCCTCCAATTCAGATGTCTGGTCATTCAGCAGTATCACGGTGCCTTGTGTGGGTCACAGCTGAGAATGCCAAACTCAGAACAGACTGTCAGAAAAGAGGGCAGCCACAACCGCACTGGTGATATATTCTATAATTAAACTTAACCAAACCAGCAACAACTGTGCAAACCTGTATTGCTACACTAGCTGAACATGGAGTCACAAACAGTCTCCCTCAGGCACTCCAGCCCCTATTTCTTAACATAACCAAGCAATTTATGTGTGTATTCCACATAAGTAACATTATGAGACATTTTAAGATTTCTAAATATCAATCTATAAGACTCAGGGGTGATTTTTAAATCTCTTCAATACATTTTCTTCAAAGATTTTATATACCATAGCATCTTTCACCTCCATTTCATGAAGTATCAGTCTGGCTTTTCCAGTCAATCTGGTAAAGAGGATTAGCATAAATCATTCCCTGGAATCGTATGGATTTCACAGTCGCTCAAAGGTGGATAAAAACTCCTCAATACACTCATTTTTGTGACAAATTGGACAGGGTTTTCCCCATTCTCTGCTGTTGAGAGGGGATGGTCCTCCAGGCTGTGGCAGATTCTTTTGCTTGTCTAGGACTTGGAGCTGCAGCTCGTGAGCTACCTTAACAGCCTCCAGCTGCTCCCTGCATCTTTTGCAAGCCTCCTTGGCTTTCTCCTCAGCTTCTTTCTCCATTGCAGCAATTGCTTTCTTCTCCCTCACTCGGAGTTCTGCCATTTTTTCTTTATGCTCAAACTGTTGCGTATCTGCCAGCGTCTGCATTTCGATTGCCTCTGTGGCTGCAGCATCTGCTTTTTGGCCCTGGCCCAGGAGCAAATCTCTTGTCTCCTGATCTGAGATGTCCGCTTTAAGAGCAGTTCTTCCATTTTTATATAATGTTTAAAGTGTTTTTTTAGACAGGATCCACATATGACCGTGGTTCAGATATTGCAACTAATCTTTAACCCTTAAAACTCTCAATATCAAATTTAAATTTTAAGCAGCACTGGGTTCTGATCCAAAGCCCGGTTGACCTGTGGTATATGGACCCTGCTATCACTACACCAAATGTTACACTACCTAGTATGGGACACAGCTAAGAATGCCAATTTCGGGTCAGACTGCCAGAAAACAGGGTGTGTACCCCAAATGGGTGGTATACTCTATCATAAGACTTCACCAAGCCAGTAAGAAATTGTGTGCTTCCAAATTACTGTACTAGTTATTGTGAAGCCACAGACCCTTCAGGCCCTCTAGTCCTTCATGCACCACCAGGCAAACCAGACTCTATGATGAAAGGCTATTAAACCCCCAGATTCATCACCATCAAGTTCTTCCAGCTCCAGAGAGTCAGCCACTCATCCCAGGTCAATATGTATTTCAGGATCTCACCCCCAAACCACTCTGGTAGCCAATCCTTTAGTAAACTAAAACTAAAGGTTTATTAATAAAGAAAAAGGAAAAGAAAAAGAAAAGAGTTACTAATAGGTTAAAGAGTAGCAGCCGTGTTAGTCTGTATCCGTAAAAAGAAAAGGAGGACTTGTGGCACCTTAGAGACTAACAAATTTATTAGAGCATAAGCTTTCGTGAGCTACAGCTCACTTCATCGGATGCATCCGATGAAGTGAGCTGTAGCTCACGAAAGCTTATGAGCTGTTTGAGCTGTTTGTCTCCTGACATTTTTTCCATTATATCAAAAGCCATAGGTGACAATTGGGCTCAGCCTGCCTCTATCCCAGGAAGATTTTTGTCTTTGTGAGCCATGCAAAGTCTAATTTAGTTTTCTACATCCACTAAAAGCAGGAGGTATACTGTTGTATGAATATGGAACATTCACTGCAACTGCAAGCAGGAGGGTAATTTGTAACAGAATAGGCTCTATAGCAGGGGGATAGAAAGGAAAGAAGACTTCCTGAAAATCAGCTAGTTTTTCAGGCAGATGAAAATGTGATGTAGCTTGTCATTGATTTGTCAAAACAAAACAAAAAAATCAATAGGGCAGAACAAGTTTCAAAATGGGAATTTAATTTAGGCAGTGAAACAATAACATCACAGTAAATATTTGTATTCAGCTAGAAATCAACTGCAGCTTGCAACTGAATCAATGTAGTGAAATGTATTTTAGATGGGTATTATTCAGTATGAAGGACCAAACCCTGAGATACATATAGGATCCTTACTCCTATGTTCTTTACAACCTCAGTGGGCTTCCAGTCCCACCTGACAGCTCTGCCTAAAGAATGCCTCTTCCCTGTACATCTACTGACACGTGTCACAGTCAGGCAAAGTCTTTAACTTGGCCTCTGAAGGAAGGGATAGGACTGGGGGCGGCCAAGCAACTCTACAGCCACCGCTTAGAGCAATCTCCCCATCAAAATTTGATGACAACTCTGCAGGAGTGGTCCCTATAAAAATACCAAATCACTGTAACTTACACTCATTTTGCAGACCTAGTGAATGCTGCATTGGTGCCAGATATGCTACTGTTTCCCTTACAAACATACCACTGTTACAAGTAACTTACAGCTATGTAAATGTAATATTACTTACCTCACCATTTTCATCACTTTTCAGTCAGACTCCTTCATTCCTCTTTCTTCTGATCCCACCATACTTTACAAGCTACTTTCACCAGATGAACCTTCCTTCAGTACTGGAGAATACTTCTACCTCTCTTTGCAGACCATATCTTCCTCACTCAGTGTTAATGCATTCATACGAGAAATCTGAACTGACCTTTTTTCTTTTTCTTTCTGAACAAGTTTTTCCTTATTAGTTACACTTTATATTAAAGGTACACCTATGAAGAGTTTATAAAGGGTTAATAAGATGAACACATATTTTAATACATGGGTATTCAATTGTTATGTAGGTCAACAGGTTGCTAATAACCATCTATAACACAGCCTACTGACCTGCTTACAATCATCTGTAACATATACTACTTATGTCTATAAAATGCTCCTAGCTTTATTCTTTATTGATTAACCTTTCATAAACTCATTATAAACTTATCCTTAATTTAATGTGCCAGTATTAAATTAATGACATTTACAAATATCTTGATTTAATCATGGAAAAGCTATTTAAAATTAATACTCAATATTTGACAAATGCACATCTGTCAGATGTTTGACATCTGGAAGATTTGTGGGGGGGGGCAACGCAAAAGTGCCTGCTCTGCCCTAGGATCCCTCAAGAATTGTGTATTAAAAACGTAAATACTTCAGTTTCCATGATCAATCATTTCAAATGATAAATAAAACAAATTTAAGCATAGCTATCACTAAAGCTCCATCTAGAACGTTTTTAACCATTTTGGATGGAATGAAAACAACTAATGCAGACCATGCTATTCAAGAGACCCATCTATTTTCTAGTGCACAATTGTAAAGTTTCAGTTTTATGCCATAAATCTATTTCCCACTGATGTGCTTTATGGAAAGCATTTTCTCCAAGGCAACTAGTGTTCTCACGTCCCATGTGTACTTCATGCACTCATTCATGATTCCAAAATTAACCTCTGATGCAGCCAGCAGGTGTACTAAAAGCAAGGTTTTTATTATGCTCCCCCAATTAACCGCACACACCACAAATGTATTAGACCCAGCTGGATTGTTGTTGTTGTCATTTCAGAGAAAGAAGCAAAATGTAGATGACAATTAGCACATGTAGTACAATGTTGAAACATCTTTCAGCGGTTTAACCTTCTTACTTACATTCATAAATATCTGACTCAGATAAAGCCCAATTAAAGAGCTACTGACTGAGTCCAGTAAGGTACACAACGTAACTGTGTTTGCTTTGTGCAGTTGTGTTTCACACTGAAGCAAATATGATGAATGCTGCCAATGTTTCATAGGCCAAATTTTCAGCTGGGTGTGTACCAGACCTCCACTTGTATGCATGTCACAATGCATGCAAATATATGCATTCCCATTTTTAGCAGGTGGAATTATTTTATACCCACTTTGCACAGATGCAAAAGTGGAATCCACACAGATATGTAAGTGACTAAACTCCAGATTTAGATACCTAAATCTCAGGTATAGATAGGTGCCTAAATCCTAGTTTTGGCTTCACTGTAATCCACAAAACACCTGCTGAATCCTGTAGGTGTCTGAACTCACTCAGTGCCTATGTTTTTCAGAGTCTTTCCCTAGCCCACTGACTATTCCACTGTGGATAAATACTTAAACAATCACTGGGTGCAGGAGCTAGAGAGAGAGAGAGAGAGAATGGGAATGATTCTCTAGTCCAGTGGTTAGGGCCCTCACCACCTTAAGTCTAGTTCCCCTGCTTGAATCACTCTCTCTTTCTTTATCCAGAGTGCAATAGCTTTAACAGGAGAGCCTGAGGGAGACCCACATCAAAATATTCCATTTTCCACTCGTTAGAGCACTCTCCTGAGAGGTTAGAGACTCTTCTTCAAATCCTTTATCCTTTTTGGAAGAGAGGAAGGAATTGTACCTGTTTTTTCCACATCGCAGCTAGTGCTCAAACCTCTAGGCTCAAAGTTATAAGGTGAGCAGCACAAACACCTCCTCTGGCCATTTTGTGTAGAGTGAGACAGGCGTCTAACTCATTCCCTCAAAAAATGTCGTAACCACCTAAACTGCATGACTCCAGGAGGCAGATTCTCATTCATTGATTGCTAAATTGACACAGGTGCCTCCCTGAAGACTGGACTTAGCTATCTATCTCTGAGAAAGGTGTAGGACTGAGCACACACCCCTCTCCTTGCCATCTCCCATTGCCTAGTTTAGACAGGAAGCCACCTAGTGTGCTGGCTTTTGTGGATGACATACTTAGGTACCAGTCTCTCCCCATTCATTGTACTGGGAACCTAGGCAGCTTTGTGGATCGCGGTGTTATCCCTGTGGTTTTCTAGATGCCTAAAAGTTATGCATTGCAATGCTCAATGTTACAATGTCTAAGTCCCTTTGTGGAGCCTACCCCCCCCCCCCCAGTGATGACACAAGTTGTAAGGCAGTGAAGAACAATGACTTAATTCACAAAATACAAAAATCCTTGTTTACTTCCAAAAGGGAATTATAGAATGACTGAAAATACTAAAGACAATCACAACCCCAATTCCAACCCCCTGGAATTTTGGAGGGAAGAAGAAAGAATCAAATCTTTTGTATTTATACTTCACAATAGAGATGCAATGCTGGGTGAGGATTCTGCTACTGGATTTTTATTTTCCTTTTTTCTATTTTTTTTAAAGTCTCCAGCAAGAGAGGAGCAACGTATCACACTGCCAGACTTAGCAAGCAGAAGTTGCAGTACAATACACCAGTGACAGTTAATTAGGAGCCATATATTGAAATCTGCCTTAATACCATGCTATGAAGACTATCTTCTGTGTGCAAATAAGCTTAATTAGTGCAACAGTCTTAACTGATTATGGAGGAGAATAAAAATAAACGAGTGTAGGTTTACCTACCTACAGAATAACAGCAAATCATAATTAAAACAAACTTCCCCAAGGAAGAGAAATGTAGAGAAAGATTTTGCCTTTAAACATTTGCATTGTAAATCAGGACTCATTTCATTCCTTGTCAATAAGTTGCCTTATTCTCTCTTCTCTGTGCACCCCATTTGTTTTTTATAAAACACTACAGAGGGTTCATGACGGGATGTACAAACATCTGGTGCTTGGCTGGCTAGTTCTGGCTTGCATGCTGAGGGTCTAACTGATTGCCATATGTGGAGTTGGGAAAGACTTTTCCCACAAGTTAGATTGGCAGGGACCTTGGGGATTTTTCCATCTTCCTCTGCAGCATGAGGTGTGAGTCACTTGCCAGGATCATCTAGGTGTATCTCACTTAATCATATTCCCTGCCATTGCAGGGGCCTGGGCTATTGATGCACCTTGGTCCCTCCAATTCTCCACCTGTTGCACATAATATTTTAGTCTCCTGAGAGATGTAATGCCTTAATCTAAATTAGATTAGCCTGAGGGTGCTGATGATGTTGGTGGCCTGTGACATACTGCAATACAGTGGGACAGAAGGGGTTAATGAGATTTTTGTGGACTCAAACAGTCCTACTATGCCTGCAGAAGTTGTCAAGCCTGGAGGGAGGAGTTAAAAGGGCTGAACTTGGGTCAGGTGTGGGTTGTCCAGGAAGGAAAGTAGATGACTAGCTCTCACTCAATAGGTTTCAGATGAGTTGGATGTTTGGCAGATAGAGCCTCGCTCAGTGAAGGTAGACCTGTAATAGGGAATATAATGCAGCTGTGAAGGAAAGCTAGGGAAGGTGGTCTGCTCAGGGCTTTCTGTGCTGGTAGAGAAACTTGCAGGGAGATTCCTGTAAGGTGCAGAACTGCCCTGTGAGGGGAGTGGAAAAAACTCTCCTGCTGCAGAACTAGGTGGGTGGCCAAAAGTGCTAAGGAGCTCTGCTATGGACCTGTAGAAGAGGTCTAGAGAGAGTGATGCTAATACACAGTGAGTCTGGGGGAGAGTCTTTAAGAAAGGCCCAATACAGGGTAAAGTACAAAGTGGTCCAGGGAGGCAGCAAGGGGTCTTTGTAGATAAGCCTTCAGTGGTTTTTAAAGGATCCCTGAGCTGGAACCTAGCGGAGGGGGCAAGTCTGGGTTCCCCTACTAGGCTGCTGAAGAAGGTGGAGCAGAAACACCCTGACTAGGAGTAAGGATTATTGGAACTCACCCTTCCCCCCCCCCACCCCCAAATATCAGGGGTAAGGACTAGTGACTCTGGAGTTGGACCAAAAGCCCAAAGGGAAGTCAATAGACTATTATTTGTTGGACTAATAAATTACACTGAAAGGGGTGGGACTATATGTTACCTAGCTGGAGGATCAAGTTGCAAGAAGAAGCTGACCACTACAGGCTCCCAGCAGCTGTCAACAGGGGGTGCCAAAGACAGAGAGCCCACTCTCCAATGCCCAGCCACAAGAAGTGCACCTGCTGGGAAGTCCTACTCCTAGAGGGTTTTTTAATAACTATGGACCAAATACACTTTATCAGAAGGAGGGGGGGGGGGAAGAGAGAGACATTGTATGTTTGAATAAACTTGCATGAAGGAAAAGTCTGTCACCTTAAGTTTGATACCCTGCTGTTTTACACTAGTTGTATCTTCACTGAGGTGATAGAGTAATATGCAAAGTGTCCTAGAGTTGTTGTTGTTTTGTTTTTTTTTAAAGATCTATACTAGGGGGAAACTGTAATTCGATATTGGAAATGGTGGAGTGTAAAAATAGTGTATCTAAATGATCTATGTCCAGTAATCCTCCTTAGTCAGAACATTCACACTTATCTACAGGTGATTAGCTCACTAAAGAGAGATGTGTCTGCAGTCTGTTATCTACTTAGTGCCAGATTCTGGCTCCCTTGCTCATGTGGAGTAGCACCTCACTATGCAGCTAGTCCTATTAATTTCAACAAGACTACACACAGTGACGGTGGCATAATCTGTCTCTTGTCCCCTTTAAATGCCACTTCTCATACTAATCTTGGTAACAAGAGGCTAGATTTTAATACCCCTGCTCGTACTGAGTAGCACTTCACACAACAAGTAATCCTATGAGTTCAGTGATAAGGTACTAGTTAATGAGTATGGTTGCATGATAAGGTACTAGTTAATGAGTATGGTTATCTGAACCTGGCTTGTAATAAAAAGGATTAATTGCAGAGGTAGCATCTGTCCCACACCAGAAGGAAATGTAGACACTTCCATGTGTAGACATACCTGAGCTAGCTTAGATCTAAATATTCATGAGTGTTTTGCTTTGCTTTGCTTCCCCCACAACTGGGCAAAAGCTACTGCTATAGAATTTCACTTTGTGCCCATAATCTGACTAGTTCTAATCTCTGAAGTAACCCTAACACAGTTTTTGTGAGCCAGCCTCATTATGACAAATAAAATCAGGGGAAAGAGACTTTTGGTGAATCAGTTGAATCAGAGGAAAAATGCTCAGGCCATGGACCCTTACTCGGTCCCTCCATGGATTACATTTCAGAGGAATGCCAACTACATTGGTTTTTGGCAGGTCAAGTTCAAAACACAAATATTGCACCTTTGGTCCCTTCCTGCGTGTAGTTTTTCAAGTAGAGGGGTAACCGGGGTTTTGTTTTTCAGCTTTACTATAAATCAAGAGAAGTATTAAGAATTCAAGAAATGTAAAGTTTGGCTACCATTTGATTTCATTTTTTGTGGCTACTGGTTGCAGATTCCTTTTGTGTCTTTTGACTGTGAGCTCATTACTGTGTGTGTGTTTTTGATGAAATATTTCGGCAAGGAATAATGTCGCAACTGAGAAGGATCAAGTATTTAACAGCAGAGAGTGAAGTGAAGAGAAGAAAGTGGTTTGGATCAAAAGTTAATCCCAGTGATTCTGCAAAACTTCATACTTTGAAACTATTTTTTTTAAAAAATGTTCTTTTGGCAGTTACTGTCTTGTATCTAGGTTACATCTCCTGCAAAGAGCAAAATATATGGATGCAACGCAGGTCAAAAAGTATCTCAATACCCTTTTTCCTCTATTACTTTAGTATTCTATCAGCCAGCTAACACTAGGAGCCCAGCCATTAAATACCATGAATGTCAACAAGAGCTTGAATGTTTTCCACTTACCTCCACATTTTTCTGTATACCAGATGAGATTTTTTTTCTTTTAAAAAATTGTTTGTATGAGTGTTTACGTCACACACCTTCTCTCTCTATAATATCTTTTATTGGACCAACTTCAGTTGGTGAGAGAGACCAGTTTCTGAGTTTACAAAGCTCTTCTTCGGGTGTTCAGGAAACAGAAGGTGATCCAGTAAAAGATATTACCTCACCCATCTTGTTTCTCTAATATCCTGGGACAGACACAGCTCAATTTGTGTAGATACCTGCTCAATGTTACCTGCATGTTACCAGATATTACCTCACCCATCTTGTTTCTCTAATATCCTGGGACAGACACAGCTCAATTTGTGTAGATACCTGCATCTGCTGTCTTTTCTGGCAGGTCCTGCTTCTGCCCTCTCCCACTCCTTAAGATATATGTCACTGCCTCCTAACGTCTTTCTCCATACCCTTTCTCTGAGTTATATCACCCACTCAGACAATTAGCATCTCTATGCTGCTGACTCTCAAATTTACCTTTTCGCTCTGCCCTGTCTCCATCCAATCCCTATCTATCTCAGCCTATGTCTAGGACATCACCTCTAGGACATCAACTCATTTTCAGCTGATTAATATGTCCAAAATGGAATTGTTTGTTTTTCCTGTCAATATTAACATGGTGCTGTTGTCGCCCATCATTCAGGCCTGTAACTGGGATCCAATTTGACTCCAACTGCTCCCTCCCTACACACATCAATGACATGTCCAAATCCTGCTGATTTTTTTTTTCTACATAAGATCTGATCTTTGAATTGTTCTGTCTCCAGCCTCACAACTAAAACTCTTACCCAGTCTCTCATCTCGTTTTTGATGACTGTAATATCCTTCTTTTTGACACCCACATCATTCCTCTCAATGTGATAAGAAATGCAAGCACAAAAATTGTTTTCCTAATTTATCAATCTCACCCTGTAACCACTCCCCAGAGTGGTTCTCTAATTCTCCTCTGCAGCAAATTTAATGAGAGATGAATTCAAGAGGTTGAGTTGGCTGAGTCCAAGGAATTTTAAAATATAGATGAGAGTGCATTAGGGGACTAATGAAAAGCTGTGGTGATGGTGTTTAAAGACCGGTTTCTTGGGGTGAAGAATAGTCTTGCCTCATTCTGTACACTTTGGATTTTAGTAGGGATTAGGAAGGCAATTATACTTCCTCTCCCTGCTAGAATCCTACCTCTAATTGTGAGCCAGCAGAAACCTCAGAAATTACTAAACAGAAATAGCACTAGAGAGGCTGAGCAAAGGAAAGTAAATTCAGTGTAATCATTGTGGTTTACTAGACAGGGCAATTAAACTCTGTAGCAAGAGGTGGACGGTTATTGTTCTTATACAAATATGTGCATTTTCTCTCATTAAACGTTTGCATCAGGCTCCACAGGAAAAGACCATCTGGGCTTTTGAGCTCCATAAATATTTAAATGCATAAACTTTAGATCACCTATGAATAAAATATACTGTTTAAGATTTTGGCTTCCACCACAAAGTAGTATTAAAAATGTATGCCCATGCGGGGGGTTCGTTGACCTTCGGTGGAATGGCTAGTAGTGTTCTGATGCAAGCCAGTCGCGGTCAGGAAGTACTATAATGACTCCTTTTATTCAAATAGCTGTCGTGGTGTTAAACACACTGTGCAGCCTGTAAAAGATATTGAAATGTAGGCAGCGTTCTTTGTCAATGGAAGAGAGAGAGAGTGGCTTTTGAATGTGAACGCCAGCACACCCAGTGTGAATCCTGATGTGACAAGTCAATAGGTAGGCTAAACACTTGTTCTCTATAGCACTCTCTAGAGAGAGAGACTGGAATTTTTACAGACTCTCCACAGTTAGCTCTCAAATGCATCCCCACACTTGGAATTGCCCTTGGGGTCATGCCACTCCCAGTTAGAATGTGATTACTCTTTAAGGTTTTCAAAGCACCATGTAATCAGTGCTCTTGCTTCTGCAAAGCTGTTTTAGTAAGCAGTGTACAAAGAACCTTATGGTACAATAGTTGCCATTAAAAACTCGGCATTTTCTAACAGTTATCACACCATGGTAACTAAGCTGCTACAGTTATTTCATATTCTAAGTACAAGAGTGGGTAGAGCTGGGTGAAATCTTTCAGCAGAAACTCTTTCTACCCACCAAAAAAGGCATTTTTGTGTCCTCTCTCAATTTGTGTTGACTTTGCCAAATTGTTTAGGTCAGAGGTAGGGAAACCAACCCAAGAAATCAAAACTTTCCACTTTGATATTTTAAAAATGAAACATTTTGATTGAAATGACTCTTCATTTCAAAATTTCCCTCAATTGAATTGAACATTTCATTAGACCTGGAAAAAAAAACTTTCCTCCCCCCCACATTTTAATTCACTTAATTTTGGGGGGAAGAAAAATTGTTATTCACACAATTCTAGGGTTAGGGGAGAAGTAATGTGGTAACATTCAGAAGTCAACATTTACCACGTATTTACTCCTGGAGTTTCAAAGTAGGAATTAGCTTTATGTGGTAAAAGTAACTAAGGTAAAGTAAAAAAATACCCAATGCTAGAAGTGTAAACTTGAACTGTAGCCAAGAGGCACTTCTAATTTTAAAAATGTATTTAAGTGTCAGCTGATGACTGCTCAGAGCTCCGGTACGAAACTGTAGAAAAACCTGAGTGTCTCTGGATTAAGTTTAGAAGTGTGTGCAACAAGAGTGATGTAGTGGTGGGAGTCTGCTATAGACCACCGGACCAGGGGGATGAGGTAGATGAGGCTTTCTTCTGGCAGCTCACGGAAGCTACTAGATCGCATGCCCTGATTCTCATGGGTGACTTTAATTTTCCTGATATCTGCTGGGAGAGCAATACTGCGGTGCATAGACAATCCAGGAAGTTTTTGGAAAGCGTAGGGGACAATTTCCTGGCGCAAGTGCTAGAGGAGCCAACTAGGGGGGGCGCTTTTCTTGACCTGCTGCTCACAAACCGGGTAGAATTAGTGGGGGAAGCAAAAGTGGATGGGAATCTGGGAGGCAGTGACCATGAGTTGGTTGAGTTCAGGATCCTGACGCAGGGAAGAAAGGTAAGCAGCAGGATACGGACCCTGGACTTCAGGAAAGCAGACTTCGACTCCCTCAGGGAACGGATGGCCAGGATCCCCTGGGGGACTAACTTGAAGGGGAAAGGAGTCCAGGAGAGCTGGCTGTATTTCAAGGAATCCCTGTTGAGGTTACAGGGACAAACCATCCCGATGAGTCGAAAGAATAGTAAATATGGCAGGCGACCGGCTTGGCTTAACGGTGAAATCCTAGCGGATCTTAAACATAAAAAAGAAGCTTACAAGAAGTGGAAGGTTGGACATATGACCAGGGAAGAGTATAAAAATATTGCTCGGGCATGTAGGAATGAAATCAGGAGGGCCAAATCGCACCTGGAGCTGCAGCTAGCGAGAGATGTCAAGAGTAACAAGAAGGGTTTCTTCAGGTATGTTGGCAACAAGAAGAAAGCCAAGGAAAGTGTGGGCCCCTTACTGAATGAGGGAGGCAACCTAGTGACAGAGGATGTGGAAAAAGCTAATGTACTCAATGCTTTTTTTGCCTCTGTTTTCACTAACAAGGTCAGCTCCCAGACTGCTGCGCTGGGCATCACAAAATGGGGAAGAGATGGCCAGCCCTCTGTGGAGATAGAGGTGGTTAGGGACTATTTAGAAAAGCTGGACGTGCACAAGTCCATGGGGCCGGACGAGTTGCATCCGAGAGTGCTGAAGGAATTGGCGGCTGTGATTGCAGAGCCATTGGCCATTATCTTTGAAAACTCGTGGCGAACCGGGGAAGTCCCGGATGACTGGAAAAAGGCTAATGTAGTGCCAATCTTTAAAAAAGGGAAGAAGGAGGATCCTGGGAACTACAGGCCAGTCAGCCTCACCTCAGTCCCTGGAAAAATCATGGAGCAGGTCCTCAAAGAATCAATCTTGAAGTACTTGCATGAGAGGAAAGTGATCAGGAACAGCCAGCATGGATTCACCAAGGGAAGGTCATGCCTGACTAATCTAATCGCCTTTTATCATGAGATTACTGGTTCTGTGGATGAAGGGAAAGCAGTGGATGTATTGTTTCTTGACTTTAGCAAAGCTTTTGACACGGTCTCCCACAGTATTCTTGTCAGCAAGTTAAAGAAGTATGGGCTGGATGAATGCACTATAGGGTGGGTAGAAAGCTGGCTAGATTGTCGGGCTCAACGGGTAGTGATCAATGGCTCCATGTCTAGTTGGCAGCCGGTGTCAAGTGGAGTGCCCCAAGGGTCGGTCCTGGGGCCGGTTTTGTTCAATATCTTCATAAATGATCTGGAGGATGGTGTGGATTGCACTCTCAGCAAATTTGCGGACGATACTAAACTGGGAGGAGTGGTAGATACGCTGGAGGGGAGGGATAGGATACAGAAGGACCTAGACAAATTGGAGGATTGGGCCAAAAGAAATCTGATGAGGTTCAATAAGGATAAGTGCAGGGTCCTGCACTTAGGACGGAAGAATCCAATGCACCGCTACAGACTAGGGACCGAATGGCTAGGCAGCAGTTCTGCGGAAAAGGACCTAGGGGTGACAGTGGATGAGAAGCTGGATATGAGTCAGCAGTGTGCCCTTGTTGCCAAGAAGGCCAATGGCATTTTGGGATGTATACGTAGGGGCATAGCGAGCAGATCGAGGGACGTGATCGTCCCCCTCTATTCAACATTGGTGAGGCCTCATCTGGAGTACTGTGTCCAGTTTTGGGCCCCACACTACAAGAAGGATGTGGATAAATTGGAGAGAGTCCAGCGAAGGGCAACAAAAATGATTAGGGGTCTAGAACACATGACTTATGAGGAGAGGCTGAGGGAGCTGGGATTGTTTAGCCTGCAGAAGAGAAGAATGAGGGGGGATTTGATAGCTGCTTTCAACTACCTGAAAGGGGGTTCCAAAGAGGATGGCTATAGACTGTTCTCAATGGTAGCAGATGACAGAATGAGGAGTAATGGCCTCAAGTTGCAGTGGGGGAGGTTTAGATTGGATATTAGGAAAAACTTTTTCACTAAGAGGGTGGTGAAACACTGGAATGCGTTGCCTAGGGAGGTGGTGGAATCTCCTTCCTTGGAAGTTTTTAAGGTCAGGCTTGACAAAGCCCTGGCTGGGATGATTTAACTGGGAATTGGTCCTGCTTCGAGCAGGGGGTTGGACTAGATGACCTTCAGGGGTCCCTTCCAACCCTGATATTCTATGATTCTATGATTCTATGATTTCTATGGGACAGAAACTTTAATGTCACATTTTTTTAGTACTGTAGTTGTCATTCTTTCCCACACCACTACCACTCCCTTTTGTTATAGGGCCTTCCTCCCATTTAGCAATATGGCAAGGGCAGGATGGGTCACAGCCCATGTCTCCTCTTCAACCCCTGTAATTTGTGGACCAGTGCCTGCATCTCATTTTCCTTTTATTGTAACTTATTTCTCCTTAACAATTGGCCAACAAACACAATTTTCTGTGATAGCCATAATAATGTACAATGCCATCTCTTATGCTATCTCAGGCCCCTAGACATCAGTGCACATGATATGCAAATCAATTCTATGAATATTGTTTCTGCTGAGGACACTATAGAATTGAAAATTGAAAGTGCCTATTGTGTGCCGGTGAAAATGCTTGCTGTTTTGGAAAATGTGCTTTTTTATTATAATTGCTGCATACTGACACAATATGTTCACTCTGACTAAAAGGGAGAGAGGATTTAAAAATATGCAACATTATCCTTGTTGAGTTCCACAGCAATTCTGCTGTCCTTGTTCAGGAAAATCTTCCACAGATGCCAGCGGGGCATTTTGCCTGGATGAGGAATACAGAGCCTAAGGCACCGCAATCATGTGAGGCAAAGGTATTTAAAAGGACTTTGAGTCAGATTTTTAAAAATATTTAGACACCTAAAGATGCAGATAGGCACCTAAAAGGATTTTTAAAAGTGGCTAACTCCCACTGAAATAATACCTTTGTGAACCTAGCCCTAGATTGCCAAGAGATGTAGGGAAGGATCCACAAAATAACTTAGGTGTCTAAATACCAAATTCCACTCCACTGTGGTCCCCAGAATTCCCACCGAACCCTGTAAGTGCCTAAACTCACTCAACATCTAACTTTTGCAGTAAAAGTTCCGTAGGTGCCTATATGCCTCTGGGATGTGCACTGCTACCACCTCCCCTGTATGTGTTCAGATATCTAAGCCAACCAGGGGAAGATAGGTATTCAGCTGCCTAACTCGCATCCTGGATTGGGCCCCTGTAGGAGAACTGAGAGGGGACCTATTGAATCCAGTCCCATTCAAAATCTGATAGGAGGAGAAGCTGGAGGTGGTGCTACCCACTTGATAAATTTTAGCCAGTAATTAGAGCACTTTCCTGAGGAGCGGGAGACCCAGGTTCAATTTCCCATCCCTGCTAGAGAAGGAGAATGCTCTACCTACTGTGGTATGGGACATTCTGATGTGGTGGGGGGGCTCTCTCAATCTATCCTGTTGAAACTGTTCCGCTGTGGATAAATAAGTGATTGGAGCAGGGGGACTAAACCCAGGGTCTCCCACCTTCCAGGTGGGCGCATGAACCACTGGACCTCAGAATCACTTCCATTCTCATGTGCGGTCTTTTTCTCTCATGTCAATGACTATAGAAGTATTTATCCAGAGTGAAATGTTTTGGTCAACCTGAATCTGCATTTGTCAGCAAAACAAAAAAAAGTTTCAGAGCTACCCACTCCCTTATACATACAAATGCTTATCAGGATAGGGCCCTGTCATAAATATAAAGGGAAGGGTAAACACCTTTAAATCCCTCCTGGCCAGAGGAAAAACCCTTTCACCTGTAAAGGGTTAAGAAGCTAAGACAACCTCGCTGCCACCTGACCAAAAAGACCAACGAGGAGATGAGATACTTTAAAAGCTGGGGGGGGCGGGAACAAAGGGTTCTCTCTGTCTGTGTGTCTTTTGCTGGGACCAGAGCAGGAATGCAGGTGAGAACTCCTGCAAAGAGTTAGTAAGCAATCTAGTTAGATATGTGTTAGATTCTGTTTTGTTTAAATGGCTGATAAAATAAGTTGTGCTGAATGGAATGTATATTCCAGTTTTTGTGGTTTTTTTGTAACTTAAGGTTTTGCCTAAAGGGATTCTCTATGTTTTGAATCTGATTACCCTGTAAGGTATTTACCATCCTGATTTTACAGAGGTGATTCTTTTACTTTAATTAAAATTCTTCTTTTAAGAACCTCTTTGTTTTTTCATTGTTCTTAAGATCCAAGGGTTTGGGTCTGTGTTCACCTATGCAAATTAGTGAGGATTTTTTATCAAGCCTTCACCAGGAAAGAGGGTGTAGGGCTAGGGGGGATTTTGGGGGCAAAGACATTTCCAAGTTGGCTCTTTCCCTGTTATATTTGTTAGACGCTTGGTGGTGGCAGCAATAAAGTCCAGGGGCAAAAGGTAAAATAGTTTGTACCTTGGGGAAGTTTTAACCTAAGCTGGTAAAAATACGCTTAGGGGGGTTTTCATGCAGGTCCCCACATCTGTACCCTAGAGTTCAGAGTGGGGAAGGAACCTTGACAGGCCCTTAGGCAGGAACAGGATGTTTATAAAACCTTTCTTTACATTGTTTCATTGCCATGGTTAGGTTTCTTCACTGTCTGAAATCTGGACATAAACCACAAAAATGCTGTGAATCAAATTCTAGGCGAGATTATTAGTTAGAAAACTAGATTCCCTCCCCACCCTTAATTCTTTTTTCATCCTGAACTCCACTTCCAAAAATTAAGCTTTTTCTTATGTTGGTACTGCTGAGTAAAATGTTCATGTTTCTTATCTGAGTATTTTAAATAAGTGACACCACAGGGTTTGTCCAAAGTTTGGCCAATTGTAGAACTCGTACTCAGTGAGCCACAAAACAGTTACTGTGAAACTAATCCTATGTTTTCATCCACCTGCTCAACGCCGTATTTCCATTATTTTTTGTCAACTTTACAACAGGAGCACTTTTCTCTTCTCAGTAGTCTTTTTTGTTGAAAAGGGAGTGCTGGGAGGGAAGGAAAGGAAAATCTAAGTGTTTGGTTGTTAGCATAAGACCAGTAAGGAATGGAATTTTTGGTTCTGGATGTCTGTTAGCAGTAATATTTTGTTGTACCTCCCTATATGGCCAGCAATCATACGGTAGGGGTTTAGTTCACAGACAATTTAAACCAATGAAAGGATCCCCGTTGAATTCAATGGGCTTTGGATTTAGGCTGCTATGCATAATGTGTAGTAACAATACTATGCTTCTCCTTTTATGGTCCCATGCTATTGCATTATTTTACTGTGTGAGGTGGTTTGACCTGTTATACAGGAGGTCAGACTAGACTGGTGTTTCTCTACCAGTGGGTCATGACCTCCTCGGTGTGGGGGAAGTCAGAAAAGGCAATGAAGGAGGTTGTGAGGCAGTGAAAATTTTATTATCTAAAATAAAAGAAGAAATCCACAACAACCAAACCACCACTTCGCAAACACCCTTATCCTTCAAGGTCAAGTAGTCTCTGAACCTCTCTAAACACGCGCATACATTTCACAGGCTTATTGTTGGGTTTTGTTTACTCTTCTACAGTAATTGTAAGGGGATTGTGAGAATTTTTGACTTTGAATACAGGGTCAACAACCTGAAAAGATTGAGGAAACACTGGCATAGATGATCATAATGGTCTTCTCTGGCCTTCAGATCTGAGTCTTTTGTGCTTTAAAAAAATTCATATTTTTACATTTTTAAATTCTTTACATTTGTTTATAAATATACCCAAACACACAACAATTCAACTGATAATATTGAAATTAGATAGAATTAACAAATGTAATGTATGAACATTTGAAAAACTATTAGAACATGGAGTAAAGTCTTTCCATATCCTACAGTCTGGTGGTGATTAGAAATTGTAACTGACTCTGATACAGATATATTGTCTCCATCCAGGTATCATGAAAGATTATTAGAATTTTTATCTCTATCTAAGCAAATATTTTGAAGTAAGCAAAGATCAGAATGTTGTGAGGTCAATAGACCCATCAGTGCTTGGGGAGATTTACTTTATTCAGTTCATACATGTTTCACGAGAGTGAATATATTATATTTATATGAACCACTGATAAAGCCTATATTTACAGCATCGTGAATAATAGCATCAATAACTACCCTTATGAAAAAGCATGGGCTTTATCAGAAGTGCCCAAATGATTTATGAATGCAAGTCCCACTTACTTCAAATGGGCTCTGTGTTCCTAAAACAGAAGCTTTTGAAAATTCCACCACGTAACTTTAGTCTGACTAAAGTTACAATAGAAGCATAGTCAGAAGGCATGCTACTATATTCCATAAGAGTTGTCCTCCTGAAAATCAACTCATTGATATGCAAAATGAGTTTTTCAGTGCAAGTCTTGGGTATTAATCCCATACCTCAAAACTCAAATGTATTCATTAGATTTGGGGGTGGGGGGATGAAGAGCAATGCCAGGAGCTACCATGTGCAATCAGCACAATTATATGCCTGTTTAAGCAATGTCTTAATATCTGATTTTGAAATCTATGTAGTAAGGGTGGCAGAACAGGGTTCTGCATGAGTTAATTTGTTTGCTTTAGGCATCTCCCCCCTCTACACTTTCTGTCATCTTCTAAAAACAAACACTTTAACTATTGCCAGGAACGCGTGAGGTAATGCCTCTCAATATAGTAAGGCTCTTCCAAAAATAACAATGCCACAGTATCAAGCAGCATCCTAAATATATGCTCAGATTACTGGTATTATGGTAGGCAACTCAGTTGCAGACCACTTTTTTTTAACTAAAACAAAACATCTCAGTTATTTGGAGTGTATTTTTCTCAGGCCCATTATTAGCTTTACAGACACAGATTTGAAATTTGTAGTTCTAGAAATAGAGGATGGTAAGGCCTGGTGTGTAGGAGTTTGAACTCTATTAAAACTGAGGCTGATTCCTACTGAACAAGAGAAATTGGTAGCAGCTGTCTAATTATGGCTTTAATGGCACTCGGACTCCTTGGTGATGGATGTGGATAGAAGCCCAATCAAGCTTTTCAGGAGGGAAAACTCCAGACGAAATCCTGACCCCACTGAAGTCAATAGGAGTTTTCCATGGATTTCAATAATAACTCCTTATACTGTACTTTTCCTCAGTAGATCTCAAAATGCTTAACAAAAGAAGTCAATATCACCACCCACATTTTACAAATGAGGATACTGAGGCATTGGGAAGCAAAGTGACTTGCCCAAGGTCACCCAGCAGGCCAATGGCCAAGCTGGGACTAGAAGCCAGGTCTCCTAAATCCTAATCTAATGCTCTGCCACTAGGCTATATTCTCAAATTTTGCCCATCCTGATTGCCATATGGATAAACCTGAATGGAAATTGTTGACCTTTGCTCCCTGACCTGATTTTGGCAATCTTTGTTCAGGAACAGCTGTGTTGTTAAAATTTCATGAGACTGCATCATAGTGTTCAAACATTTTGGCAAATAGGTGAATATAAAATATATTGATATGACAGGCTGTGTAATATGTTTGAGGCCTATTGAGATCTAGCAGTAGGCAGTTATGGATTAGTTTGAACATTGTATTAAGGGGATATATTTCTGGCTTGGGTATAATTTATATGCTTGGAGTACTCAATGTTTATAGAAATTTTAAACAAAGATGTATTGCAAGCAGAAGAACCTAAATTTAAGTATACTAGCCTTTGTTATAGGTATTAGGGTTTAAAGGTTAGCATAAGGCCTAGCTGTCAGCATAAGAGAGCATACACACTTAACCTGAAGCTGAGAAACCTAGCAGTGTGTGCTTTGGAATAAATAAATTACACAACATAGTTGCATAAATTTAAAATAGTAGATATTTGGGTACTTTTTCCAATAAGGTAACAATGAAGCTAACTATATTAACATAACAAAACAATTAGCAAATTCATTGATGCAAAAGGAGTGTTAATGGTCGGGAAGTTGAATTATTGTTAGCCAGACTATCACATATGGGCCAGGGATTGGATCAAATCCCTTATCAAATACAGTCTGAGCAATGTGTGGGTAAAATGGAAAAAGGTAAGAAAAAGGTGTGGTTATCCATCCTGTTGTTGGGCTACACTGGAATCTACAGCTAGTGTAAAGTGGATCATGATATCCCACTTAATGTACTCCACTGGCTATTTTCTTCTGTCTTTGTTTTCTGCCATTCTCAGGATATTGGGAGTATGGTAATATTGAGTTGTTCTCATTTGTATCTAGCCACTGTGGTATTACACTGAGTTGTTTTGTTCATTTTAGATAAAAGCTTTACTAAAATCTATCTACTAGCATCTTGTCAATTCCCTTCTTAAATTATATTTACGTAGCCACCAGGCTAAAGCACCGGAATCAGTGACTTGAGCAATTTACACTCCATATTGACACCAGACTGCAAAATGAAAGATGATATGCACTTAGGCTGTGGGATTTAGGTGGTGTTTTGTTTTGTTTTCTTTGCCTCTGACAGACAGCAAGCTAGGGAATAAAGGTTTACAGGGGTCAAGTAGCTCAAGTATGTTGACTCTTTGGGCTGATAGCTCCATTATAAACTGCAGCGGGGTAAAGGAGAGGGCCATAGTGAGCTGGTGCTTTCATATAGAAAGCAGACGTGTATGGAGTCTGATCCAAACAGCCATTAAAGTTAATAGAAGTATTCCCATTGACATCAATGGGCTTTGGATCAGACCCACTGGAATAGCAGTAACAATAGGAAATTTTTCCCTTTTTAGATCTTATTTCCAGATTAGTGGGATCGTCCCTCTGCCATAGGGACAGACATAAAAACTCAGAAGAAAATAAACTTGAGAAAGCAACTGAATAAAATAGAAGTGGTAAATAGAAGACTTGAAATGGATACATATGGTATAATCCTGACACCACTGAAGACAATAGCCAAACTCCCACTGACTTTAATAGTGACTTGTTTCATCCCTACTAACTAGACCTGGTAAAAACTTTTCAAATGAGAAATTTTGTCAAAAATTATCCTTTTTCTTAAACCAAATTTTTTTTCACAAAAATTGTTGACTTTTTTTGGCCCAAAAATAATATTGGAAAATGTTCTTTATACATTTTTTATAAAGATTTTCAAATAACCAACAGAGGTCAGTTTTTAACTTTTGTGAAATGAAAATAATTTCCACATAAATGCTTGTTTTCCCCATTTTTTTTTTTACCATCTTTACTACTGCCACTAAACCAAGTTGTTGGGTTTTTTGTTTTTTAAACTAAGGAATGTATATACAATTTATTTTTCAAGATATTTTTGGACTTCTAGAAAAGACTGACAAAGTGCATCCTGTTTCCTCATGAACAGGACAGATTTTTTTTTTCCTTACATGGGGGGGAAGAAAAAAAATTAGATAAATGTGTTTAACTGTCCTTCTAATAACACCAAATTTCCAGTGATCTCTAAATCTCTTCTCACACAAAAAGTGTCCTTTCCATGTAGTTTTGTTTAGGTTAGCAACTGACAGCTTTATCATCCATTTTCTCGTTAAAATATGTTAGAAAAATGATACTCTCCAGTATATGCAAAAACCATCCTGAAGTGCTCTGGGTGTTGTAGGAGCAAATCTAGAGCATGACCCTGGGATGCAGGATTCCTCAGTTCTTTCCTGTTTTAAATATATTAATAGGCACAGAGAGTTAAAATAATCCAGTGCTGAATAACAGTAATGTTCTTGGGAAATATTTCCTGTTTCCAGATAAACATTCTGGAAAGTCTTAGCACTAAAACTTGTTCTCTCCTTTTCCCTTCAAAAGCAGTGTAGTTCAGTGGATGCAGGACTAGACTAGGTGTTAAGACTGGCTCTGTGTGACCATTTGCAAGTCACTTTGCTGCTCAGTGCCTCAGTTTCCCCAGCTGTGAAATGAATTATACCTTCCTTTGAAAAGCACTATATGACTGAAAGAGAAATGGGCAAAATAAATTAAAGCATTTTTCTCATAAGCTAAAAATAATTTCCCTCAATACTTTGCCCATTGTTCCTGCCCTTGTATATTTTCATGTCCTCTTTTCCTTCATCCCTTACTTTCCTCAAGGCAAAATTGCCACTGTTTTTTCTTACTGAAGAGACATTACATTTCTTTCCCTTTATTTTACTACCCTATTTTACCTACTGAGTTTTCCCTGTTTCCTCAGGGAAAAACTTTTCTTGCTCCTTTTCTATTTCCTACAAGTGAAAAAACATCTTCAAAAAAATATTTTTCTTTCCCAAATAAGGGTCTAATCCAGCTCCCATGGCAGTCAATAGAAAGACTTCCACGGGCTTCAATGGCATGTGTTGAATGAGCATGAAAGGGACTAACCTGTGTTACTATTTACACCCGTGTGCCTTCACTGCCACCTGTCCAGATTTGTCATTGTAACGGAGAGCGGATCTTAGTGCAACATAGCATGGATCTACTCTGCAATTAAATCACCGCCTTCTCCCTTTCTTTCTCTGTTCTGAGATCTGTATTTTCCTGTTCTGGTTTTATCCCTGCCCTTTTCCCATTTCATTCTATTATTTTCAACTTTCCTTTTCTCTCAACCTTCTGTGCAACCAAAAAAGTATATTCTATTCAGTTGAAGAAAAAAAATTTACTTTGTTTAGATTATACATGTTTTCAGTGTTCCCTTTTTGTCTCATCACCGTTACTAATGATTCAGTTTACTTTCTCCTGGACACAGGGAAGTGCTCCTTCAAAGCATTAGCAGAGACCTTTTGTTTTAGCTCGGCAAGGTTACTATTAGAGGCTAAATTTGGTTTGGTCACTAGCTTTCAGCATTGTACGTGAAAGTGTTGATGCTGCTATAGTACAAAAGGTCAACCATGGCCTATAAAAGGAAAAGCTAATATAACCAAGTAATGTACATTTGTGTGCTCTTCTATTGCTCACTGGTATTATTAAAGACATAAGAGACCAATAAACATTGATTAAAAAGTAACATGCAGGCTGGCCCATTTGCTCAGGGGCTAGTACATGCATGGGGCTCCTGGGGTTATGGTTAGTACATGTTGTGTGGGGCTCCAGGACTTGAGGCGAATAGCAGGTAGGCTCATCCTCATGGCGCCAGTAAATTTTAAGGATAAGGTGTTAAACCTCCTGGGGTGAAAGAGCAGTTGCATTATTTCAAGGGGGAGGATTCCCATTGACTTCAGTGTGCTCTGGATCAAACAGTAAGTGTTCTCACTGGCTTCCTTCTCTGGAATGTGATCCCTGCATTAGTTTCCCACTTCCATTCAACTCGCTGACTGTGAAGCAGACATGTCAAACCCATGGAAAAAAAGGCAGATATTGGGCTTGTTTTTGCCTAATTGGCTAGTTCTTGGCTTGTATCTTATTGCTTGTTTGGATTGTAGCTTGTTGCCCCTGCTTGCCGGGAGCCAATCAAAAAAAAGGAGCAAGTGGAGAAGTCAGGGGTGCACCGAAGGCCCACCACAGTCACAGACTGCACACTGGGGGGATCTAGTCACATAGAGTGTTGGGGGTTCTTAGGGATTGGCTTGTTTTGGCTCTGTTTTGAAATGGGATTAGCTTGATTTTTTGGCTTATTGTGAAAGCTGACAACTGTGCTGTGAAGAGCTATTTCGGGGAGATGTGGGTACAGTCAAGAGAAAACGAGAAGTGTGTTTTTTTTCTCTTTCTTCTTCCAAGTACAGCTCCATCTATATAGCGTAGTCTCTTCCCCCTTCCTAAAGAGATCCCTTTTTCCTGTTTTCTCAGCTGTAATCAAGCTAAAAGACCATTTAATTTCACTTTTGTTTAGTGGACAATTAGGGCTCACTGGTCAGGAGATGGGCCCTGCCATTTTTTTTCTCAGCACATGATGGAAATATTACCTGCACATCTATCCAGCCCCAAATTGCCTTTAATGGCTGATGACCACAGGCATTTGTGAGCATCTCCTGGTCATCTATGCCTTTCTACTTTTCAGGGGTGGAGTCAGAGGCAGTGCACCATCTGATTGACCTATTTAAGAAAAAGTCAAGGTGGGTGAGGTAATGTATTTTAATGGACCACATTCTGTAGGTGGAAGGGACAACTTTTAAGGAAGACCTGAGGAAGAGCTCTATGAAGTTTGAAAGTTTGTCCTCTCCACCAACAGAAGATGGTCCAATAAAAGATATTACTTCACCGATCTTGTCTCTCATATATCCTGGGACCCACATGACTACAACACTGCAAACGTATTTAAGAAAAGACCACAGAATGATTCAGGAAATCATTGACTGGAATGCCATCTCTGCTAAGCCGGGGGGAATAACCAACCGGCAACTTTAATTGGGAACAAAATTACACAGCATTTTTAAATGCATAATTTAATAAGTTCTTTCTTATGAAGTCATTAAAAAAAATTGTCTCGCAAGTACACTGAGTATACTGAAATAGTTCATAAAGGTAAAGCAGTGGATATAACTTAGCTGGATTTCATTAAAGTTTTTGATACTGTACTTTGCAAAATGATGATCTGAAGCTCTTTTAAAAAAGAAAACAATTTATAGAAGGAAGAACTGTTAGTAGTAGGTTTAGGGGAATTGGGTGGCAGAATTGGAGGCTATGGCAGGGTAGGTGAGATATTAGAATTATTTTCTAGTGGGAAAAGGAAAAACTTTTTCCACAATTGTTGGTTACTAAAGTGGGATTTCATAAGAACCACTGGTGTAAATGTAAACCAACATCACTCCAATGACTTTGAGGTCACACAGATATACACCAACTGCAGATCTGTCCCTGTATGCTCTTTGGAGAAGGGAACTATGAGATTTATTCTTTACTGATGACTTGTGACTTATTTAAATCTCAATAAATACATTTAACTTCATTGTGCAATATAACATCAACAGCATATGCTACGCCTCCTGATACAGATATTCTCAAGACGGCTAAACCATAATGCAAACTAAATCAGTCTCTCTTCTCTAACTCCTGCAGAAAAGCCCATCAGCCCCCTCCCTATCCACAAATTCTGGCTGTTACAGACCTTGGTGGTGAATGAATTCTGAAGTCAAGGGCCATGTCAGGAGTTCGCACTCTTGTGTCTAGGGGGCTCCAGCTGGGGCTCCATGACTGATCTCAAGTTTGACAGTATAGCATGGGGAGTGAGGTGTGATACTCCCAAGACATTTAGGATGCCATAAGTTAATGGCCAACCAGTGGAGACCATGGAGAACTAGCATCCTGTGCTCCCAACAGGATACTCTGCTCAACAAATGAGCTAGTGTAGAATGCAGAGGTTCAACGTCAGCTGCCAGATAGATTTAAGATGGACCCCATGTACTGCACATTGCAATAGTCCTGTCTAGAGTTGATAAATGTCCTCTGTCTTTAAGAGGGAAAAGATATGACCTCCTTGCTATATACTGATGGGGGGGGGGAACAGCCAGGGTCACTGTTGCTACTTGATCATCCAGAAACAAGTTGAGCACCCCTCAGACAGAGAATGTCATATAATCACAAGCAAAGTCTCAGGCTGTATCCCTCATCTTCCCCATATTCCACTCTTTTTTTTTTTCTTCCAATTTCAGGCTCTTAGCCAACTTGCTTTCACTTATGCCCCATTCTCACCCAGAGGCAGATACAGAGACTTGATTGCATGATCCAGAGAAACAAAGCTGGGTGTCAACAGCATGCAGGAAATCTTTTACCATATCTTCTCACATAAACATTTAACAGGAGTGGTTATTACCCCATAGAACAGTAGGATGAGAGTGTGCACATCTAGGTGCAAGAATAATTATCCTAAACTACCCTATGTATCTCTCTGCAAGAAAAGACTGAAGCCCTGAAGAGCAGATTCATCCACTCCTTCCAGAGACTGCATCAACATCACTTCATGATCCATGGTTCTGAAGGCAGATAATAGGTCCAATAATATCAACATGGACAACCAAGGCTATGTATGTGCTTTAATTTACACACTCACATAAGTGCTTTGCTAGATTGGTGCCGAAGTGTTAATGCACAGTCTAGATATATCTTTATTTTAAATGTATCAAACACTAAGTACATTTGTATATTGTGATTTAATGCAGTTTTCCATCTTACAGAAGTTTTGAAGAGCATGTATAACAGCAAAACATCATTCCTTAGGAGGTTGCTTGAGCGAATTTATTGAACAGAATGCATGGGATACAATTGATCCTAATACAATCATTTGCAGTGATTAGATTGTCTCCAGTGAAAGGGTAACTTACCTGCAAAGTAACAAACTGTTCATTTTGTATGTTTAATGCTTGTGGTGCTGTAACTTCTTTTAATTTTTACCTCAATAAATCAAACAAGCATCCCTGTTCTTGATTGTTCCAGTCAAAGAGGTGAGGAACAGTAGCACAATTATAAAGTACGGTTATAAAGAGAGAGACTGTTCATAATGCAGCTCCTGGAGCTAATAGGAAGAACTGATTCCAGAAGGAATGTACATATGATCAGGGCTTTCACCAAACTTAGCAAAATAGCAGCCAGCCTGAAGTCCTGGGTGGATTCTGTTTATTATTCTTTTACACAAGACTTTAATATGGCACCTGCTGCTTCACCCTGGAGGATGGAAGGAGAAGAAAAAGAAGCTAAAGCTGTTGCCACCCAAATGTCAAACAACAACTTGATGCTTCCTTAAGAACAAGAGCCATGTATGCAGGAGTTGCCAGGGGGCACTCTGCTCATAACTGTCTGCCAGGTGGTGTGTTAGGAAAATGACCAGATACTGTGAGTATTGGGACCTCTCCACAGAAATAAGTCATTTGACTATATTGGCAATGGTGTAGTGGGAAAAACCTCAATAGCATGGTTCCTAACTATTAGGATAGTCCAAGTTCTTAGTCAAGGTGATGAGATCCAGGACCAAGAAGCTAATGGGATTATGATGTTTAAAATGTTATAGGGTTGTACACCTAAAAGCACATTTGCAGTATGACATCAGAAATTCATATACCAAAGTCACAGGATCCAGCTTTCATGTAGTCCATAGGAAGAAATCCAAACCTGTGCTGGGACCCACTCAAATTCATTTCACATAGACCACTGAAGAGCTGACAGTTGTTTCCATCTGTCAGTACTGACCTGGCTTCAATCTGAAGCTATGATGTAGAGATAAAAAGGTCAAATGCTGGGCCCAATAATGCCACCCTTACTTATGGGGAGTATTACCTCAATGTGCAAGTTACTCCATTGGTGTGGGTACTATGCAAAACAAGTGTGGTGAAATTTGTCCCTCTGTTTTCAGTGTAAATCCGTAGTTCAATCTAGTTACTCCCAATTTACATCAGTATAAGCAAATGGAGTATGGCCCATGTTAACATATTATCCATTCACTGAACAATCCAGTGTTTTTGAAGCTCTCATTGGTGTTTTTAAACATGTTTCAGCTTGATTAAAGGTTTTGTTTTTGCCTTTCCAATTATGTCTGTAATATCGTAAGTGCTTTTCTATGAGAATTGCAAAATCTGAATTTTTTTTTTTTTTTTTAAAGCTTGAGAACCATTATAGTCATTAGTTGTTCCTATAATTTGTCCTTTTTATACCAGTGGTTTCTCAGTTTGAAGCACATCTTGTTTACATGTTTTTTTTTTTTCTTTGTGATTTTTGTGTTCCCATTGACAGCGTGGCACAACTGGCTAGCTAAATTTAGGATTAGTTAGAGAGTTGCCTGGACAGCTTTCCTGTCTCTATTTTGCATTAAATTTCAGATACAAATGTAATATTCAGGCTAACAAAGTATACAAGGTACCATAAAGGAAAAATATTTTACTGATTAGGATCCTATTGCATAGAGATGTATTTCAAAAATGTATAATTGCCCCTTCTTCCAAAACCAGTGTTGATCCTCTGCTGAATGGTGGTAAAATTTTGTGGCCTGGCAGGCCAACTTCCCAGTGGAGGAGAAATGAATGACATGGAGTCTGGATATACTCATAAATGCCTTTCCTGGAATTGAGGCAGACACAAACGTCATGCAAGCAATCCTGCTTCTCCAGACATCTCAGCTCACATACCAATGTCCAGATCCCAGGAAACAACTCTGTATCAAGAACTGATTCTAGCAGAGAGAAATTTTTTTTCCCTGCCTGTAATAGATTCTCTTACCTAGAATTCTGAATTTTCTCACTCTTGAAGAACTTGCCACTGTGTAACTGTGCCATCTGAAGACTCCTGACATAAAAATATCACCAAGTCTGTCTTCTTGCAAGGACAAGACAGTGTCCCAACAAGGGAAGGCTTTTCATTCAGTACCTCACTCCGTTTACTAAGGTCAAGTATTCCTCATCACTTACTATACATAGCACAGTAATTTTACATGATTCTTTATGAACCTAAACTAAGAGCTGCTCTGCTTTTACAATCAAATTCATCCTAGACTAGCAGCTAATTAGCAGCTAATTAGCTAAGGGAGAGCATGAGATGTTGCATGTCAAGGCAAGAAGAAATATTGGAAGATGTGCATGTTCAAAAAGGACCAGACAACAGAGAGATGCTTTGGCATCAGGCCCAGACTAGACCATTGCTCTCCAAGGTTCCCTAGCACCCTCTATTCTCTCTACCAACTGTATACAAAGCCAAAGGAGGAGGAAGCGAACGATACAAAATATTGCTGAGAACTGCACAAGAAATAGTGCTAGGTCAACTTGAGCATGCCATGGCAGTCTTGCTTGAGAGAGAGGAAATCCAAGACTTGATGGAAAGGAACATGAGGGAAAAGTGGAATTAGCAATAAAAGCACTGAGGAGAACATTGGGAGTAAGCAGAAATGAGCACAGACAATAGAGATTCAAGGAGCTGCATCATTGTAAGTGAAGATGAGGCACTAAAGTTTGCAATAAGAGCTGGAGCCCAATGAAGAAATTCAATTAGTGGGTGCGGGGGGGACTGGTATGAAAGGACAAAACAGGAAGTTGATTTCCAACCATGGTGGTCTGGATAGTTATTCTGCAGAGTGTAAGCCCTTGAGGACCACGGTTATTATCTTTATGCATCACCTAGGACAGGAGTGGCCAACCTGTGGCTCCGGAGCCACATGCAGCTCTTCAGAAGTTAATATGCAGCTCCTTGTATCGGCGCCAACTTTCCAATGTGCTGGGGGGTGCTCACTGCTCAACCCCTGGCTCTGCCACAGGCCCTGCCCCCACTCCACCCCTTCCCACCCCCTCCCCGAGCCTGCTATGCCCTCACTTCTCCCCACCCTCCCAGAGCCTCCTGCATGCCAGGAAACAGCTGATCTGGAGGTGCAGGAGCGAGAGAGGGAGGGGCTGATTGGCAGAGCTGCTGGCGAGTGGGAGGTGCTGGGGGGCGGGAGCTGCTGACGTATTACTGTGGCTCTTTGGCAATGTACATTGGTAAATTCTGGCTCCTTCTCAGGCTCAGGTTGGCCACCCCGACCTAGGACAATGAGACCTCAGTTCTGATTGGGGCGTTTGGGTCCCACTATAATTTTTTACTACCAGTAGGAAGGAGCATCATGGTAGTCTTTGCTGGAGATATTGTCAATGAGTTAGCAAAGTGTTCTGAAGGCCCATCTGTATGAAAGGTACTATGAAAATACAAGATCTTTGTCTTTATTCTTTGGAACTTGAATTCTACTTGGTTTGAACTGAGGCTGACATCCTCCACAGGCTTCCACCCTTTACAAATTACTGTAGTGAAAAGAGGAGGATAACCTTGCATGAAAGGGAATGAGGGTTTTTAACAGGATGCTAGTGGTTCTGGAAGTAGTCACTGTGCTCCCCGCATGATGTGTGGTTTTTGCTGAGTGATCTCTGGATGGCTCAAATTACAGACTTAACAACCCTTTTCCTCTTCCTAAAGGAAATCTGCATGCACCCCCGTCAAACAGCTCAGCAAGCTGAAAATTCAAAGTGGTTAAGTCTCATCATGAATAAACTGTGAATTGTGTTTGGAAAATAGACCTTGTAATTGCAGTTGGCATTTCTGAGCCTCATCCTGCTAATAGAACAATGAGATTTGTGACACAGGGAGTATACAGTGGGAACCTGACATTCGAATCTACGCTTATTTGAACATTCAATTTAAAAACACGGAAGTAACCATCCCAAGTTCTGGGCCTATTTGCATAAATTTCTATACTTCGAGTATCACATGATGAACTCTAACTTCTTATAGACACCAAGGAGTAGAAAAAAATCCCTTCCACTGCAATCACCATAAGTCCTCACCCGTCACACCACCACCTTCCCAAATACTAGACACATACTGCACTCTGCAGTGTGTCCAAAAAGTTAACAGATCTGGACACTTTCACATCAAGCGATCTCTCACTGACTGTAATAAACTGGTTTAACATTCTTAAAGGAACATAATCCACTAGTTATAGTAGTAGATTTGGAGTCCAAGGGTATGGGTTCTGTCTCTGCTACTGACTTGCTCTGTAACTTTGGGGAAGTCACTGAATCTTTCTGTCCCTCAGTTTCCCATCTTCAAAACAGGAATAAAAACATGTCTAGCACTCACTTCCCAAGGGTATTGTGAAGCTTAATTCATTGGTTGTAAATAACTCCAAACTCCCCAGGTGGCAGGTGTTGGTGTCTATTTATTCTTGCTGGTAAGTGATTCATACCATTATTTTAGTGGGGGGGGGGGGGAGGTGTCAGACTACCAGGTTTTTAAAAATATTATATCCATCCTCCCTAAAATTGTACAGAATGAAAATATTTGGCTGATAAGTTCCTTCTCTGACATTGGGGCCTGCCCAACTTGGCTGTAGCTCCTTTCCTTCACCCAACCTTCCACCCAGGCCCCTCCCTCTTTCCCTATTGTGTATGGAATTGTAGTGACCCATCTGGAGGCAAAGTGGAAAGTCAAAGTGGAGCCGGGTAAACATATAGCCCAGCGCTTCTGGCAGCCTTGTCCAACCCTCTGGAGGTCTTCATGTAGAAGAGGGACACAGTGGCTACATATCAAAGGAGAGCTACTGTTAGAATGGAAGTGGTTCTGGTAGGTGAGGGACTCGTGGTTGTCCAGTCTTTTCTGAAGACAAGTTGCTGCTTGACAATGAATGGATAGAGCCTCAAAGCAGGCTGACAGTGGAATAGAGGGCCTGAAGAACATCAATCCTATTAGAGTGATAAAAGGGAGAGGCATTCTCAAAGAGCAGGACCTATAGGGAAGGGATATCTCTGGAACACCAGATGCTTCTCTCCTGCAGTGAGGCATCAAAAAGTGAATAAGAGAAACTTTAGGCAAATATCCAAGTTTTCTGCTATTTAACTGAACCTGATCAACACACTATCAAATTCTACCATCACTAGTTCACACATACACACGCTACCTGTACAGTCTATATCTTGCCTGCTCCCACCCCCATTGCATTAACTTTTTTGGCTAAATATTCTAGGCACCGTTCTCCACTATTTTTCACCTTTGTGTAGTCCTTTCCACCTGTACAAAGTGAGTGCAAGGAGGTGTTAAATCAGAATGGTAGCAACTTACACCCACTTAACACAGGTGTGAATGATTATACAAGGTGAAGCCAGTGGAGGCTCAGGCCCTATGAAAGGATAATAGGTGGTTGATGTAGTCTTGAAGACAAAGCATAAATTATCATTTTCCACTTAAATTGGGTGCTATGCGTTCAAGTCAAGCACAGTCGGAGCTGTGGTAATGCACTCATCAGTGCGCCTATCTGCAGTAGTTATTGATTTTTCTTGAACCTCAGAGTTCAACAGTGGGAGATGCTGGAAGACCTCCACCAAATTCTCAGCCTATTCTGGGTGCAGCTTTCTGAAACAGCTACCCTCCCTTAGCCCATTCCTCATGCTAGACTATTTAAGAATTGTCTAACCCTACTGAGGAATCATTTGGGGAGGGGGAATACCATCATGATGCTGTTGTGGAAAAACACTGGGGAGAAAGATCCATGGAGGATGAAAATTTGCTTTAAAAGCATTCGATAATAGTTAAGCTTTCAAATCCTAACTTTTTGAATCTTAGCTACTGACATTAGTACTAACAAGGGGCAAAGGCAATAACTCACTGTGTGGCTGTGAGAGGAACTTACAGTGAGTCATTTGGTCCTGCAATGTTTCTCTTCTATTTCTGCTTTTCTCTCCCATTCCTTTCCTCCTCTTCCTATTAAGATATGTGTAATTTTAGCTCACTAAATGGCATTAGGCATGAGCAGTGCTTAAGTCACCTTGTTTTCAAAATTAAATAGGTCTCTCCCTCTAAAAACTCTTGGACAACAAAAGTTTGGAATGCAGTACAACAGCATTTTGTAATGCGATATGAGTGTAGACATTAACTGCTATAGAGAGAATCTTAAAATAACAATCTAAGTAATAGTCAAATATTCATCTACCAATCTCCTGTTACAGCAGCTGTCTTCAGAGGTAGAACAAATATCATTTTGCCATTGAGTAACTGCTGGAAGTACTGTCTCTAACAATGCTGCTAACAGGACTTTCCAATGGAGATTAGCTGATGTTGGGAAAGAACTACAGAAGCAGGGTCCATAGCTAGTGAAGCAAAAATGGAAGGAAAATATGGGGAAAAAATTAAGAAAATACAGTAAATGTCGAGGACTTTCCCTGCTTATTAGAAGGTTTTTTTCTAAATTTCAGAATACAATATTTATCACTTACAGTATGGTAGCACTTAAAGGCCCCCAAAATGTCTTCCAACCATAATTTATCTGAAAGTCTGGACTAGTATAACTTGATATTTTGTCAAGTTAAAGTCTGTTAACATACTAACAATATGTGCAAAATTCATCTAAAATCACAAGGTCCCAAATATCATTTTCCTCATCAAATTCATTTAGAAACATGGTAAAAAGTCATTAGAAAGGTTATTCCCTAATCTGCGTACACATACTGTGTTCACACTGACCAAGCCACCTTATTCTGAAGAATTGCATCTCTGTGGTCTCCTGAAATATAATCAAACTGTATTATCATGGTATCATATGCATGGTGTGGTGCATTGTTTTATCATATGATTTTCTATAAATGATTTAAATCTGTCTCCCTTGTTATATTTGCTTATTTGATTAAAAAATTTCTGCCCATTTATAACTATCCATCTGTTTTCCCTAAGACATTTTCAGTGTCTGTTCACTCTCAAATTAACTTTTCTTCTCTCTCCAATGTTGCTCCAAACCAAATTCTTCTCTTCCATTCAACCTGGCATATGGGAGCAGTGCGTGAATGTTGACCTAACATTCTTACCACTCTTCCTTGGAGCCAGAGGCTTGGCCTTATATATCTCTACATTACATTAAAAGGACACTAAAGTTGCAAAGTCAATCACTCAAAAGTTGGGAAATGCCAAAATTAAGTTTGAAGGTGCAGTTCATTCCCCCAATGTGTATATTATGATTCAGTCTTCAATTATGTGATCATTACAGTTGGTTGAAATTTTTCAATGGAAAACTTTCCTGAAAAAGTATGGGGTTTCATCAAAATTAGCATTTTTGTGTGGAAAATATATTTAATGGTAAAGTTTTTAAATGTTTAGTTTTGGATCAATATTTTTTTTATTCAAATTGACATCTGGATACCTGGAAAGATATCAGAACAAATTGTTTTAACAATCAATTTTTTAGCATCTAGGGCTATAGGGAATAGCCAGCAAGGATTTGCCAAGAACAAATCATGCCAAACCAACCTAACATCTTTCTTTGACAGGATTATTGGCCTACTTCCTGAGGGGAAGCAATAGACGTGATCTTGCTTTTAGTAAAACTTTGACACAGTCCCACTTGACATTCTCATAAGCAAACCAAAGAAATGTGGTCTAGATCAAGTTACTGTAAAGGGTTGCACAACTGGTTGAAAGACCGTACTCAGAATAGTTATTGTTGGCTTGCTGTCGAACTGGGAGGGCATATCTATTACGGCCCTGTAGGGGTCAGTCCTTGGACTGGAACTAGTCAATATTTTCATTAATGACTTAATAAAAAGTATGCTTAGACAATTTGTGGATGGCACCAAGTTGGGAAGGGGTTACAAGCACTTTGGAGGACAAGATTATAATTCTGACCAATTCTCTAATTTGACAAGGTGGTTTTGAAGTCAACAGACGAAATTCAATAAAGAAGTGCACAGTACTTCACTTTGGAAGGCAAAATCAAATGCACAATTACAAAATGGGGAATAACTGGCTAGTACTACAGAAAAGGATCTGGGGGTTACAGTGGATCACAGATTGAATGAGTCAACATTGTGATGGAGTTGCACAAAAAGCTAATTTAATTCTGGGGCGTATTAACAGTAAAGTCAAGTGCAAAACACTGGAGATAATTGTCCCACTGTAGTTGGCACTAGTGAGGCCTCAGATGGATTACTGTGTCCAGTTCTAGGTGCCACACTTTAAGAAAGAGGTGGACAAATTGGAGCGAGTGCAGAGGAGAGCAACAAAAATGATAGAAGGTTTAGAAAACCTGACCTATTAGAAAACCTGGGTATATTTCTTCTTGAGGAAAGAAGACTGAGGGAGGACCTGATAACACATTTGAAGACAGTTAAGGGCTGTTATACAGAGGACAGTGATCAACTGTTCTCCATGTCCACTGAAGGCAGGACAAGACATAATGGGCTTAATGTGCAGCCAGGGAGACTTAAGTTAGCTGTTTGGAAAAAAACTATAACTATAAGCTCTGGCAGAGGCTTCCCAGAGAAGCTGTGTACTCCCTATCCTAGGAAGTTTAAGAACAGGTTGGACAAACACCAGTCAGGTGTCCTTAAGTTTTGCTTGGTCCTGCCTCAGCACAGGGGATACACTGGATGACCTCTGAAGGTAATTCCCATCCCTACATGTCTATGATTTTCTATTAAAATGTCTGAAGTGTCAACTTTTCTATATGAAACTTTTTTTTTGTTTGGATCAAAAATGTCATTGCAGCGCATTAGGTTTTTAAGCATTTTGATCAGAGAAAGTTTGAGGTGTTAACTTTTTTGTGTCATTTTTGGTATGAAAACAAATGCTGTTTCCATGGAATTTCCCATGGAACTGAAATTCTGTTTTCTGAACCGTTCTTGTGGTCATGGTGACTGTTAGCTCTTTGCTCACTGCAGATTGCCCCTTGCTGGGATTAACTGAAGTTTATGCTGCTCCTCTACATCTCTCAAAGGGAACAGAGAATATGTGCCAATGTTTTTAGTCTGGATTGTAATATAACATATGTGCTAGCACCCAGTCCTGAAAATGGAACTGTGTGAAACTGTTTGTACCCAAAGCTAAGGAGATTTTTTTGCCCCCAAGTTTTTTCCACTTTGTTCATGAAATTTCTGGCATTTTTCTGAATGCTTTGCAGTAGTGTGCCCAAAAAAAGTGACTGAAAAATACTTTTCCAAGTATATTTGTTGATGAGAACACTTTGTCAAACTGTACAAGGTAGTAATATGATAGATGCATCACATTACATTTTAATTTGTATCCTGTATCACATTTGCCTGAGTCAGATTATGCACCCTTTAGGCAGAGGCCACTTCTTCTTATGAGTTGTCAAGGCTAATTCCCTACTCTGGCACTTCAAGTGCAGAAGGTGGGGGCCCGCAAGGATTCTACAAATTAATACTGGCCACTCCAGGCTTGTATTAAACTCCTAAGGTTACAGCTTTTCTCTGACCTTGGATTGGTAGATGCTGCCACCACCCACCTGCAGAATCCCTTTGAGAGCTCAGGAAGGCGCACTTGGGAATTCCTTCCTGTGGGGTACCCTCAAGCCCTTTCACTGCTCCGGGGAAGAGTTGAGGAAATGGGGGTGGGGAGGGGAAGGAAATCTGCTTTTGCCACCAGCTAATTAAACAACATGTGCACAAAACTCTTAAGACACACATCCAATTCTGTTCTTAAAGTAAATTTTATTTTTATTTATTTTTTTTTAAAAGAGAGAAAATACATCTGGGAACTCAGGCTATTGCTAGATTTTAAAAGAGCAACTACAAGGATTAAGCATCAAGAATAGCTTTCTTGGGGTCCAGCTTAAAGGTTACAAGCAAAACAAAAGCACCTGGGGTTAGCACAGAGGAATTCACAAGTCATAAAGAAATAAAAGGGATAAACCTAATCGCGTCTTCCTAGACACTTCCTGATCTTCTTACATATCTGGGGTTTTAAATGAGTAGTTTCTCAGTATGATACTGATGACTTTTTCATACCTGGGCCAAGCTTCTTACAGCATAACTGCTGCCCTGTCCTCCTCCTCCTCTCTGTGAGAACAACAGACAGACAAAAGGAGAGGCTTTTCTCCATTTTAAAAAAACTCTAACCTTCTCATTGGCTCTTTTGGCCAGGTCTCCACTCGCTTCCTTTTACTGATGCATAGCAGTTTGACTTTTTAACCCTTTACAGGTAGAGCAATTAGAGAATAGCTACTAAGAGGGATTTTATAGCTACTGGCCTAACTATTTTAACTAATATTTTAGGCCCCAGCCAGTAGCTATAAAAGGGAGCTCTTTTATACCCCATAAAAGGGAGCTCTCTTCTCCCCCTCTTCATTTATCGCAGTTATAAATGTACATTGTATATTACACATTAATAGATAACACTAGTAAGAGGAAGACCACAAGTCTAAGAAATCTGTTAGCAGATCTTCTAAAATACCTGTACCTGATTGACCTAAACGGGGTAGATCACGCCTTGGAATTCAGAGGCAAAAATCTATCTCGAATAGACCTTTAATTACTATTTTAACTAAAATGTTAGGCCCCAGTCTTGCAGCCTGATTTCATTTGCCAGTGCAGATTCCCACTGAAGTCTTTGGGGATTGGTGGAGGTGCAGTGGGCTGGCTGTGCAGATCCCATTTTAGGATTTGGATCTTAATAGGTAAAAGCTTGTGATATACAAAACTGGGCTTGGTTTGGTTCAGATAAGCATCAAAAAGTTATGGGATCCTTGTCAAAACTATCTGAAACTCTTGAATGTGCAGAACTGGAAAGGAAATCTTTTAAACTATCTCATGAATTTCTGGTATTTTCTGCCTCCTGTCAGTCAACAAATATTGCAAGCACAAAGAATCCATTTCTCTCAAGGTGAAATCCAGATGTCTAGACAAAAGACAGGCTCATTTAATGATGCTTTTATTGTTAATGAGCTGAGATTAGCAAGTTTTGTCGGAAAGATATCCATGTAAGTTTGATATCTTCTGAAATGAACTACTAAGGAGTAATTTCTTCTAACAGCTCTTTAATGCCTCCATTTAACTGAATGCAAATAAAGGAAACTTGATTTTGTTTTTTTAAATCACTAATTTTACTTTGATTTCTGGTTACTATATAGCAACCTAGACGATTGATCTCCATGTTTGTGCAAAGAAGATTTTCTTTTATTTAATTGATTAGTACTCCATTAACTCAGTTAGTGCATTTTACAGCTGTATCCAGCCTCGAAAGTAACCTTAAAGAAGCTATTTTTATATCTTGGGTGTTAACAATATTTTAGGTAAGTGGGAAATCTAGCTCTTATTATTGTAGTGTTTCAGGAGCAAATGCTGTAGCTAAGGATGCCACTCACCTAACTTCCATTATGACACAAAGTTAGCTTCTCTCTGGGAAAAAGCAAACACACAGACCACGATCCTGCAAAGTCTCATGAACATGCTAAGTTTTGCTGTGAGTTGTCCTGTTGAAGTCAGTGGCACTGCTCCTAGTGCATAAAGTGAATGTGTTCATTTTTGCAGCATCAGGGCCATACACAGTAGCGGGGGGTGTTTTACTGCAGCTCAAAATTCAATGAGATCCTCATTCCATATCGTACCAAAATTCTCCTATCGTTTTATTTATCTAAGTAACAATCTGTCTTGTTGAAGCTGTTCCACTTTCGATCAATAGTCACTGGAGCAGAGAGACTGGATCTTGGGTCTGCCACATTGTGGGTGAGTGCCCTAACTACCAGACTAGTCATTGTCATGCTTGCTCTGGCTCAGAGCACACAGGCGATTTAGGCAGGCGGACACCATTTTCCACTGGTTTGTGAATAGCACTGGGATGAGGCATCTGGATGTCTAAAGTGAGGCTGCAGTACGTATGCTCAGAGGCAGAAACATAGGTGCCTAGGGAACTTTTACTGGAAAAAGAAATTAGGCTTTGAGTGAGTTTAGACATCTACAGGTTTTGGTGGCAGCTGAGTGAGGTTTTTATGAATATCGGTGTTTGTTACACCCCATATTCTTCATAGAAATATTGTTATAGTTATGCCATATTCATATCCTATGTTTTATGTAAGATGGTTCATGTGGGAGATCATTGGAAAGGTTATGATTTGCTGAATGTGATTATCTAATTCTTATACATGTATCATTTCTGTATCTAAAGTTAGGACTATTGTCTATGTAACCATTACAACTGTGTGGGATGTGCTTACTGTTTGGTGGATGTTTCCCTATGCAATCAGCCTTAATGGGCTATTAGGACAAGGAGTTTTTGAAGATGTGGATCCCCCATCTTCCCAGGAGTTCCTTCCTGTGGACCTTGCAAATAAACCTTGTCTCATGGTTGCACTGATATTGCAAGGTCATGTGATAATGTCACCTGGTACAAAATACCACCTTGGACACTGTTGGTACTTTTCCACTGGATACAAAGGCTTCCCACCTTATGTAAATTCTATTTAAGGCTGGGAAGCAAGGCAATCAGGACTATCCTTCATTGCCTGCCCGGGAAGGAAGACTGCTTAAAAAAAAAAACCCTGGAAGGAAAGGGAGGGTTGAGTCCAGGCTGAGAAGGGGGTCCAGTCTGTAAAGAGAAATAACTGGAACACTAAGCTACAGAAACTCTGCAAGTTGTCTAAAACAACATTGAGGGTGAGAAATACATTGTGTAACCTGTTTCTTAGGTGTATTAAGCCTCATTGGTGTGTTTGCTCAGTAATCTGCTTGGTTCTGTTTGCTATCCCTTATAATCACTTAAAATTTACCTTTTGTAGTTAATAAACTTATTTCTTCATTTCAAAACACAGTTTGTGCAATTTATATAGGCGGCAAGGGGGGGACAAAAAGCTGTGCATTTTTCTCTCCACTTAGAGAGGTGGCGATTTTTATGAGCTTGCGTTGCGCAGATCTCTCTATACAGCACAAGACAATATTATTTTGGGTTTATACCCCAAAGGAGGGGTGCACATGAGTGCTGGCTATTCTCCTAGCTAAGTCTTCCCACACAGAGCTGATTTCAGTCTGTGTCTGCAGCTGGGTGTGGTCTTACCTGTGTGTGTGCTGGAGAAGGCTTGAGAACCTAGCACAGCAAAAACAGGGCGAGGAAACCCAGGCTGGTGAAAACGGCAGGTTCAATGAGACCCCAGCACACCAGGTGGTTCCCCAAGGGGGGAAGGGGTGCAACCTGTCACACAGTAGCACCTATATTTGGGACTTAAGTGTTTAAAATGGCAGTTAGGTGCCCATCCCTTTGCAAATCTATCCTGAAGAGTTTTATAATGTATGGCATTCTCCACAAGGCAGTGCCGGAGGTCCCTGTAAAAGTGAACATCTTCCACTGTGTATGTAAACAAAAGCAAACCTGTTTAACTTTAATCAGAGTTACTAAATTGATTTGAAAGAGAACACAAAAACAGAGAACCCCAAATGTCTGTCAGTAATATAAATCCCATGTCACTAGAACACCAATCCTGCATCAGATTCTTCAGGGTGGATTGCAGTGCATGTGTGAAGCCTTTTTTAAGCCAGTGGGGCTCCATATAGACACCAGGATCTCCATATCTGGGCATAGACAGCAATATTGCATTACTTGCTGGTCCTCAATTAGGGCTAGTAGGCATAATTCCCTGAAGCTTCCTTTAACACATCACAGGCCCTTCCTGAACTAATAAAGGGCTCATATGTAGAGATTTGTTGCTACTATTTAGCCATGGGCCAAGGAAACCATAATTAGGTTTTCCTTTTACAAAATCTTGTCAGCCAAGTTTTGGTTTTACAAAACAAGGAGTATTTTTGTCTAGCTTCCTTCCTTTTTCTTTCTTTTTTTTTTTTTTTCTGAAACACTGAAGTTCAGGGATTTAGATTTTTTTTTTAAAGGCTGACAAACCACCTAAATGAATCATAGAATCATAAAAGATTAGGGTTGGAAGGGACTTCAGGAGGTCATCTAGTCCAACCCCCAACTCAAAGCAGGACGAATCCCCAACTAAATCATCCCAGCCAGGGCTTTGTCAAGCCAGGCCTTAAAAACCTCTAAGGATGGAGATTCCACCACCTCCCTAGGTAACCCATTCCAGTGCTTGACCACACTCCTAACAAAATAGTGTTTCCTAATATCCAACCCAGATCTCCCCCACTGCAACTTGAGACCATTGCTGCTTGTTCTGTCATCTGCCACCACTGAGAACAGTCTAGCTCCATCCTCTTTGGAACCCCACTTCAGGTAGTTGAAGGCTGCTATCAAATCCCACCCCCACTATTCTCTTCTGCAGACTAAACAAGCTTAGTTCCCTCAGCCTCTCCTTGTAAGTCATGTGCCCCAGCCCCCTAATCATTTTCATTGCCCTCTGCTGGACTCTCTCCAATTTCTCCACATCCTTTCTGTAGTTGGGGGCCCAAAACTGGATGCAATATTCCAGATGTGGGCTCACCAGTGCTAAATAGATGGGAACAATCACTTCCCTTGATCTGCTGGCAATACTCCTACTAATACAGCTCACTATGCCATTAGCCTTTTTGGCAACAAAGGCACATTGCTGACTCATATTCAGCTTCTCATCCACTGTAATCCCCAGGTCCTTTTCTGCAGAACTGCTGCTTAGCCAGTCGGTCCCCAGCCTGTAGCAGGACATGAGATTCTTCCATCCTAAGTGCAGGACTCTGCACTTGTCCTTGTTGAACGTCATCAGATTTATTTTGGCCCAATCCTCTAATTTGTGTAGGTCACTCTGGATTCTATCCCTACCCTCCAGCTTATCTACCTCTTCCCCCCCCCGCACTTCCCCCCAAGCTTAGTGTCATCTGCAAACTTGCTGAGAGTGCAATCCATCCCATCATCCAGATCATTAATAAAAATGTTGAACAAATCTGGCCCCAGGACCGACCCCTGGGGTACTCTGCTTGATATCGGCTGCCAACTAGACATGAAGCCATTGATCGCTACCCGTTGAGCCTGACAATCTAGTCAGCTTTCTATCCAACTTATAGTCCATTCATCCAATCCATACTTTTTTAACTTGCTGGCAAGAATACTGTGGGAGACCAAATCGAAAGCTTTGCTAAAGTAAAGATACATCATGTCCACTGCTTTCCCTATGTCCACAGAACCAGTTATCTCATCATAGAAGGCAATCAGATTGGTCAGGTATGATTTGCCCTTGGTGAATTCACGTTGACTGTTCCTGATCACCTTCCCCACCTCCAAATGCTTCAAAATGGTTTCCTTGAGGACCTGCTCCATGATTTTTCCAGGGATTGAGGTGAGGCTGACTGGTCCGTAGTTCCCCTGATACTCCTCCTTCCCTTTTTTAAATATGGGCACTGTATTTGCCTTTTTCCAGTCAACCAGGACCTCCCCCAATCACCACGAGTTTTCAGAGATAATGGCCAATGGCTCTGCAATCACATCAGCCAGTTCCCTCAGCACCCTCGGATGCATTAGATCTGCACCCATGGACTTGTGCATGTCCAGCTTTTCTAAATAGTCCTTAACCTGTTCTTTCATCACGGAGGCCTGACTTTGATTTGACTTTCACTTCCATTTTATCTCAACCACCAAATTTAGGGATGGCTTAATAAAATGCCAAAAGTACCACTTTTTCTATCTTCATTTAATGTAGGAGGATACCGCCCAGTCTCCATAATGACAGTAAGTGACTAGATCTTAGTGTGCGGGAGAAGGAGAAGGAAATGGATTGCCCCTCACAACTCTGTGCCTCCTGCCTATGCACTTTCATTTCTTATCATTCATTCCTCCTCTCCATGAACCATACCAGCCTTCCTTCCTCACCCCTGGTCTGCTTATTTCTCCTAAAACCAACTTAATGTGTTTCTTCCTTGTCACAATCTTACACTTGGCACTCTTAACTGGTATAGGCAGTATAGTATATATTTTTGTGAAACAAGGCCAGGGAAAATAGTCTGTGCCTGTGGAACCAGGAAATAAAGATAGTCTTGTATTCACCCCAACCATGGTGTCCTGGGTGTCTGATGTTTGCAAAATCTACTTTTTCCCTGTGGTCAAGGGAAGGGATTCTCCCTTACACTGCAACTCCTGCAAGGTACATGGGGATACAAAAGGCCCGGAGCTGGTCAGAGGAGACATCTCTTGGGGCAGACACTGTAGAAAATAATCCATGGCTGCTGTACAAGGCCCCACAGCACTCTGCAAGCCTTGGCATACGGTTGGGTGTGGGACCATAGTATGTAGCACTACAGGTATTCTCAGCAACACCACTGCTCAGGGGGAGCCTGGGTATGCTGCTGCAGCTTAAGGCAGCTGTTGGTGTAACTCAGGCAGCACCTGCAGTGAAGGCCTTGGAAATGGAAGGGTGAAAATGTAGTTTAAAGCCACCTTTCCCCTCCCTGTCCCAAATTAAGTAGTAATGTTAATTTAATGCCAACAGATCCCAGTCAGAGGGATCAAACTTGGGACTTCTGAAGCTTAGTATATAAGCCTCTACTGCATGAGCAAACAGCCATATGGCTGGTAGCCAAAGCTGTAGCAGACTCATCAACGTCTATATAGTCTAGGTGCCACTGAAGGAGGACTGAGCACCACACAGAGCAGGCATGGGTTATATACTTCCCCTAGCTGAGGAAGCACATCCCTGAGCTTCAATGAAGTCACACAAATAAGGGTCATTCTTGTCAGTTGCCAGCTTGTGCAGATCAAGGAGTGAGTGGTTCACATTCTTTTCCAGGTGCAAGGCACACTCCATTGCTGTAAACCCATTCTCTCAATCATCACGATCTGGTTTCTTGATGTCCTGCAAAAAGATGATCCCTCTATTTGTATTGCCAACAAACCCTGGTCGTCAGTGGGCAGGATTGAACCTGGGATCTCTAGAGTTAAATGCATGAGCCTTTACTGCATGAACTAAAAGCCACACGGTTGGTAGCCAAGGCTGTAGCAGACTCATGAAGTGCTAGACTGTCTAGGTGCAACTAGAGGACGACAGAGCACCACACCAGGCAGGCATGGGTTACATTAGCTCAGTGGGGGGAGTAGGGGGTTGTAGTGATGAGATCTTAAGGGTGCTAGTAATTAGCCGGTTTTCTAACCTCAATATTTTGCATATTGTTCTCTTTATCAAATGTTGACTGTGGGAAACCAAGTACATAAACTAATAGCAGCTGATATGTGTGCTTTTTTCTGACAAAAACAATACTTGTTTACTGCAAGAAGCAGTACATGGTACTATTTGTAAAATGGTTCTGCAATTTCCCCACTGCTTTCTTATTTAAATAATCAATACACAGAATGAGATTTGTGAAATCCTTCTACAAATTGCCCTGAATGTACTAAAAGAAGTATAGGCTGATTTAGTTTAACTCAAATGTCTGAGAACTGTTTCATACTAATTTATCAGTTATACATTTAGGATCCAGGCCTCGTTACGGCAAGTACTTTATCAACTGAATAAGAGAAGACAAAGTCCTTGCCCCAGATTATGGGGACAGATGAGGAGGAGTGGTGGGTCCCAGCAATGAATGAGAAAAGGTAGAGTGGCTAGGGGTTTCAGAGGGAAGATCATGTGATTTGTTTTGACCATGTTAACCTTAGGTTGATAGAAGATTTCCAGAAGGAGATGTAGCTTTGGATGAAGTAAAGCATATCAGAAGAAGAAATGTAAATTTATGAGTTGTTGACGTGAAGATGCAAGCTGAAAAGGTGTTAACGGATGAGATCAGCCACAGGAGAATGACCCCAACATGGAGCCACAGACTGTGGGATTGAGGAGGCGGAAACCCCACTGAAAGAGCAGTTAGAGAGGAACCAGATTAGGAGTTAGTCAAGAAAACCAAAGAGGACAATAATTCAGGGAGACACGTGATTGGAAGCAGCTCTTAGCTCATGAGAATGAGGACAATGAAGGCGGAGTTTTTTTATCAGGAAAAATTTGTCAGACACCTTAGTGAAAATAGTGTTAGTGGAGTGAAGAAGGTGGAACCAGAGTGGATGTGACCTAGAAAGGAGTAGGGGGGGGAAAGGAATCCCAGTTCTCAGAGGTGGGAGAAGGTGCTAGAAACAATGGAAGAAGAGAGGGGTAGCAGTCAATCTTTTTTTAATAAATCAAAATTATCTAAACCCACTTATTTTGTTTACATATATTTTCCCTACTTGCATCACTATAAATAAATCTAATTGGGCATAACTAATTGCAAGTTTGCTGTAACTAATACACCTTAATTTGCTATAAATCTACTGTCTGATCTCAGAATCTTAGAACATCACATGAGAACAAAGTAGCAATGGCCTGATGCTGAAAGCGTTGAGCATCCTCTCAAATCGCATCGTAGCTAGCACATAAGTCTCAGAAACACCTTCTTGGAAATAGAGGAGGGTGAACCAGTTTGGAGAAAATTAGAAACATCCTTGTGGTGTTCCTCCAAACCTTTAACCAATTTTCAGAACAAAATGTTTTGTTTTTTATATATTCTGACATGTTTGGATACAGTGTCTTTACCCTTCTGTTTTCCTAGATGAATTTAACCCACGCTCTGTACATGAGAGAGTGAGTGCCAAACCCAACTCCCATTGTTGAGGGGTGTTCAGATTGGGAATTGTCTGAATTGGGCTAAGTCAAAACCCCTGATCCCAACAGCCCCAAACTTTAAGATGTTTTAAATCAAGCTCTGTATTTGGAGTCCATTTGCATTACATCTCATATAAGACCTGATCCAAAGACCGTTGAAGTCATATGTATGATGGGATCCCCGGGGTACAACCTGGAACTGGGATACTGCTGTTCCCCCTTAACTCTCCAGCTTGGCGATCTCTCACAGTGCTTTGCTAGTGACAAGCATCCAAGCCCCTCCAGGTGCTGTTATTGCTCAGCACAAGTGCATGTGGAGCCTCACACACAGCTAAATTGCATGAATGCTCCCTGAGCCACTCACAAATCTCACAGAGAAAGGCATCAGCAAATTTTCCAAGCCCCCAGCCTTGTATATCAGGAATATGCTGTCTTGCATCACTCCAGACCCTTTCTTGAGCAATGCAAGTTTATTAATTAGTTCACCACTTCATCAAAGGAAAGTTGACATGCACCAGCCTTTGTAACTTGAGCAGATTTCCCAAGCACTTTAGACAAACTCAGTGGTAAGGATAAAGCACTAAAATAAGTTTGACTACAGAAAGATAGATTTTCAGTGATAGGCGCAAAGGTCAGAGATGCTAACCTTTTACTTTCTTTGGTAACTAAGCAGTTTAAATACTGAACCTTTTTAGACTAAGAAGTATTTGGATCAAGCAGTATTTCTCACCAAATTGGATGTTGCAGTAGGTTACAGTCCTTAATACACAGACTTTCCCTTTAAGTCTGGGACCAGACTCCTCAGTTTAAGTCTTTGTCCTCCCAGCCTTCTTGTTACTTCCAGCATAGGTGGCGGAGAAGAAAAGTGTCCTTATTCATAGATTCATATATATTTAGGTCAGAAGGGACCGTTATGATCATCTAGTCTAACCTCCTGCACAACGCAGGCCACAGAATTTCACCCATCACTCCTGCAAAAAACCTCTCACCTATGTCTGTGCTATTGAAGTCCTCAAATCGTGGTTTAAAGACTTCAAGGAGCAGAGAATCCTCCAATAAGTGACCCGTGCCCTATGCTACAGAGGAAGGCGAAAAACCTCCAGGACCTCTTTCAATCTGCCCTGGAGGAAAATTCCTTCCCGACCACAAATATGGCAATCAGCTAAACCCTGAGCATATGGGCAAGATTCATCGGCCAGATACTACAGAAAATTCTTTCCTGGGTAACTTAGATCCCACCCCATCTAATATCCCATCACAGGCCATTAGGCCTGTCAAGGATCCTTCCCCACTCTGAACTCTAGGGTACAGATGTGGGGACCTGCATGAAAACCTCCTAAGCTTACTTTTACCAGCTTAAGTTAAAACTTCCCCAAGGTACAAACTATTTTACCCTTTGCCCTTGGACTTCCACTGCCACCACCAAACTTTATCTGGGTTCCTGAGAAAACATTGTTTGGAAATGTCTTTCCCCCCAAAATCCTCCCAACCCTTGCACCCCACTTCCTGGGGAAGGTTTGGTAAAAATCCTCACCAATTTGCATAGGTGACCACAGACCCAAACCCTTGGATCTTAGAACAATGAAAAAGAATTCAGTTTTCTTACAAGAAGACTTTTAATAGAAGTAAAAAAGAATCACCTCTGTAAAATCAGGATGGTAAATACCTTACAGGGTAATTAGATTCAAAACATAGAGAATCCCTCTAGGCAAAACCTTAAGTTACAAAAAAGACACACAGACAGGAATATTCATTCTATTCAGCACAGCTATTTTCTCAGCCATTTAAAGAAATCATAATCTAACGCATATCTAGCTAGATTACTTACTAAATTCTAAGACTCCATTCCTGTTCTGTCCCCGGCCAAAGCATCACACAGACAGACACAGACCGACCCTTTGTTTTTCCCTCCCCCCAGCTTTTGAAGTATCTTATCTCCTCATTGGTCATTTTGGTCAGGTGCCAGCGAGGTTATCCTAGCTTCTTAACCCTTTCAGGTGAGAAGATTTTTCCTCTGGCCACGAGGGATTTTAAAGGGGTTTACCCTTCCCTTTATATTTATGACAGGGCCTATTTACCATGAATATTTAATTACCAAAACCATGTTATCATACCATCTCCTCCATAAACTTATCGAGTTTAATCTTAAAGCCAGATAGCTCTTTTGCCCCCACTGCTTCCCTTGGAAGGCTATTCCAAAACTTCACTCCTCTGTTGGTTAGAAACCTTCGTCTAATTTCTAGTCTAAATTTCCTGGTGGCCAGTTCATATCCATTTGTTCTTGTGTCCACATTGGTACTGAGCTTAAATGATGCCACTGTCCCTTATTTTATACTCTTAGCCCACGTCCCTGGAAAGAAACTAGCCCAGGCATTCCTGTTGGGCCTTGCTGAGTCACAGGATTGAGCAATCCCCATTGTGTGGTGCTTCTCTTCCAGAACTGGAAATCCCTTATTTACACCTCTCCTGCTGATTAATGGTCATTTAACACCCGTCTGGGTGTGGATCACCTCCTTTGTGGTCACTGGAGAACTAGCGATGGATGACTCCAAAATTTACAACATATTTCAAGAGCCATACAGCAAAATCTCATAACTTCATACACCCTAATGATATACATATTTTGACAGAACAATGGGTTTCAGAATATCATGACCCTATCTATATCTTACATGGCATGCTTTGTATGAAATATAACCATATATGACTGAACACGGGGGTTACAAGGTGCTACTTTGAGGTATGGTGTGTCACAATATATCTATAATCTAATAAATTATAATATTTGTTTCATGTCTTACTGCATATAAAATTCATTAATAAAAGTTGTACCTTAAATTTCACAAATGTTATATGTTGTTCTAGGCTGGGATTTTCTAAGTAATTTAAGAAGTCAAGCACCCAAATTCCATTGAATTGCAATGGGATTCTGGCACCTAATTCCCAACTTTGAAAAATCCCAGCCCAAAAAATACACAACTGGAGTCAGGAATCCTCTTGACTCCCCTTAGATCAAGAGGCAGAATAAGAGAATGTAGCTGGCACAGCTGGTTTAATGCTTTAAAGTATTTAATATATAAATACTTTTACAAGCGTTTTTTGGGGTGGGGGGAGAAAGTACAGGGTTTGATTTATTATGAATCATGAGATCATGCTAATTATGAGACTCCTCAGGTGTTCATTGGTTATTTGTGGCTGCATTCATGAATACGAAGTCTCAGATTTTGACATGAATGATTATTTGTTTGAAAATTCATCATGAAAGTTTGTATACCCCTTGATATTATCTCCTAATTTAAAACCTTGAAATCCAGTCAGGAAGCCGAAACAGTACATTGTTATTTAGGTGATCAATCGCACAACACACATAACCAACAATGAATACTGGAGATTCAAAGAGAAGAATTTGCAAACAAAATGGCTGAAAATTATTCAGCTTAATGATATTTGGCAGATGTTTGAATAATTAATACAGGCACATAAACTGGGAACAGCTTCCAAATTGTTTGCGCTCCAAGAAAAGGAACGAATTTGCACTAGTGATTAGTACCAGTGGCTAATCAATGGGCTGTGGATCAATTTGTTCAAAGGAATACCTGATCACCTCACTCATTAATAGTACAAAAGGCCCAACAGGAGAGAGGTGGTATAAATTATTTGTTGTGATGCACTTAATTACAACTGTGTTGGTAGAAACCAATTCAAAACACCAAGGAAATTAAAACTCTTCCTCCATTGAGTAGGATTATGGACCTTCTTCGTAAGAGGAAAGACTTTTGCCTGACCTCAAAGGCAAGTGTGAACTGGAGTTGGGGGTGGGAGAGGCACAACAAGTCTCTCCTTAAGTTTGGAAAGTGCAAGGAGGAGCTAAGCACTGCTGCAGACCCCATGATGTTGCCCGAGGAGCAAACATAGGGTGACCAGATGTCCTGATTTTATAGGGACAGTCCCAGTTTTGGGTCTTTTTCTTATATAGGCTCCTATTACCCCCCTATCCCCATCCTGATTTTTCACATTTGCTGTCTGTCACCCTAAAACAACATCACTGAGGACAAGCAGAAAGTGCGGAAACATGTTTCTTTATTCTACACTAGCCAGCAGAGGTGGCTGACTGGAAGGAATTGCAACGTGCTGGTGGCTTGGCAGTGTCCCTCCTGCATGATAGAGAAAGTGTGTTCCATTCCACAGCGAGCCATCTCTGCTGATTCATTGAACAGAGCTATGGCCTCATCCTTTCTGTCCCCTTTAGAGTTCATTGCCCCTCAGGAGAAGTCATGAGGTCTCTAACTGTATTTTGTGTATCTGTGTAGCATGCCCAATTTGGAGCCATGGTCTGAAGGCACAATCTGGCAAAATAAATAGAAGATCCAGACCATTGTAGGTTATAATCAAGGGAATGGGCTATAATCAAGTTCAGACAGATCAGCCATCTTCAACTAAATCTTGGTACAATGATTCTGGATGTGTGTGTGTATATGTGTGTGTGTGTGTGTGTGTGTATATATATATATATATATATAAAGGATTCGGTTTGCTTCCATTTGGAACTTAAAAAAACTAAGCTTTTCTCTTATTGTGCCAGCTGCAGAATACACCAATTAGCATTTATGTTCTATTGCAAATTATAATTGTGCAATAGGTTATTCTGCACATGCCTCTGCTGCCTTACATATGCTTTTAAAGAACCTGTTGTCTGTGGGGCTAGAATAATACAAGTTCACTCAATAAAACAAGTAGCTGTCCTGAATATAATGCGATAACCAGATAAAATATTTTCAAGAAACATATTGTATAAACAACACCTCTGGGAAAATTCATGGGCTTATATTTTGGATGTTTTACGATCTTATTTTCTTAGTTAAAAATAATGCCACAAAGTTACTATAGCAACTTATGCTGTAGACTGCCTTGCAGACACGTATGGAAGCAAATATACTATTTTTTGTGTTTTCTCTCAGAACAATAGAAGTTATGAGAAGCAAATGTTGTAACCACTTTACTTAGAAAAAAGAGAGAGGATGATAAATTGGTCTGAACAAACTGTTTTTCCCAGTGGACCGTCAGTCTAGCCTAGCTGACTAAAAATAGATTTTTTTTTTTTTCAAGATAAAGGAGTTAACTATTATAGACCAAATTAGTCAATGGACTTATGCTGCAGAGAATGTGGCCATTTATCTGAAGAAGGAAGAACAAAATGTTGTCAAGCAATAGCTACCCACAACAGAACATTTTACATATGGAGTAGTTAATTGTTCAAGCTTGTGATTGCGTTTTTGTTTGTTTTTTTCTTTTGATGTCTTTGAAGCTCCACTACATATATGATGAAAGACATTCTGTTCCCTTCTGCAAAGGGAACATGATCATGTTTGATGATGAGGGTTTTAAGATGAAATGGATACACTAGATGAGATCAAGGTTCAGCTTTGGAAAATACAGGCATTGAAGTTATTGACAAAACTGAGAAATTACAGGGCAAGCAGGTAAAGTAACATGGACAGTAAAGGCAAAAAACAAATAATAAAACTCAAAAGTTTGGAAATAGAAGCTAAAACACAGTTTGACTCTGAAAAATGGCTATGTGAAAATGGCACGTTCTTACTCAACAGGTCTGTTTTCTTGTGCATAATTGTGGACTTCACTGACATAAAGATGTAACTTATTTTTCTCCAGTTAGTCCTGCAGAACCAACAGCTCTGCTGAAGTGAAAAAGATTCTGTTCCTTAGTGCGCATCAAGGCATTGTGTACCAAATTGCCATTGGTGACACTTCTACAATCCCATTGCTAAATTCATTGGGGTTGCAAAAGTATCATGGAGGACCTAATTTAAAGGCAATGGAGGTGCAGATGTGGAAAGACTGATGAATTTGGCCTGCACATTTTTTTACTGATGTGTGAGGAGAAAATAGCCCAGATTGAGTTTGTAGAATGGTAATTAGGAAAAACAGTCTTTTTTTTTTTTTTAAACCTGTAAAATGAGGACATTTGATCCAGAAGTCTCACCAAGAGACAATAGATTTAGAACTGCCTGACACTGTTTTTACCATCCATTTTAGAAGGAGCTGTCCTTTAAACCCAGTAGCCCTCTGAAATGTTCTTGATATTCTGAAGTCTAAATCTTTCCATATATTTTTCATAGACTATTGTGTGAGTCAATTAGTTACATAAATAACAGGAAGTTAAATAAGGGATATTAATATATCAAACCCCACACTAAACAAGAAGAGTTTAAGGGCTCATTTTGGGCTCAGCCAGCTCCACCCTGCCACACCAGGAGCAAATGCTCTATCTGCTGCTCATTTGGCAAGCAGCGCTGAAGGTGAGCAGATCTGCAGCCCACAGCTCCAGCAGAGCAGAGTGAAACCTAAAGGCTCTGCTGTAGCTGCCCAGATGGGCCCTCTGTGAGGAAAGGAAGGACCTCCACAGAGACAAGCAGAGAGAGAAGTATCCTGTGGCTCTGGACAGTGGCGACTCCCTCTTGCTTCCTTGGGATTTGGATTTTCCTATCAGGCAAAGGCCTTGGACTGAGGTGATCCTTCGGGGGGAGATGAGAGGAAGAGGCCCAAGGAGGACAGCCTTAAGTAGTCTTGACTGCCAGATTACTGATAGCTAAAAGGGCCCTGGGTCAAAGCCCGGTGGAGTGGGAGGGCCCAAGCTTCCCACCCGACCACACCCTTGGCAGTCTGGGGTTGTGGCCGTGACCACTAGGCCACGCTTCCCAACTAGAGCGTGAGTGGAGACCATTACATCATCCTTCAAAAACATAATACCCCTGAATATGCTCAATCATCATTATCTCAAGGTGAAAAGTATCATCTATGGAACTAACAGCATCACTCCCTGTAATACCTTGTGTTTCTCTCTGAGGTATTTTATTTCATGTCAAGACCAGACCAGTTCCTGTTTTAGCTTGTGAGATTAGATGCACTCATAGCTCAAGTGATATATTGCGTCAATAGACTGTATTAGGTTGTCTTAATAGTTTGGTACATCACAAATTTAAGAGACGCTGTCAAGTACACCTTCATTGTCCTTTTTTTTCATGTTTGTCATTGATTGTTTTACCCTCTCAGAAATAGAAGTGTTAGGAAAAACTATTCTATCATATTCTAGCCAGCAGAATAGATCATCTATTATGCTGGCATATTTCTAGGAATTGGAATTGCTGGTTAGCTCGTACTCCCTCTGACCTGTCTAAGATTTAAATATACAAGATGTTTTGAGAGTTATGTAATTGATACTGATTATAAAAAATTACTCAGAACTCCCATTTAGGTTTAATCTATTCTAGTCTAACAATAACAGTCACTGGGAAACTGCTCACTAAAATGCTTCAAATTTCAAATTACTTTAGCCATGGAAGATAAATTTATATTTTATTTTCAGAGAATTCGAGTGTTTGTGAATGTTAGAGAGTGATAATACTAACATAGGATTAGTGACAACGGTTGTCATGTAAATGTAGGGCTGGACTAAACATGTGACCAGTTTGTGGTCCATGATTGAGGGAAGCATTTTATCAGTAGCTGCCATTGGTCTGCCATGCCACCACCTTACACAATAAATTTGCATGGACCACCTGTATGTAATAACATATAGCACCTTTCAAGGTAAAGGATATCAGAATACTTTACTTACAAAAATCCAGCCCCTACTGAGTAACCACCTGTGAGATGGAACACACCAGCTGTTGACAGTTACACAGCAATGCTACACAACTGTCTGGATCACGAAGTAAAAGATAGCACTCTATCCAGCTGACACCAAAATCATCAATAAACTGAACTGACAAAACTTTTCTGAACTCTTATACTATTTCCTTTCCTGCTGGCCCCATGGAAAAGCTGACCAATAGAATAAAGATAACACTGAAGAAGGCAATACTTCGTTTAATGTTTTCTGAACTGTGTACATATGATGACAATAAAAATAGATAACGTAAATTGTAATGGGTATTGACTAATTTAGAGAGTAGTAGACAGGGAGTCAGGAATAGTGCCTCTGCCACTGATTCACGGTGAGACATTGTGGAAAGTCGCTTATATCTTTATGCCTCAGGTATGGGCTCTGTAAAATGGGAATCCTGTTACTCACCTACCTAGTGTGGTGCTGGGAGGTTCAATTAATATTTGCATGGCACATTAAGATATTTTAGATGAAAGAACAACCTATTTTCAGAATACATTGGAAGACTCAAACTTTTGGAAAAGCTTTCCTGTAGCGCATGTGCGAGCTCTCTCGAGATGCAAACAGCAACCTATTATACAGACTGCAGATAACTGTGCAAATCTTAATTACTGTATTTAGGACTCAGGCCTGAACTCTAGTTTTAGGCACCACTGTGATCCACAAAACTCTGCTGAGTACCAGCTAGCCCTGTAGATGCCTAGACTAACTCAACATCTAAATTTTCACTGTAGAAGTTCCCTAGATGCCGAAGTTTCTGCCTCTGGCCGTGTGCACTGCAGCCTCACTCTAGCACCCGTACATCTGTTTCTCAGTGCAAGCCCCAGTGAAATCTTCAAGCCAGGGGAAGATAGGTGATTCCCTGGCTATCTTGCCTGCAGGGCATGGATTGGGCCCCATTCAGAATCCAGCTGGAGGAGGTGGTGCCTTATAACTTGTAGACCAGGGGGTAGAGCACTCTCCCAGATGTGGGAGACCCAGATTCAATTCTCCACTTTGCCTGATAGGGAGAGAGGATTTGAACAGGGGTCTCCCATCTCTTGAGACTATTCTAGCCACTAGGGTATCCCTAAATCTTTTCGGTTCCAGCTATTCCACTTCGGATAAATAGTCATAGGAATAGGAGAACTGGACTGTGTGTCTCCCAGGTGTGTATCCTTATCACTGGGCTATAGAGACACTCTCTGGCCCACATATACAAAGTGAAACAGCTTCAACAGAAGAGATTGAGAGCCCCACATGAGACAACCCCATTGCCCAGGTGTTAAGATACTCTCCTGACAGATGTTCAAATCCTTTCTCCACATCAGACAGAAGGAGATTTGAGCCTGGCTCTCCCACAGACCAGGTGAATGCTCTGACCACTTTGTAAAAAGTTACGAGGGAGATGACACCACCATCTCCTGCATTTCTTGAAAGAATGGGTTAGGCTCCCAGCTGTCTGACCTCAAGCTGTGGATTGTAAGCAAAGTTCCTCTCTCTCACAGGGACAGGGCGTACATCCTCTTCTCAGCATCTTCCATTGATGACTTTCGTGGATCCCATTCCTAGGCACCTATCTCCATAGGTGGAACTAGGGGTGCTGAAGTAGTTTGCATTATATACAGGGTTTACAGTTTGGTACAATGGCTTTCAGCACCCCCACTATACAAATTGTTCCAGCACTCCTACCTATCTCCTCCATTCATTGTATAGGAGCATAGGCTCCTAACTCATGCTTTGTAGATCTTGTTGTTCCAGTTATTTTCTTGGTGCCAAAATGTTTGGTGTTACAAAGCTAAGCATTGCAACACCAAAGTCCCTTTGTGGATCTGGGCCTCAAATTATGACAGGTGTGAAGGAGTGTGCCAAGCTGTCTGGAGTGGATCAGGAGTGTGAGTACCAAACTCAGAGCAGACTGTTACAAACCAGGGCATAACCCCCACATTGGTGGTAAGTTCTATACTTAGATTTCACCAACCAAGCATCAAGTGTGAACTCCTCAAGCACCATAACAGCCTTAACATGGAATCACAGACCATCCCCTTCAGTACTCCAGTCTATCTTGCCATCAAGGTAAGATTGCCTTTGGTGTAATGGACTATTTATCACAAAAATCACAACAATATTCAGGTTACTCCGAGTCCCAAAGGATGGATTACACACCCCAGGTCTATTGCACCCTAGATCACACACAAAAGATAAAGCTGGTAGCCAATCCTGTAATAAATGAAGAAGAAGAAATTAATATTTACAAGGTTAAATCAGGTAAACATATACACACAAGTGAGTTACAGTCTTAGGTTTCAAAAGACGATAAAGCAGTGGTTCCCAAACTTGTTCTGCCACTTGTGCAGGGAAAGCCCCTGGCAGGATGGGACCGTCTGTTTACTTGCTGCATCCACAGGTTCGGCCAATTGTGGCTTCCAGTGCCCGCGGTTCACTGCTCCAGGCCAATGGGAGCTGCTGGAAGCAGCGCGGGCCAAGGGATGTACTGGCCGCTGCTTCCAGAAGCTCCCATTGGCCTGGAGCAGTGAACCGTGGCCACTGGGAGCCACGATCGGCTGAACCTATAGACGTGGCAGGTATACAAACCAGCCTGGCCTGCCAGGGGCTTTCCCTGCACAAGCAGCGGAACAAGTTTGGGAATCACTGCGATAGAAGCTGCTGTAATGTGCAAGCTCAATATGTCCTCTAGAGCTAAGCACTGGGGAATCCATTGCTTATATTTAGAAATCTTGTCCTCTCGAAGTACAAGCAGCATAGAGACCAAGTTTCTTCTGGTCAAGGATTTTATTCCCTTCCCCCAGAGTTCAAGCTGATGGGACAAGTCCTTGCGCATGCCTCCTTCCTGGGTTCAGGGGAGCAATCAACAAAGTCTTTGTCCTTTGTTTCACAATGGCTCATTTGGTTTCAAAGGGCCTTGTTTGGTTCTGCAAAAAAAAACAACAACAAAAAAAAACACCTTCTGTAGGAAGCCAGCCTTTGCATTAATTAATGCTTCTTTCCTATTTGTATTACACAGTTACAGATGTTTACAATACAAACACTTAGTATCTGTACCCCATGTTATAAGGTTATATTAAGTGAGATTATGAAATGCTTGTTGGATGCTGTATCTATTAAAGTCTAAACACATTTTTATAAATCTAATATGTGTTTTAATACTAACACAGGGATGAGCCAGACTGGCTTCCAGCTATGCATTTGTCCATGTTCAGATGGGGCCTAGAGCTTTTGGCATGAGCTGTCACCTGGTCTGCCAGCATCAGACTGTACTATCTTTTTAAGGGACATCCTGGAGCTTACAGTAAAAAAAAGTTTGAGCATAACCAGGGAGCCTCTAGCCCTGCTCCCCTTGACCGAGAGATGAGCTATTTAAACAGAAAAAAAGGGAAGCAGAGCAGGGGAGAGGAAAGTAGGAGCTATGTGGGCTGTGTGTGGGAGCACTGAACCAGGGCTCTGTGATAAGGGTCTTGTGAATTTTAAAAACTGGTCCCTTCTGGAGACCTTCTTGAAGGGATGTATTTGATTTGTTAGTTTTTATTTATTTATTTATTTGTGGCTTCCCCTTAATCCGATCTTTTACAGGTATCTTGGAAAACACCAGAAAGAGCAAAAATACAAAGTTGCATGAGGTTTTCACGTTGAAAACAGTATTGATTACAAGATGCAGGAGTGATTTATGAATATTTTCACTTGTAATTGTCTTGGTAAACAACTAGGAAAGTTAAATCTTGGTTAAGCGACTGCTTCATGTGACTAACAGCATCTTTTAGCCACTCTCACTATTCTATAGCCTTATGTGAACTCTGATTAAACCTTTTTCTATGTTAAACTGGGAACAATCATCTAATGGTAATTTTCATCATGCATTTAGCATGATAAAGAAACATGTAACAAACCTTTGTTCCTGCTGCCTTAGCCTGTCACTGTTTCTCAGTGCTGTCATTGAAGTCAGACTTTCTAAACTCCAAGGCTCAGTAATATGCAAAGTGTTTTTTAAAAAAAAGATATGAAAGATCATTTAAAGTCTTTTTAGTGAGCAGTAAAAGAGCTAAAATTTGCTTGATTCCAAGAGAGAAGCAGAATCCTTGTCTGAAGAATGAAAGTTGAGATCTCTGTGAACGTTGTTTTTAAGGCAGTACTCAAGTCTAAGGTACAATAAAGCCCAGGGGCCAAATCTAATACTCTTCTGAAAAAAACAAAACATTATATTCAGTGCTCACATTCATGTTTGACCAGTCCTGGTCCCCTCTCTTCCCTGCAACATAATTAATAGAACTGACATCTCAATGCCACAATGTCACAGAATTACTTATTTCATGTGTTGCCAAACTGAAATTTGAAATATTATAGATAGGGCTGGTAGCAGTGCCTATTATGATTGTATTACCCTTCCTATTGTAAAGCCCTGTTTCCCATTGCTTATAAGTAAAGCTGATCGATTTTGTGGCGGGGCGGGAGTTGTTTGTTTCTCTTTGGACCAATATCAATTTGTCAGTGTTCTACTGGAACAGATATTTCAGTTTTGATGCTTAGTAAAATAATACTGATGGATGAATATATATATAATATACAACACACACCAAAAAAACTATGCTAAAAGAACATTATTAGGGTTGAAAAATATAGCATTCAAAAGTTTGTGCATTTCCTAAGTTTTGAGTTTTTTGACTTTACAATTGTATTTGTGTACGTGTCTCTTCTCTCACACACACTCTCTCACACACACACAAAAAATACAGGGTCGATGTAGTCTCGGATATGTCCTTTTAACTCCTCATGTTCACTAGTGTCTCATCATTCAGACCTGAAGAACAGCAGCTGGCTGAAGCTGAAACCAGAGATTATTATAATGATTCTAGACATAAGGTAAAAGCGTTTTCAAGGACCTGGCATCAACCATTATCTCTCCCTCAGTTGAAGCCATATGTTCACTGGTAGTAAAGTTAGTGTACTGTCACACTGGACTTAGCATTACCCATGGACATCCAGAGAGCGGTGGACTGTCCTATTCAGCCTTTTTGCTAGCTATCTGGTCCTGCCTGTCAATGACCTAGCTACAATGGTTCATGCATTTGCCACTGGACTAGAAATAGATTGTAACTGGAGTACTCAGCTGGAGAAGGGGGGGCCCAGACCAAAGCCCTCTGACACTCTCACACATAGAGGATGTTTCTATGCCCTCTCCCTTCCATTACTACAGCCCCAGGACTCCAGTAGCCTCCATAGTATAGGCAGAGAGGACCCTGAGGAGCAGAAAGTTCATTTGCAGAGGTTCCCTTGGGGTTCAGTTCCAGCTGTTGACGGCACCCAGTGCCGAGAGGCAAAACAACAGCAGGGGTTGGTTCGCTACCCGATGTGCTTCACCCAATAATCACAACGGGGTGGAGAAGCAGAAAAGTTTATTTGCAGCTGCAAAAAGGTACAGGGAGAATAGAATCTCAAATCCTGCACCCAGAGCAGGAAGTTACACAGGCTTTTATACATCCTTTCTTCAGCATACTTATCAAGTAGCAAGCTGCCCTAAGTATCCATATAGCCAGCCAATCCAGTTACCAGCTAGTTCCCTTGTTTTTTGTATCATTTGTTAAACTATACATAAAGCTGCTTTATTCAGCATTGTTCTTCCATATCTGCCCTGTTTGGCCTTGTTTAGTTTTAGGCAATCTGACTCTGCAACATATTGTTGCAGATCCTCAGCATAACTGCTGCGAGTGCCTCCAGGCTGGGGGGGGAGGGCAAGGACACTTGGGCCTAGTGCGAGGGGGCTTCATCGACACTCGTGGTTTTCCATCCCCTCGAGTTACCTAGTGGCCATGCCCCAGTGTCCCCAACACAGCCTTCAGCCAATGTCTGGGGGATTACACAGGGTTATAGACAGGCCCCTACCAAATTCACAGTCCATTTTGGTCAATGTCACACTCATAGGATTTTTTAAATAGTCAATTTCAGTTTCAGATGTTTACATCTGAAATTTCTGGGTGATGTAACCATAGGGGTCCTGACCCAAAAGCGGGTTAGGGGATTGCAAAGCTATCGTAAGGGGTCACAGGGTATGGGGTATCATCACTTTTCAGGGGACAGGGCTGGCTTTACGGGTGGGTGACTACCCAGCGTCCCGTGGTCGGGGGGGTGTTGTGGTCCATCCTCACCCCACACAGCCAGCCTAAGTTCTCTTTAACCCCCAAGTGCTGGGCCCTGCAGGAGTAGGGCTGGGGGCACCCCAGATAGGGTCTCTTACCATGCCCTGGGCTCTAGCTGCTAGTCCTTCTGGGGCTGGGACATCATCTTCCCCTGCGTGGGCCCCTCTCAGGGCTGGGTCAGACCCACCCCGGGACTCTCCCCCAGTTGCAGGAAGCTTTGTGGCTGCACTGCCTTCAGAACTGGGCTCCTAGACAGCAGCTGTGGAGCTGTCTGCAGCCAGGGGAGGTTCCTGGAGGTGAGTCTGATCTCCCCTGTGCTCTGGGGGTGCCCCAGCCAGTGGCTCCTACCATGCACTGAGCTCCAGCTCCTAGTCCCAGTTAGGCTAGGGAGGGACGGGGCTTGCTCTTCCCCTTTTTTCAGTTTTGAATTTCCCACCTTCTAATTTCATTGCAGGTCTCCTTGCCTTTGTGTTCAGGGACAAGGAGAAGAGAGGTTCCTTATTTATCTTCTCTATGGTATTCATTGTTTGAATTGAGACCAAAAAAAAAAAAGGTTTTTGTCAGGCTATCTACAATGAAGCCCAGCTCTACTTCTTGAGTGGTTAGTTAGAACCCTGTAGGCAGCAGCGTATTAACGCCTAGGCCGACAAATTTGCAGGGGCGGCAAATTTATAATAGCAGCCAGAGGCTGCTTCCCCTGGTGCCAGTTAGCGCCCCCCGCCCCAACTCCGCCCCTTCCCTGCCCCTATTGCTCCCCTTTCCCAAATCCCCGCCCCAGTCCCGCCTCCTCTCCTGAGCACGCTGCATTCCCCCCCTTTCCGCTGCCCTTCGCGAAGCTGTTTCGCACACAAGCACTGGCAGGGAGTGGGTAGAAGCAGGATCCAGTGGCACACTCAGGAGAGGAGGCAGAGGCGGAGCAGAGGTGAGCGGGGGGGGGGGGGGGGACGGGGCAATTATTTCTGGGCTTAGGTGTGGCAAAATCATTAATCCGCCACTGCCTGAAGGGCATACAAATTTAAATTTTTCTCTCCATTACTGCATTACTTTCCATTTATCAAGACATTTCTAATTTTATAAGAAGCATCCATTCATAGTGTCAGTCTGATTAGGAGACTCATTCAGAAAAAAATATTTTAGAATTCCATTACATCACTCCAGTTTTAAGTTAAAACTAACTGCTTTTCAATATAGACATTTAACTTCTATGTGTGCTGAATTCCATACACATGATGGTTTGAACAATTTCCTTAGAAGGACCTAGAAAAGTTCATAACTGCACTACCTAAATGCTGGCAAATTTCCCAAATATATATGAAGTGCACTTCAATTTATATAATAAAGACTAATATTTTTGAGGTATTTGACTGAGGAATCTGACTGATGCTTTACATTGGTTATGCTACCCATACTGTCTTTTTTGTCTTTTGGTTCCTGGATTATTTTTTTCAAAACACTCAACATCTAACTATACTTTTTATTAAAATTTGATTATTCACAAATAACTTCCTTGGAAACTTCTTGTCCTTATCAGTTTAATACTGCCTTGTCTGCATTTTGGTTTGTTTTCTTAACATAATCGTAAATTGCTTTTTTTTCCAAATGTCAACATTGCCAATACCACCCACCAGTTTAATGGATGGGAGACTTGATTGGATGTGCAAGGTGCTGAGCAAATTTTAGAATGAAAGGAGGAGGGTACACAGGGGCAGGCCCCTCCTCCTGCTGAGTGCTCCATGGGCCATTGGCCTGCTGGAGGGAGATGCAAGACTATTGGCTCCTTGTTTCCCACAATCATTAATGTAAACCTCTGTCTGGTGTTTCTTGAGCCTCATGCTCAATTTTAGCTGATCCCACACTGCTTCCCCACAGTTATATAGTATGGGAACTGTATTTTTTTAGGTTGCTGTGGATCTGACTGATCATTTGTTTTAGGAGTCAGGAAGGAATTTTTCCATTCAGGGCTACATTGGCTGAGTTACTTGGTAGGTTTTCTTGCCTTCCTCATAGCATTTTGGGAACAGAGTTAAGTTAAATGGGAATAGAATTTAGAAATTTAATATTGTAAATGCAATTAACGTTCAGTTCATTGCAATCTGTGGCCAGTGTCCAGTACAGATAAATGGCCAAAGGGTTAGCAGCCAGACATAAGAGACATGGGATTTCATTCCTTGGGCCTATGGGAGGAAGGGAATATAAGAGTTGCCATACTGGGACAGACCATTTTGCCAAGTATCCTGTTTCCAGTGGTGTCCTGTACCAAAGCTTTAGGGAGAGTGTATAGAACAGGTTTCAGAGTAACAGCCGTGTTAGTCTGTATTCGCAAAAAGAAAAGGAGTCCTTGTGGCACCTTAGAGACTAACCAATTTATTTGAGCATGAGCTTTCGTGAGCTACAGCTCACTTCATCGGATGCATACTGTGGAAACTGCAGAAGACATTATATACACACAGAGACCATGAAACAATACCTCCTCCCACCCCACTGTCCTGCTGGTAATAGCTTATCTAAAGTGATCATCAAGTTGGGCCATTTCCAGCACAAATCCAGGTTTTCTCACCCTCCACCCCCCCACCCCCCCCACAAACTCACTCTCCTGCTGGTAATAGGTAATACTTTAGTAGTTCTTTCTGAAATAAAGTAAACCCTAAAACTACATTGCTTGTTGAAACTGTCAGCAGCTGAACTAAGAGACTTATAGTTTCTCAAGCAGATGCTAATAATAGTTTGTTTATTTTATCTTTTGATTTAGAGTAATCAAAAACATCTATACACAGGCTCTGAGCACTCTGTCATTTGTATAAAATTACGAACTCAAATACAAATTTCAGTCAGCTCCTCTTACTGACCAGCAGCTCTAAATACAAACAATAACACCCCATTACATTGGCCAGTACCTCAGTCTCCACTGTCAGCTTGTCTGCACTTACCAGTACAACGATACTGGTATAATTAAACCACTTTACTTATACTGAGGTAACCCCTGTGTGGCCACTCTTATTCTGGAATTAGTGTCCACACAGGTTGTTATAATGGTACAACTATACTGGAATAGTTCTGCCAATAAATTTCCCTGGGTAGACCAGACCTAACTCTCTTCAAGGACCAGGTAAAATACATGGGCCCTACAAAATGCCCTGAAAATCAACAAATCTAGGTTATTTCAGATCAGGAGTGGGAGCCCCCGGCTCTGATAGGGAAAGCACATATTTCCACCACTTGGCTAAACCAAAAAATTCCCAAACCTTTTAAAAAAAATATTATGTTGGGAAACTTCAATTAGATCCCTGAGCTTCTCATATTCTGGTACTGACCTATAGAGCCCTAATGGGCCTAAGACTGCCTATTTTCCTGTGATATACTACCATAGTTGTGATCAGAGGAGGCAAGGATGCTAGATAGAACAAAGAGGAAGTTGCTGGCAGACAAGTCATTCCCTATCAGAGCCGGGGGCTCCCACTCCTGATCTGAAATAACCTAGATTTGTTGATTTTCAGGGCATTTTGTAGGGCCCATGTATTTTACCTGGTCCTTGAAGAGAGTTAGGTCTGGTCTACCCAGGGAAATTTATTGGCAGAACTATTCCAGTATAGTTGTACCATTATAACAACCTGTGTGGACACTAATTCCAGAATAAGAGTGGCCACACAGGAGTTACCTCAGTATAAGTAAAGTGGTTTAATTATACCAGTATCGTTGTACTGGTAAGTGCAGACAAGCTGACAGTGGAGACTGAGGTACTGGCCAATGTAATGGGGTGTTATTGTTTGTATTTAGAGCTGCTGGTCAGTAAGAGGAGCTGACTGAAATTTGTATTTGAGTTCGTAATTTTATACAAATAACAGAGTGCTCAGAGCCTGTGTATAGATGTTTCTGATTACTCTAAATCAAAAGATAAAATAAACAAACTATTATTAGCATCTGCTTGAGAAACTATAAGTCTCTTAGTTCAGCTGCTGACAGTTTCAACAAGCAATGTAGTTTTAGGGTTTACTTTATTTCAGAAAGAACTACTAAAGTATTACCTATTACCAGCAGGAGAGTGAGTTTGTGGGGGGGGGGGGGTGGAGTGTGAGAAAACCTGGATTTGTGCTGGAAATGGCCCAACTTGATGATCACTTTAGATAAGCTATTACCAGCAGGACAGTGGGGTGGGAGGAGGTATTGTTTTATGGTCTCTGTGTGTATATAATGTCTTCTGCAGTTTCCACAGTATGCATCCGATGAAGTGAGCTGTAGCTCACGAAAGCTCATGCTCAAATAAATTGGTTAGTCTCTAAGGTGCCACAAGGACTCCTTTTCTTTTTGTATAGAACAGAGTAATTATGGAATGACCCACCCCTGTCTTCCACTCCCAGCTTCTGGGTTACCCTGAGCATGGGGCTGTGTCCCTAACCATCTTGGCTAATAGCCATTGATGGATGTATCCTCCATGAACTTACCTAGCTTTTGTTTGAAACTAGTTATGCTTTGGGGCATCATAATATTCCATGGAAACAAGTTTGATAGGTTATTTATGAACTTTGTGATAAAGTACTTCCTCTTGTTTGTATTCAACCTGCTATCTATTAATTTTATCAGATGATGCCTGGTTTCTGTATTGTGTGAAAGTGTAAATAATACTTCTCTACTCACCTTTTTCCACACCACTCATGATCTTTTTGACCTTATCTTGTCCCCCCTTGTTCTCTCTTTTCTAACTCAAACAGTCCCAGTCTTTTTAAACTCTCCTGGTATGAAAGCTGTTCCATACCTTTTATCATATTTGTTGCCCTTCTTTGAGCCTTATCCAGTTCTACTATATCCTTTTTGAGAGGGGCTGATTAGTACTGGACTCAATATTCAATGTGTGGGTGTGCTATGGATTTATATAGTGGCATTATGACATTTTCTGTCTTATTTCAATCCCTTTCCTAATAGTTCCTAACATTCTGTTAGCCTTTTTAACCACTGCTGCACATTGAGTTGAAGTTTTCAGAGAACTATGCATGCCAAGATTTTTATTGAGTAATAATTGCTAATTAAGAACCCATCATTCTGTATGTGTAAGTGGGATTTTTTTTTCCAATGCACATTACTTTGCACTTATCAAAATTGAATTCCATCTGCCATTCTGTTGCACAATCCCCCTGTAACTCCTCAGTGTCTGCTTTGGACTTAATTATCTTGAATAATTTCATATTGCCTGCCAACTTTGCCACTTCACTGTTCACCCCCAATTTTTCCAGATCATTTATGAAATATGATGGACAGCACAGGTCCCAGTACAGATCCTTGGAGAAGTCTGAAGTCCTTGCAGACTGGTGTCCCTCTCTGCTACGGTCTGTTCCTTTCATAGAAGAGAGGGTGAGAAGATTCAACAGAGCAACCTGAATCCTAAGGGTGGGTAGGGGAGATTCTAGCCCTGAGTTATAGGTTGTAATAGGAGCCCTGTAAACCCTGCACCAGAGCCACTAAATGCCTGATATGGAGAGATGAGGCAGACAACTCTCCTCCCTCATGTTAAGTTTAATAAAGTTGAGGCCTGCTGCTTAAAATCCATCCCTGTGTCTGTCCTGATATTCACTTGCATGTCTTGATCAATAACACTGATGAATTGTTAATGTTCCTTTTAAGCTAACATTAGGACATTGCTCTATATCAGGAAATCTGGTGTATTACAATCTGTGCTTTTCTCTGGATTCTTCCAGTGGCTCAGTTTTCTTGATATCAGCTCTTTCTCCTCCTGCTGGCTTGGTTATGGATCCTCCATATTGCATTTGATGTGATCCTTAATTGGCTCTCTGTTGGACTGGTCTGACTAATCCTTGTGTGTCTTCCTGAGTAGCTGGTTCACTTCTGGAAAGGGTAGAATGAATCATTTCACAATAAAATAGGAATGAATGAGAACCTTTCCCCAAAGCTGAAAGCAAACCAGATTCCTTCTGAGATGCAAAAGTATTCATTACATTTCTTTTAGTTTGGATTTTTCAAATGCACTTCTGGGTTCTGTCTGCAACTGGAAACAAGAAGGGTAGAAATATCAGTAGAAAGAATCTTGAGGGAGAAGTCATGCTACCAGGAAGAGAAGGTGAGCCACGTCTAGAGCACCATGCCACAAGGCTTATTCTCTCTCTCTCTCTCTCCCCCTCTCCCCCAAATTCCACCTACAAAACGCTATTAAAATAAGCATGACCTCTGTGAGAGGCAAAGATGGGATGGACCTGAGGTGGATGCTTAGGTTTTAGAAGCTGAATAAAGATCAAAAAAATATATTTTAATCCATGAATCAAAAGCAAGGAAAAGGGCTGCTGTGTGTGTCTGAACATTATGCTCAGCCTGCTGGTGGGAGGACTTGCTGGGGAGTTTACATAATATTTTCATATCATTGGCATATAAATTCTATATAAGAACTAAGTTAATGGCAAACAGAGCCATCATAATTTATAGAGACTTTGATAAAGTTATTTTATGACTTTGAGCACAGGCTTTTTGAGATTCTATGGAATTCTTTTCATGCTCATCTCTTATCAAGTATTCCAGGAAGACCTAAAAAAGATCTTTGGAGTGAAACATCTTTTATCTCCTGAACATAGTTGAAAAAATCCAACAGGAAAAGGAAAAATAACTAACAGGTGCATGCCAGTCAATCTGATTAAACCTAAAACTAACGGAAAATAATTCACACTAAATTATTGATCATATTGAACCTCTGCTTCTTTCATCTGAGTTTAAAACCAAAAAAATCAAAGATCTGCTCCATATCTCTTCAAGGTACCACTGGACTTGCATACTTCATTTTCATGTAATCAATTATTTGTGTTTAGCTTTACTTTTTCCCTTCCCAGAACATTATGGAGGATTTTTATTTTCAGAGCTGTTCTGTTAGCCATTTCAATTCCTTATACATGCCATGTAAGGCAATACCTCTTAAGTAGGCAGCAGAGTATGTCCTGTTGGATGTAGGCTATATATGTGCCACTCTGTTTGCTTATATAGTTATAGTGTATGTCTTTTCAAGATGAGGCTTTAGGTATGTATCTCTGCAGATAATGGCGTACATACTGATAAAGTATCTGGGAAGAAAAGATTTCTGATGTTTCTCATCTGTGAAATTCCATTAAGTCTGAAGTGCTATAGCCTAGGTTGCTCAAGGGACTGGTGTGGGGGTAGGGAGCCTCCTCTGTATGTCTCTTCCAAATCTGGCCTGCATCAAAAATGAGTGAAATTTGTTACCCTCTGTTGAATATTCAAAGACCTATAGAAAATGAGCTGGTGCTCTTGGTAGAGGTCATACTGGATGGGATCCACATCACCATAACTGGCTTTAATCAACATTCTTGGCAGAAATGCAAGGGACTGAATAGAGACTAAATTGTTGCCATACTGTTAGAAATGGCCCCTTTTTGGTTAGAATTAAAGCTCACCAGGTTTGATATGGAGAAGCTTTCCTCACTGCTATTCTTACTGTTCCAGTTCTGAGGCTACATGGGCTGTCAGTTGCTAGAGCTGTGAAAGACTCTGTATTTTCATGTACTGCGTGCACTTCAAGAAAGACACAAAGTTCAGAGTTTCAGCCATGGTAACAAGAGAGCCAGTGCATGTAACAGAATGTATGTCAGCTTTTATGTTTCACCATTTTTATTAAGCAGTTATTTTAATGGACGAATTTCTACACCAAGAAGAGTGATTTACGTCTCAGCTAATACATAGCTCATTGCTTTCAAAATGACTTTTCTTTTGCCCTGGAGGGTTTCTCGGAGTACTATTTTAGAGCAAAATCTTGCCTATGTCATGATCTCAAGAGATCATGCATGCTTTTACATGTGTCCTCTAGACAGAATGCCTGGCTGCTGCTGTGTAATTCCAGGTAGTGGCTTGCAGATCTGTTCCAGACACTTGTTGCTGCCTCTCTGAGCAAGAGCAGCAGGTGAAATTGACCCCTATGCCGAGGGCCAACATGAGACCCTATTTAGGGTTATGTGGTGCGTAGGCCTTTTACTTACCTTCTGCACAGGTGAATTTCACATCAAGTGAACTTCTGCTGAATGCATACTTGACCACAGGATACCTTTAGTGTGGGCGGGGAACAGGGGGAGATTCCCACACCTGAGCCATTCATTTTAGGTGACAGATCTGAGGAACTGTCCCAAATTCAGATGTCAATTGAGGAGATTTTGGAACAAATTGATAAACAGTAATAAATCATCAGGACCAGATAGTATTCTTCCCGAGAGTTCTGAAGGAACTCAAATATGAAATTGCAGAACTACGAACCGTGGTATGTAATCTTTCTTAAATCAGCCTCTCTATCAGATGACTGGAGAATAGCTAATGTAACACTGATTTTTATAAAGGCTCCAGAGGCCATCCTGTCAAATAACTTCAGTCCCAGGCAACTTTGTTGAAATAGTAAAGAATAGAATTCTCAGGTGCATAGTTGAACACAGATTTTGTAAAGGGAAATCATGACTCACTAATCTATTAGAATGCTTTGAGGGAGTCGTCAAACATGTGAACAGGGGTGATCCAGTTGATATAGCGTACCTGGACTTTCAGAAAGCCTGTGACAAGGTCCCTCACCAATCACTCTTAAGCAAAATAAGCAGTCATGGGATAAGAGGGACGGTCCTCTTATGGATCAGTAACTGATTAAAAGATAGGAAACAAAGGGTAGGAATAAATGGCCAGTTTTCACAGTGGAGAGAGGTGGTTAGCTGGGTCCCCCAAGGATCTGTCCTGGGATATGTGCTGTTCAACATATTCATAAATGTATGCAGTGTAGTTGTAGCAGTGTCGGTCCCAGGATATTAGAGAGACAAGGTGGTTGAGGCAATATATTTTATTGGACCAACTACTGTTGGTGAAAGAGACAAGCTTTTGAGTCAAACAGAGCTCTTCTTCACGTCTGGGAAAGGCACTCCCAGCATCATATCCTGGAGAATGCAAGGTGGAACAGATTGTTTAGCACAAGTACTTAGTACATATTGTAAGAGACCATTAGAGGCCCATTCAACACCTCTGCAGTCATAAGACAAAAAAAGGGGGTTAATGGGTTTCAGATTATTGTAATAAACCATAAATCCAGTGTCTCAGTTCAGTCCATACTTTTAGTGTCTAGCTGATAAAATTAAATATTCATAAATAATAGATATTACCTCCCCCACCTTGTCCCTCTAATATTCATAAATTAGTAGGGAAAAGGGCTGAAAAGAGAAGTGGCAAGATTTGAAGATGATACAAATTTACTTAAGATAGTTAAGTCCAACACTGACTGCAAAGAGTTACACAGTGATCTCATAAAACTGGGTAATTGGGAAACAAAACAGCAGATGAAATTCAATGTTGGTAAATTCCAGGTAATCCATACACAAAATGATGGGGTCTAAATTATCTGTTACCACTCAGGAAAGAGAGCTTGAAATCATCATGGATAGTTCTCTGAAAACATCTGCTCAATATGCAGAAGTAGTCAAAAAAGCTAACAATGTTAGGAAAGGGATAGCTAGTAGAAAATATTATAATGTCACTATATATGCACACCTTGAATATAGTGTGCGGTTCTGGTCGCTCTGTCTCAAAGATAGATTTGAATTAGAAAAGGTGCAGAGAAGGGTAACAAATGATTAAGGATATGGAACAGCTTCCATAAAAGGAAAGATTTTAAAAAGTGGGACTGTTCAACAATTGTAAACAAGTGGACTATAAATATAAGTAGAAGATTAATACACCTCACTCCCCATTTCTTATCTAGTATCATCAGACCTATTTTTCAGGATACAAAGGCATCTATACCAGCTATATACAATAATCTTCCTGAAGTTAGTACACTCTTGTACAAGTAGCATTAGATTGTAGAGACATGAACTGTTTTTTGTATTAATTGTATCCAACGCAGAGTTCATATATAACATTCTTTAACAGAACATACATCTTGCTTCTGACCTATTCTGCACATACAAAGAACAAAGGTAGGAACAGTTAACTATTAGTAGATTGCCACAGTAAAGGTTACTATAGTTTCAAAGCATTCTGGGAATCCTGTTCAAAGGTTCTACAATTAGCGTAAATACAAAGCATTTTCGAAATATGACAGTGGCTAACAGTACCAAGAATAGACAACTGAAAAGAAACAAAATCCACTGAACATACTGGAATGGCAAAGAATGTATTTCACAAAGCAAAGGATAACTGACATGAACGCAAGACACTCTTGACTCTATTATTGCTGTTTGGTAAGTTACTTGAGTGGGTACCTGAAGCTTAAGAATGGTGGTAGAAAGAAGAAAAAAAAAGCGAGAGGAGCAAAAGAAGAGACAAATATGGAGGGAAGTTAGAAAAGAGGGAAATAAATACACAGATGATATAGCTATACTCAGGAAGGTAGCTAGGTAGTATTCATGAGATCTAAGTTGACAGAAGCTCCCAATTAAAAGAAAATAATCTAGATGGTCTCAGGAGTATTATCTTTGTGATAATTGTTCAGATGTAATATTTCCATTCAATGGTTTAGGTCTTTCCAATTGTAAGTGGAGATGGGCCCAAGCATCAAGAGCAGGTCCAGATTTTGATCACTTCCTAGTAACAACTAAGTCAGAAATACTTCAAGAACAGCCATTCTTGTTAGATTTTGGTACTTTCTCCTACAGACGAAACCAGGAAGTGCAGAGATGTTTTAGCTAAGTGTGAGGTTTTGAGTGAAGATAAAGGCCAGGTAAAATATAAGCTCCCTCAACATTTCTGGTGGCTAAAGTGAGATAGCCTCTGCTGGGATTGGGAGGTCCTCGGTGGGGGAACAGGAGCTACCCCTGGGGGCAGGGTGCAGCAGGATCGGGGTGGGGGCAGGAGTTGCAGAGTGAATTTACCCTCCATTCATCACTCAGCAACAGCTGCTCCTGTGGCTCCTGTCCTGTGGGGCTGGCTGGGCTCAATTCCCTGCTCTGGGCATTGCTACCTAGTCCCTGGCACATGGGGTCACAGCACTGCTCCAGTTTGGCTTGGCACCCCCAGACCAGGGAGGCAAACAGACCAAATTTTATTGAGTGGCACTGCAACCCCAGAATGGTGATGCTTGTCACTCATATTTGGCACAGTTGTGCCCCCACCCATTGCAGGCGGCAGGCCAAACCTGAGTGATGCTCCAACCCCAGACGCCCAGGACCAGTTTCATAGATTCATAGATACTAAGGTCAGAAGGGACCATTATGATCATCTACTCCGACCTCCTGCACAACGCAGGCCACAGAATCTCACCCACCCACTCCTGCGAGAAACCTTTCACCTATGTCTGAGCTATTGAAGTCCTCAAATCGTGGTTTAAAGACTTCAAGGAGCAGAGAATCCTCCAGCAAGTGACCCGTGCCCCATGCTACAGAGGAAGGCGAAAAACCTCCAGGGCCTCTTCCAATCTGCCCTGGAGGAAAATTCCTTCCCGACCCCAAATATGGCGATCAGCTAAACCCTGAGCATATGGGCAAGATTCACCAGCCAAATACCCAGGAAAGAATTTTCTGTAGTAACTCAGATCCCACCCCATCTAACATCCCATCACAGGCCATTGCGCCTATTTACCATGAATATTTAAAGATCAATTAATTGCCAAAATCATGTTATCCCATCATGCCATCTCCTCCTTAAATTTATCGAGTTTAATCTTAAAGCCAGATAGGTCTTTTGCCCCCACTGCTTCCCTTGGAAGGCTATTCCAAAACTTCACTCCTCTGATGGTTAGAAACCTTCGTCTAATTTCAAGTCTAAACTTTCCAATGACCAGTTTATATCCATTTGTTCTTGTGTTCACATTGGTACTGAGCTTAAATAATTCCTCTCCCTCTCTGGTATTTATCACTCTGATATATTCATAGAGAGCAATCATATCTCCCCTCAACCTTCTTTTGGTTAGGCTAAACAAGCCAAGCTCCTTGAGTCTCATTTCACAAGACAGGTTATCCATTCCTCGGATCATCCTAGTAGCCCTTCTCTGTACCTGTTCCAGTTTGAATTCATCCTTCTTAAACATGGGAGACCAGAACTGCACACAGTATTCCAGGTGAGGTCTCACCAGTGCCTTGTATAACGGTACTAAAACCTCCTTATCTCTACTGGAAATACCTTGCCTGATGCATCCCAAGACCGCATTAGCTTTTTTCATGGCCATATCACATTGGCGGCTCATAGTCATCCTGTGGTCAACCAATACTCCAAGGTCCTTCTCCTCCTCCGTTACTTCTAATTGATGCGTCCCCAGCTTATAACTAAAATTCTTGTTATTAATTCCTAAATGCATGACCTTTCACTTTTCACCATTAAATTTCATCCTATTACTATTACTCCAGTTTACAAGGTCATCCAAATCTTCCTGTATGATATTCTGCTCTCTCTAAATTGGCAATACCTCCCAGCTTTGTATCATCCGCAAACTTTATTAGCACACTCCCACTTTTTGTGCCAAGGTCAGTAATAAAAAGATTAAATAAGATTGGTCCCAAAATTGATCCCTGAAAACTCCACTGGTAACCTCCCTACAGCCTGACAGTTCACCTTTCAGTAGGACCCGCTGTAGTCTCCCCTTTAACCAATTCGTTGTTCACCTTTCAATTTTCATATTGATCCCTATCTTTTTCAATTTAACTAATAATTCCCCATGTGATACGGTATCAAACGCCTTACTGAAATCTAGGTAAATTAGATCCACTGCCTTTCCTTTGGCTAAAAAATCTGTTACTTTCTCAAAGAAGGAGATCAGGTTGGTTTGGCACGATCTACCTTTTGTAAAACCATGTTGTATTTTGTCCCATTTACCATTGACCTCAATGTCCTTAACTACTTTCTCCTTCAAAATTTTTTCCAAGACCTTGCATACTACAGATGTCAAACTAACAGGCCTGTAGTTACCCAGATCACTTTTTTTCCTTTCTTAAAAATAGGAACTATGTTAGCAATTCTCCAATCATACAGTACAACCCCGAGTTTACAGATTCATTAAAAATTCTTGCTAATGGGCTTGCAATTTCATGTGCCAATTCTTTTAATATTCTTGGATGAAGATTATCTGCACCCCCCCGATTTAGTCCCATTAAGCTGTTCAAGTTTTGCTTCTACCTCAGATATGGTAATGTCTACCTCCATATCCTCATTCCCATTTGTCATGCTACCATTATCCCTAAGATCCTCTTTAGACTTATTAAAGACTGAGGCAAAGTATTTGTTTAGATATTGGGCCGTACCTAGATTATCCTTGACCTCCACTCCATCCTCAGTGTTTAGCGGTCCCACTTCTTCTTTCTTTGTTTTCTTCTTATTTATATGGCTTTTGACAAAGTTCCTGCTCTACCTTGGTGAGTCTTGTGCTTATTGGCGGATTTGCTCGCTTTGGAGCTTCACAGCAGCCCTCAGCTTGGCTGTTTTTCTGAACCCATAGTCCAGGTTGACTCTTCCTGTGTCTAACCAGGAGTTGGGAGGTTTGGGGGGAACCCGGGCCCGCCCTCTACTCCAGGTTCAAGCCTAGGGCCCTGTGGAATGCAGCTGTTTAGAGTGCCTCCTGGAACAGCTGTGCAACAGCTACAATTCCCTGGGCTACTTCCCCATGGTCCTCCCAACACCTTCTTTATCCTCACCATAGGACCTTCCTCCTTGTGTCTGATGATGCTTGTACTCCTCAGTCCTCCAACAGTCTGCGTTCTCACTCTCAGCTCCTACTGCCTCTTGCTCCCAGCTCCTCACACACACACCACAAACTGAAGTGAGCTCCTTTTTAAAACCCAGGTGCCCTGATTAGCCTGCCTTAATTGATTCTAGCAGCTTCTTGATTGGCAGCAGGTGTTCTAATCAGCCTGTCTTAATTGTCTCCAGAAGGTTCCTGATTGTTCTAGAAACTTCCCTGTTGGGAAACGGAAAGTCCTTTGCTTGCTCCTCAGCTATCTGCTTTCTATTCTTTTCTAAAGCCCCCTGGCCTGGATTTTTCTTACTTTTTGAACCTGCCTTAGTCCACCCCCGCCGACCGGGCCAGACGCTTTTTTTGCCTTGTTTTGATTTTTTGTTATTTTTTTCTTTTTGCCGTTTACGTGCTGGTCGGCCCTCAGCTTGCCACCAGCACCCGCCCCCCCCCATGCCTGCTTTCGGGCACAGCTATTTGCCTCAGCTGAGCCCCCCGGAGCAGGGGTGGGAAGATTGCAGATTTTGCTGTCCGGAGGGGGGAGTGGAAACCCCCAGACCCAGCCGTTTTGCTGGCAGCTCGGACTTTACAACATTCTCAGCATGCCGGAAGCCTTGGAACACAGCCAACGCAGCTGGAGAAGAAAATTTCAGAAGACAGGAGAAATAATCCAGGGGAGCTATAAATCATCATGAAGAGGGCCGTAAGACTGAGTAATTTTCTGAATTATACTCTCGTTGGGGGGAGTTTGACTGTGGTTACTTGCGTTTGTGGCAGCACAGGGGGTGTGGCACGGAGCCCCCCCCGATCCATCTGTGCCCCTAACTCCCCCACCATTACTACAACTGTCATGGCCCCGCCGCCGTCCGTCCCTGCTGGCAACCTGCCATCTCCCTTCGGATCCAGCCGTTCGCTTTGAACTTTGCCTTTCGGACCGGACATAATAGCCGACCAACCGAGACTTTTTGGACAAACGTGTGTGGGTCTGCACCCCCCCCCCGGATTGCTTATCCCACAGCTTGCCCCTATTATTGGACCCCGATTTTGTTTCCCCCCCCCCAGTCCAACCCCCTCGACATTCCCCCCCCCGCCTGCAGCCCAGCGGGGAGGAGTGGTTACTTTGCTTTCCCCCTCCCTCCTCCTCCTTCCGGTCTCTCCCTGTCTCTCCCTGCTCTCAATGGCGGGGAATGAGAGGGGCGAGGCCCCTTCAACAAAATCAGTTGTCCCTCCCCCACCTCCCCCCCTGCCCGACCCCCAAGGTCCCCCTCCACCACTATTGTTAAGATACTTGCCACCCCCCCCCCCCGCTGGGGCACTGGCAGCAGGAGGCACCGGGGTGATTACTGCTGCTGCTGCGCCCACCGCCCCCCCAGATTCTAGGAAACCCCCCCACCTGGCCGGAAGGGCCAGGGCGGGATGAAAGGAAAGGGCCCTGCTAAAACCACTAAGCCCTCCATGGCAGGGGCTGCCCCCACCGCTGTGGCCTCATCATCAACCATGGCGCCCCTCCCTGCGTTTCCCTCCACCAGCTCTGCGATTGTCCCTCCCCCGGCCCCCAGGACATATGCCTGGGCGGTGATGGGCTCCCCCCTGCCTGCCGCCTCATCATCTGCCCCCCCCCAGCCTCTGCCACCATCACCAGCGGCCAGGGCCCTTTCCCCACCTTGACCAGGAGGCACAGTGTCCGTTGCCTCCTGGTTCCCGCCTCGCCCCACGTGGAGACATACATGCAGGCGTTGGCGAAGGTGGTAGGACCCACGGCTATTGTGGCGGCCTCCAAGATGTATGGGAAGGTCGTTTTTTTCTTAGCTTCAGAGGCTGTCACCCAGGAGGCGGTGGAGAGGGGCCTGGCGGTGGGGGGGGTGTTTGTCCCCCTAGAGCCGCTAGAAGACCTGGGCGTTCACCTCGTCCTCACCTCCGTTCCTCCCTTCTTACCCAATGTTGCCCTGTTACCCGCTCTCTCCACTCTGGGGAAACTTGTCTCTGTCATCAGCCCTCTCCCGTTGGCCTGCAAGGACCCCACCCTCCGTCACGTCCTTTCGTTCCGCCGGCAAGTGCAGCTTCTACTGCCGGCGGGGGCGCGTGACGGAGAGGTGCTCGAGGGGTCTTTCCTAGTCCCCTACCAGGGAGCCCACTATCGGGTCTTTTACTCCACCGGAAAGGCCCAGTGCTACCTCTGCCACTCAGCGGGGCATGTCCGCAGAGACTGCCCTTTGGCCCGGGGGGGAGGGGCACCCGAAACCCCCAAGACCCGGCAGGACATCGGCCCCGTCGCTGCCTACGCCCCTGGCTGCCCGGCACCTGAAACCAACCCTCCTCCTACTCGACCCATCGCTGCTCCCGTCCGGGCCCAAGAGATACCTTCCCTACAATGCCCGGACGAGCCAGGGAGTTCCACCCTTCTATTACCAATCCAGCAGAGCCTATGGAGGAGGGTGTGGCAAGGATATTACCAGGTATAGGAGAGGGCCTGCCCCAAGGAGAACCCCCCAGCTCCTCATGCTGCCTCACCGCTACCCCCCCGAACCCCTGAACCATCGTCTCCGTCCCCCGACACGACCCCTGCTAACCAATCCCCAGATGACGCTATGGAGGGCTGGACCCTAGTCCAGGGGAAGCGAGGCAAGCGGAAGGCTCGAGCTCCGCTGCATCCATCCGATGCAGAAGCCCCCCGGAAGACCAGGAAAGGAGGCACTGATATCGAGCCTCCCGCCACGGCCACGAGTGGGATCCATCCGCTGGTGTTGGGAGGGGAAGACGGACTGGCATTGGAGGGCAGAATCCCCCCTCCACGGGAGACCCTCCCCTCCGAGACTCCTGAGGACTCCCCTTCTGCCTGGATACCACCTAAATCCCCCGCGGACCCCGAGGCGACCGTTGAGGTGGGCCCTAGAGGAAAGGCCCCCCGGGTAGCAGGAGCTGGCCTTTCCCCCGTATATGCGGAGATTGAGGCCCTAGATTTGACCCCAGTCACCCAGGGAGAGGATGATCTACTGCCGGCTGGCCTCGAGCTGGGCAATCTTACCCCAGCCCCCCTTTCCCCATGCTCCCTCCCCCTAATTGCCTTCCTGGGCGAGCACCCTGCAGAAGGTGGTCCACCACCTGATGCCATAGCCGCTAAGACCACCATGGAGCCAGTGCCTAGCATTATTGGGAGCCCCCTCCCTTACTCCTTAACCCTTGACTCTGCTCAGGAGGCACTTTCCTTTAGCTGCTTGCCTCCTGAACCCCAGAGCCTTACCCTTGCCCCTGCCCCCATCCCTGTCCCTGCCCAAGTCCTCTCCTCCTGCAATGCTAATGCCGCCCCTGGGATTATTTCCTTCCCGCCTTTCGCAGATTCCCCCCAGGGAGCAGTCTTTGCACTTTCTAGTCGTGACCCATTAGGAGTTGCAATTTTTTCCCTGCCATCCCCTTCCACCCCAAGGCGTGAAATGAATTTAATAATCCCAGCCTGTCAGACGCCCCGTCGGTGGTCCGCACCCTGACTACCCGCCTTAGCGGACCACGAGGCTGTATTAAAAGTCCCACTAGGGAACACCCCGGAAATTGTAACCCCACCCCCCATGAGCTGCAGCATGCACTACGGAAGTTCCTAGAACACACCCATGGCGCCCGCAATAGGGTACAGCTGGCTCTTCAGCTATGGGGGGACTTTGACCAAATCCTCCAGGCCACAAGGGCCCTTATAGAGGAGGGCAGGGGGCAAGGAAGGTGCGGTGCTGCGGCCTACGAGCAAGCCCGCGGCTTCCGACACAATCTACTCATCCACGGGATGGGTCACGGGTTGTTGCGCAACCCACCGGGGGCCCTGAACACCCCCGCCAACAAGAAACCCCCACCCCCCCAGCCCTCCGCAAGACGCCTCTTATTATTGCGACCCTGAATACCAGGGACTGTAGGATGGCTCTTCGCAGGTCCCGGGTGCTCTCTTACCTTCAGGAAGGGGGGTACTCTGTAGTTTTCCTACAGGAGACCCATACAGACCCGACCGCCGAGGACAGGTGGCAGCTGGAGTGGGGGGACGGGGTATACTTTAGCCACTTCACGACTTGGCAAGCTGGAGTGGTGACCCTGTTCTCCCCTAACCTACGGCCCGAGGTGCTAGGGTCACTGAGGCCGTGCCGGGCCACCTGCTGCACCTTCGAGTCCGTATGGAGGGGCTCGTGGTCAATCTTGTTAACATCTATGCCCCGCAAATGAGCTCCAGGCGGCCACAATTCTATCAGCGGGTGTCCGACTTTCTCGGCACCCTGGATTCGCACGAGTGCCTGGTCCTGGGAAGGGACTTTAACACCACCCTCGAGGAACGGGACCACTCAGGGGCTGAGCAGAGCCCGGCCGCCGCGAATATTCTCTGAGGGATAGTTGAACATCACTCCCTAGTGGACGTCTGGCGTGACCATCACCCAGATGACACTTCCACGTTCACTTTTGTCTGGGTGGAGGCCCATTGGTCACACTACTCTCGGTTGGACCGTATTTACTTATCCCATTTCCATCTTTCACAGGCCCACTCCTCCGCCATTCGGCTGGCCCCATTCTCCGATCATCATTTAGTCACCGTAACGATCTCCCTCCATGCAGAGAGACCGGGGCCGGCCTACTGGCACTTTAACAACAGCCTGTTGGAGGACAAGAGCTTCGTGACGTCCTCCCGGGAGTTTTGGCTAGCCTGGCGAGAGCAGTGGCGTGCCTTTCCCTCGGTGCGGCGATGGTGGGATCTCGGGAAGGTGCACACCAAGCTCTTCTGCCGTGACTACACTCGGGGCACCAGCCGACGGCAAAATGCGGCGATAGAGCAGTTGGAACGGAAGGTCTTAGAGATGGAGAGGCGCCTGGCCGCCAACCGCGAGGACCCGTCCCTCTGCGGAGTGTGCCGGGAAAAGCGGGAGGAGCTCCGCGCCCTCGAGGACCACCGGGCCGGAGGTGCCTTCGTTCGGTCCCGCATCCGCCTCCTTCGGGAGATGGACCGTGGCTCCTGCTTCTTCTGTGCCCTGGAGAAAACGAGGGGCGCCAAGAAACACGTCACCTGCCTTCTTGCGGAAGACGGCACCCCCCTCATGGATCCGGAGGAGATGTGTGGGAGGGCCCGTGACTTCTACACAAGCCTTTTCTCCCCGGATCCGACCGATCCTGGCGCTTGCGGGGTGCTCTGGGAGGAACTCCCCACAGTCAGCGTGGGCGACCGAGACCGACTAGAGCTGCATCTCACCCTGGCCGAGTTCTCGGAAGCCCTCCATCGCATGCCCACCAATAAATCTCCGGGCATGGACAGGCTGACCGTGGAGTTTTACCGCGCGTTCTGGGACATCCTCGGCCCAGACCTAGTCACCGTCTGGGCTGAGTCCTTGCAGAGCGAGCTCCTCCCTCTGTCGTGCAGGTGAGCGGTGCTCGCCTTGCTGCCGAAGAAGGGGGACCTCCGCGATTTACGAAACTGGTGTCCCATCTCACTCCTTAGCACAGATTACAAAATCGTAGCGAAAGCAATCTCGCTGCGGCTAGGGTCCGTGATGGCGGACGTGATCCACCCAGACCAGACCTATACTGTCCCGGGTCACAGCATTTTTGACAACCTATTTCTAGTCCGAGACCTTTTGGAACTCGGGCGGAGAGATGGTCTGTCGTTCGCCCTCCTGTCTCTTGATCAGGAGAAGGCGTTCAATAGAGTAGACCATGGGTACCTCCTGAGCACTCTGCAGGCGTTTGGATTCGGACCTCAGTTTGTGAGTTTTCTCCGGGTGCTGTATGCCTCCGCGGAGTGTTTGGTTAGGCTCAACTGGACCCTGACTGAACCGGTCAGCTTCAGGCGAGGAGTGAGGCAGGGGTGCCCCCTCTCGGGCCAGTTGTACGCTCTGGCGATTGAGCCTTTCCTCTGTCTTCTCCGCAGGAGGATGACAGGGTTGGTGCTGCGGGAGCCAGAGTTGCGGCTGGTCCTGTCGGCGTACGCCGATGACGTACTTCTCGTGGTCTAGGACCCGAGCGACTTGGCGCAAATGGAGGCATGCCAGGCCATCTATTCGGCAGCCTCCTCCGCCCGAGTCAACTGGGTGAAGAGCTCTGGCTTTGCGGTGGGGGACTGGCGGCAGGTGAGCTCCCTCCCACCCGCGCTTCAGACCATCCGGTGGAGTGCGGGTCCACTGCTCTATCTCGGCGTTTACCTTTCCGCCACGCACCCTTCCCCACCAGAGAACTGGCAAAATTTAGAGGGCAGGGTGATAGAGCGGATCCGGAAATGGACAAGGCTACTCCGATGTCTCTCCCTCCGAGGGTGAGCACTGGTGCTTAACCAACTAGTCCTATCCACGCTCTGGTACCTGCTCAACACCCTGGCCCCGGCCCCGGGTTTCCTGACTCACCTCCGGAGATTGATTCTAGAGTTCTTCTGGTCAGGAATGCACTGGGCTCCTGTTGGAGTTCTTCATTTACCCCTGAAGGAAGGAGGGCAGGGCCTGAAGTGTCTGCACACTCAGGTCCGCGTTTTCTGCCTCCAGGCCCTGCAGAGGCTCCTTTATAGTGCAGGTAGTTTGACATGGAGCATATTGGCGCACGCCTTCCTGCACCGCTTCCAAGGGCTCCGATACGACTGGCAGCTCTTTTATCTTTGTCCACGAGACCTCTCCGGGCTGCCGGTCTTCTACCAGGACCTCCTCCAGACCTGGAAACTGTTTCTAACGACCAGGTCCGTGGCGGCCACCGTGGGAGCAGATCTCCTCACGGAGCCCCTGCTACACAACCCCCAGCTCCGTGTGCAGGTGGCGGAGTCCCGCTCGGTGCACCAGAGGTTGGTCCTGGCGGAAGTCACGAGGGTCGGAGACCTCCTGGACTACGACCGGAGAGACTGGCTAGATCCCCTGACGCTCGCTCGGCGCATGGGACTCTCCAGCCCCTGTACACCCCCCCGGCGCGTACTTCAGGAGGTGAAGGCCGCCTTGACCCCCGCTGCTCGGGCTTATGTCAACCGAGCCTTGCGCGATGGCGCACCCCGCCCATCCTCTACCCCAGGCCCGCCGGACCTTTCCATTGGGCCCCTACTCTGCCAATCCCAACAAACCCCTCACCCTTTCACTGCAAGCCGGCTGCATGAACTGCAGCCGGTCAGTTTACAAATCGCACCACGGAATTATTTATACACTCACGCTTCACACCCTTCACGCCCACACCCTGGTGTCCCGCCCCGATACAAAGTGGCAGGACCTCCTGCCACCCTTGGAGGGTGAGCAACCTCGGTGGGCCAGCCTGTATTCCACGTTGGTCCCGAGGCCCGTCGGGGACATCAGTTGGCGGCTCCTTCATGGAGCTGTGAGCACGGGCGTGTTTCTGACACGGTTTACCCCTATCCCAGATACTTGCCCTTTTTGTAATGTGAGGGAAACCCTGGCGCACGTATATTTAGAGTGTGCCAGATTGCAGCCCCTTTTCCAGCTCCTCACAAATATTTTATTGCGCTTTTGGCTTCATTTCTCCCCTCACCTTTTTATCTATAGACTCCCCATCCATGGCCCCACAAAATCGCGAGACCTCCTGGTTAACCTCCTCCTAGCCTTGGCTAAAACAGCCATTTATAAAACCAGAGAGGGGAGGTTGGCCCATGAAGCGTCCTGCGATTGTAGGGCCTTCTTCCGATCCTCAGTACATTCATGTATCCGGGCGGAGTTCCCTGGGCGGCGTCCACCGACTCCCTTGATGCCTTTGAGGAGCAGTGGGCGCTGTCCAGGGTTCTCTGCTCAGTGACCCCGTCCGGTTCCCTCCGTCTGACCCTTTGATTGAGGGGAAGAGCAAGAGACGCCAGCCCCAGCCGTTGCCGCTGTGGATACCATCATTACTGTCATCTAGGAGGGCTCCTATAATACATGGGTATCTACCCCCCACACACTTAACACCGCCCCCCCCGCAGCCATGCCCATCTTGCCGGGCACTCTCAGGAGAGGGATAATCGGTGACAGTGGGCACGGCACTAGGTAACTCGAGGGGGTGGAAGACCACGAGTGTCGAGGAAGCCCCCCGCTCTAGGCCACCAGGTAACTCAGGAGGGTGGAAAACCACGAGTGTCGAGGAAGCCCCCCCGCTCTGGGCCCAGGCTAGCCTGAACACTTCTTCCTCCTGAAAGCTGCTGTGTTATACCTTCTGTTTGCGTTGTTTTGTTGCATAGTTTGTTTTGTTTCCTTTGGTAATTTTTTGTAAGTGTTACAAATAAAATTCTTTTCTGTTTAAAAAAAAAACAAAAAAACCTTCCCTGTTACCTTACCCAGGGAAAAGGGACCAACTTAGCCTGCTCTCCTGCTACTGCCCTCTGGCCTGGGCTTTCCTTGCTTTTTGTCTCTGCTTTCGGCTTCCCCCCTGACCGGGCTAGACGCTCTCCCACCTTTCTCTTCTTTTTGTTGTTTTTTTCTTTTCTCTGCTGTTGCTAGAGTGCCGGCCAGCCGACTGTTAGGCCCTCCCCGCCCCCGCCTGCCCTCGAATGCTGCTGCCGCTCCAGTGAACGCCCCCCCTGAGAGAGGGGGGGCCTGCTGACCCACTCCCCGGAGCGGGGGAGTGGAAGGACCCAGACCCAGCCGCTTGCTGTTTGTCTGCGGACCCGTCTCAGGTCCAGAGGATTCTTATCACTTTCTCTGGCATTTCTGGAATGCTACTTCTGCAAAAAAGAAAGCCCGGAACAGACAGAGAAAAAGCCATCCACAGGAGGAACACCACCCGGGGAATCTACAAATTACCGTGGAGGAGGCCTAGGACTGAGTAACTTTCGAACTGTGCTCTCGTGTGTGGGGAGGCCTTGACTGTGTCTTAACTGTGTTTGTAGGGCCACAGGGGGTGTGGCACGGAGCTGCCCCCTGATCCATCTGTGTCCTCCCAACCCCCACACTACGATCTTCACCCCCTCACCCCCCCACTCCACCATCTTTGCTGGCTGTCTAACATCTGCCTCTGGACTCAGCTGCTTGCCTTGATTCCACCGTGTGGGCCAGAAGAACCAGCCAACCAACAGGACTCTCTGGACAAGCGTATGGTGGTTCATGTGCCTCCCCCCCCGAATTGTCCACCCCACAGCTTGTCCCTTTCTACCTGACCCCAACTCCTGTTAACCACCTGCCACCGCCCCCACTGGGTCATCGACAATGGAGGGCACCGGGGTGACCTCCGCCGCTGCCATGCCCACGCCTCCCCAGACTCTAGGGAAGCCCCTCCAGCCGGCAGGAAAGGTCAGGGCAAGAAGAAGGGGAAGGGCCCTGCTAAAACCACCAGGCCCTCCATGGCAGGGGCCACCCCCACTGCTGCGTCCCCGCCACCGACCACAGCATTCTCCCCCACTGCCCCCTCCACCAGCTCTGCGGATGTCCCTCCCTCAGCCCCCAGGATGTATGCCCGGGCAACGGCAGCGCCCCCGCCTGCCACCTTGTCATCTCTCCCGCCCACCGCCTCCGCCACCATCAATAGCCTCCAAAATGTATGGAAAGGTGATCTTCTTCTTAGCATCAGAGACTGCCACCCAGAAAGCGGTGGAGAGGGGCCTGGCAGTGGGGGAGGGGGTGTTTGTCCCCCTAGAGCCGCTAGAGGACCCGGGTGTCCGCCTGGTCCTGACCTCTGTCCCTCCCTTTCTCCCCAGTGCTGCCCTGCTACCCGCCCTTTCCACCCTGGGGAAACCTGTTTCTGTTATCAGCCCTCTCCCGTTGGGCTGCAAGGACCCTACCCTCCGTCACATTTTTTCCTTCCCCCGACAAGTGCAACTTTTACTGCTGTCGGCGGCGCATGACGGAGTGGCGCTCAAAGGGTCCTTCCTAGTCCCCCACCAGGGGGCCCGTTACTGGGTGTACTTTTCCATGGGAGAAGCCCGGTACTACCTCTGCTGGGCGTCGGGGCATGTCCGGAGGGACTGCCCCTTAGCCTGGCAAGGAGGGGCACCTGGGATCCCCGAGACCCAGCAGGACATCGGCCCCATCATTTCCAACACCCCTGGCCACCCGGCACCCGAACCCGCCCCCCTTCCTCTTCGGACTACCGCTACTCCCGCTCAGGCCCAAGGGGCACCTCCCCTACAACGCCCAAATGAGCAGGAGAGCCCCATCCTCGCTGCTGACAATCTAGCAGGGCCTATGGAGGAGGGTGTGGCAGAGATACCACCAGGCATGGGAGAGAGCCTGCCCCAGGGAGAATCCTCCCTCCCTTATGCTGCCCCACTGTTCCCCCACCAAGTCCCTGAGCCATCACCTTTACCCCCTGACACGACCCCTGCTAACCAGCCCCCAGATGATGCCATGGAGGGCTGGGCCCTAGTCCAGGGGAAGCGAGGCAAGCGGAAGGCTCGAGCTCCGCCTCATCTACCCGAGGCGGAGGCTCCCCAGAAGACCAGGAAGGGGGGCACCGATGCCGAATCTTCCGCTTTGCCTATGAGTGCGTCCCATCCACCGGTGTCAGCCGGGAAAGACGTGGCAGCACCGGAGGGTAGTGTCTCCCCTCCATGGGAGACCCTCCCCTCCGAGACCCTCAAGGAAGCCCCTCCTTGCTGACGCTACCCAAAGCCCCCGTGAACCCCGAGGCAACCGTTGTGGCAGGTGCTGGCAGGGAGAACCCTGGGGCGGTGGAAAATGTCCTCTCCTCCATGTTCGAGGAGATCGAGGCCTTAGATCTGACCCCGGTCACCCAGGGGGAGGACGACCTTTTGCCAGCAAATCTCGATCTGGGCGACCTCACTCCACCCCTCTTTTCCCCATGCTCCCTCCCCTTAATTGCTGCTTCCGCTCCCACCTCTGAGGAGCCCCAGGACTCCTCCATCGACCCAGCCGCTGATGGCACCCCACTGATGACCACCGAGCCTGCTCAGGTGACAGCTGGTGCCACGCGGCTGGGACACGAATCGCCAGGGGCACCCCCTGTGGGTGCGGAGCAATTGATTTCCTTCCTGGGCAGGGGCCCTACAGAAGATAATCCACCTCCTGATGCTGTGGCCGCTAAATCCACCACAGAGTGCGCACCCAGTATCACTGAGAGTTCCCTCCCCACCCCCTTAACCTTTGAGCCTGATCGGGAGGCGCCACCATCTAGCTGCTTGCCTGCCAAAACCCAGAACCTCGTCCCTGCCTCTATCCCTATCCAATTTACCTCCTGCAATGTCATTGCTGCCCCCGGAGCTGTCTCCTTCCCTTTCCCAACTGATGACCCCCAGGGAGCGGCCTTTGTGTTCTCCTGCCCCGACCCATTAAGGAGCTGCTATTTTCCCTCCACCACCCCGTATCGCCCCAGAGCTTGAGGTGGGCCTAGAAGCTCCAGCCCATCAGGCACCCTGTCGGGGGTCCGCACCCTGCTTGTCCATTTTAGTGGACCACAGAGCTACACCAGGGCTCCGCCGGGGAACAACCCGAAAACCGTAACCCCACCCCCCCATGAGCTGCGAGGAGAACTGCGGAAGTTTTTAGAGGATGTCCGTGGCTCCCGCAACAAGGTACAGTTTGCTCTCCAGTGATGGGGGGACTTTTTTCAAATCCTCCGGGCCACAAGGGCCCTCATGGGGGAAGGAAAGGGGACAGGGAAGCAGGATGCTGCGGCCTACTGGCAGGTCCCTGTCTTCCGTGACCAATTACTGACCTACGGGACGGGTCAAGGACTGTTGTGCGGCCAGCTGGGGGATGCGAGCATTCCTGCCAGTGAGGATCCTCCCCCGGCCCTCCCCATGACACCTCTCACCATCGCAACGTTGAACACCCGGGGTTGTAGGATGGCTCTCCGCAGGTCCCAGGTGCTCTCCTTCCTTCAGGAGGGGGGTACTCTGTGGTTTGCCTGCAGCAGACCCATACGGATCCGACCGCCGAAGACAGTTGGCGGCTGGAGTGGTGGGACAGGGTCTACTTTAGCCATTCCACAGTTCGACAGGCTGGAGTGGCGACCCTATTCTCCCCCGACCCACGGCCCGAGATGCTAGGGGTCGCCAAGGCCGTGCCGGGTCACCTGCTGCATCTCCAGGTCTGTATGGAGGGGCTCGTGGCTAACCTCATTAACGTCTATGCCCTGACATCGGGCCCGGAGCAGCTGCAATTCTATCAGCAGGCGTCTGCCTTCCTCGGCACCTTAGATTCTCATGAGTGCCTGGTCCTGGGAGGGAATTTTAATACCACCCTTGGGGAGCGGGACCGCTCGGGGACCAAGCAGAGTCGGCCGCCATGGACACCCTCCGGGAGATAGTGGAACATCACTCCCTAGTGGACATCTGGTGTGGCCACCACCCGGATGACACTTCCACGTTCACCTTTGTCCGGGTGGAAGCCCATCGGTTGAGCCACTCCCGGTTGGACCGCATTTATTTATCACGCTTCCATCTCTCATGAGCCCACTCCTCCAGCATTCGGCTGGCCCCATTTTCTGACCATCACCTGGCCACCGTGACAGCCTCCCTCTGTGCAAAGAGGGCGGGGCCGGCCTACTGGAATTTTAACAACAGCTTGTTGGAGGACGAGGGCTTCGTGACGTCCTTCCGGGATGTCTGGCTGGCCTGGCGAGGGCAGCGGTGTGTCTTTCCCTTGGCGCGGCGATGGTGGGACCTGGGGAAGGTGCGCGCCCGGCTTTTTTGCCGCGACTACACCCGGGGCACCAGCCGACGGAGAAATGCGGCGATAGAGCAGCTGGAATGGGAGGTCTTAGAGCTGGAGAGGCGTCTAGCCACCAGCCCCTAGGACCCGCTCCTCTGCGGAGCATGTCGGGAGAAGCGAGAGGAGCTCCGGGACCTGGAGGACCATCGGGCCCAGGGCGCCTTTGTTCGATCCCGCATCCGCCTCCTTCGGGAGATGGATCGCGGCTCCTGCTTCTTCTATGCCCTGGAGAAAATGAGGGGGGCCAAGAAACACGTTACCTGCCTCCTGGCAGAGGACGGCACCCCCCTCACAGAACTGGTGGAGATGTGCGGGAGGGCCCGAGCCTTCTACGCAAGTCTCTTCTCCCTTGATCCGACTGACCCTGGTGCTTGTGGAGTGCTCTGGGAGGAGCTCCCTATGGTCAGCGCGAGCAACTGAGACCAGCTAGAGTTGCCTCTCACCCTGGCCGAGTTCTCAGAAGCCCTCCGTCATATGCCCACTAATAAGTCTCCAGGCATGGACGGGCTGACCGTGGAGCTGTACCGCATGTTTTGGGACATCCTCGGCCCAGACCAAGTCATAGTCTGGGCCGAGTCTCTGCAGAGCGGGGTCCTCCCTCTTTCATGCAGGCAAGCTGTGCTCGCCTTATTGCCGAAGAAGGGGGACCTCCACGATTTACGAAATTGGCGTCCCGTCTCTCTCTTCAGCACGGACTACAAAATCATAGCAAAAGCAATCTCGCTGCGGCTAGGGTCTGTGCTGGCAGACGTGATCCACCCAGACCAGACCTACACCATCCCGGACCGCAGTATCTTTGATAACCTATTTCTGGTTCGGGACCTTTTGGAACTCGGGCGTAGAGACGGTCTGTCGTTTGCCCTCCTGTCCCTAGATCAGGAGAAGGCGTTCGATAGGGTGGACCACAGGTACCTCCTGAGCACTCTGCAGGCGTTTGGCTTCAGATCCCAGTTTGTGGGTTTTCTCCGGGTGCTGTACGCTTCCGCAGAGTGTCTGGTTAAGCTCAACTGGACCCTGACTGAACCGGTCAGCTTCGGGCGAGGAGTACGGCAGGGGTGCCCCCTCTCAGGCCAGCTGTACGCTCTGGCGATCGAGCCCTTCCTCTGTCTCCTCCGCAGGAGGTTGACAGGGTTGGTGCTGAGGGAGCCAGAGCTGCGGCTGGTCCTGTCGGCGTATGCTGATGATGTGCTCCTCGTAATCCAGGACCCAGGCGACTTGGCGTGGGTGGAAGCTTGCCAGGCCATCTATTCAGCAGCCTCCTCCGCCCGGGTCAACTGGGTCAAGAGCTCTGGTTTGGCAGTAGGAGACTGGCGGCAGGCAAGCTCCCTCCCACCCGCGCTTCAGACCATCTGGTGGAGCACGGGTCCACCGCTCTACCTCAGCATTTACCTTTCTGCCACGCATCCCTCTCTGCCAGAGAACTGGGAAAATTTAGAGGGCGGGGTGATAGAGCGGCTCCGGAAATGGACGGGACTACTCCGATGTCTCTCCCTCCGATGGAGAGCATTGGTGCTTAATCAATTAGTCCTGTCCATGCTCTGGTACCAGCTCAAACACCCTGGTCCCGGCCCTGGGCTTCCTGACCAACCTCCAGACATCAATTCTGGGGTTCTTTTGGTCGGGAACACACTGGGCCCCTGTAGGGGTTCTTCATCTACCCCTGAAGGAAGGAGGACAAGGCCTGAAATGTCTGCACACTCAGGTCCACGTCTTCCGCTTCCAGGGCCTACAGAACCTCCTCTATGGTGCAGGTAGTTCGGTGTGGAGCATACTGGTGCACGCCATCCTGTGCCGCATCCGAGGGCTCCTATATGACCGGCAGCTCTTTTATCTCCGTCCGGGAGGTCTTCCACGAGACCTCTCGGGGCTGCCAGTCTTCTACCAGGACCTCCTCCGGACTTGGAAACTGTTTTTAATGACCAGGTCCGTGGCGGCCACCGAGAGGGCAGATCTCCTCACGGAGCCCCTGCTACACAACCCCCAGCTCCATGTGCAGGTGGCAGAGTCCCACTGGGTGTGCCAGAGCTTGATCCTGGCAGAAGTCACGAGAATCAGAGACCTCCTGGATTACGACCAGGGAGACTGGCTGGATCCCCTGACGCTCGCTCGGCGCATGGGGCTCTCCAGACCTCGTACCCCCCGGCGCATGCTTCAGGAGATGAAGGCCGCTTTGCCACCTGCTGCTCCAGCTTACCTCGACCGGGTCCTGCTCGAGGGCACACCCTGCCCACCCTCTACCCCAGGCCCGCCGGAGCTTTTAATTGGACCCCTGCCCTGGAGACCCAATCAACCCCCTCACCCCTTTACTGCGAGCCGGCTGCATGAACTGCAGCCGGTAAGCTTCCAAACCGCACCAAGGAAACATCTATACAAGCTCATGCTCCACACCCTTCACGCCCTCACCCTAGTGTGCCGCCCGACACAAAGTGGCGAGACCTTTTGCCACCTTTGGAGGGTGAGCAGCCCCGGTGGGCCTGCCTATATTCCACCTTGGTTCCGAGGCCCGTCAGGGACATCAGTTGGCGGCTCCTTCACGGAGCTGTGAGCATGGGCACGTACTTGGCTCGGTTCACCCCCATCCCAGATACTTGTCCCTTTTGTGGTGTGAGGGAAACCCTGGCACACGTATATTTGGAGTGCGCCAGGCTGCACCCCCTGTTTCGGCTCCTCACAAATCTTCTATTATGTTTTTGGTTGCATTTTTCCCCTCACCTTTTTATTCATGCACTTCCCATCCATGGCCTCACAAAGTCACGGGATCTCCTAGTTAACCTCCTCCTGGCCCTGGCTAAAACGGCCATCTATAAAACCAGAGAGAAGAGGTTGGCCGATGCAGTTTCCTGTGACTGTGGGGCCGTTTTCCGATCCTTGGTCCGTTCACGTATCCGGGCGGAGTTCCTCTGGGCGGCATCCACTGACTCCCTTGATGCTTTTGAGGAGCGGTGGGCGCTGTCCAAGGTTCTCTGCTCGGTGTCCCCGTCCGGTTCCCTTTGTTTGACCCTTTGATTGGGGGAGAGAGTAAGGGACCCCAGCCCCAGCCTTTGCTGCTATGGACACCACCATCTTAGAGGGGTCCTTTCACACATGGGTGCACGTGTCCCCCCCCGGGTTGTCCACCCCACAGCCTGCCCCTCTTGTTGGGTGCTTTCAGAGGAGGGAATTGTTGGTGACACTGGGCGTGGCGCCAGATAACTCGAGGGGGTGGCAGACCTTGAGAGTCGATGAAGCCCCCTCGCTCTGGGCCCGGGCAAGCTTGAACACTTCCCTCTCCTGAAGCTAATGAGAAAACAATTGTGATTGGCTGCTGTGTTATACATTGCATATGCTGTTGTTTTTACTTTGTAAGTGTGTTATGCAAATAAAAACATCCTTTTTGCTTCAAAAAAAAATTACTCTCCAGTACCCCTTTTGCAGTGTGAGGGAAACCCTGGCACACATATATTTGGAGTGTGCCAGGCTGCAGCCCCTATTCCGGCTCCTCACCAATATTTTATTAAGTTTTTGGCTGCACTTTTCCCCTCACCTTCTTATTTATGCACTCCCTATCTGTGGCCCCACAAAGTCACAGGATCTCCTGGTCAACCTCCTCCTGGCCCTAGCTAAAATGGCCATCTATAAAACAAGAGTGGGGAGGTTGGCCGATGGAGTCTCCTGTGAGTGTGGGGCCTATTTCTGATCCTCGGTTCATTCACGTACCCGGGCAGAGTTCCTCCGGGCAGCATTCACTGACTCCCTTGACACCTTTGAGGAGCAGTAGGCGCTGTCCAGCGTTCTCTGCTTGGTGTCCCCATCTGGTTCCCTTCATTTGACCCTTTGACCGCACTCCTGTCCCTGTTATTTCATTAGTTGTCCCCCAGATTTATTTGGTATCCAGGTCCTGTGGATCCCCCTCTTAGGCTGGCAGGGGGGATCCTTTAGCAGTGGATGGGCTTCGCCCGCCCACTTCCCGGATCCCAATAGGATTACTCTCCTATAGCCATCTGGCCTGACCCTGTCACAGGCTATAGAACCTTTTACTATTGGTTTTAATTCTCTTTGCAAGGTCCAACTCTACTTGACTTTTAGCCCGTCTCACTTTATCCCTATGTGTTCTGACCTCAATAAGGTGGTAGCTTTCCTTGCTGATCCCTCCCATCTTCCACTCCCTGTATGCTTTCTGCTTTTTCTTAATCACCTCTCTGAGATGCTTGCTCATCCAGCTTGGTCTACACTCCTGCCTATGAATTTTTTCCCCTTTCTTGGGATGCTGGCTTCCGATAGCTTCTGCAGCTTTGATTTAAAGTAATCCCAGGCCTCCTCTGCCTTTAGATCCATAAATTCTTCAGTCCAATCCACTTTCCTAACTAATTTCCTTAATTTTTGAAAGTCAGCCCTTTTGAAATCAAAAACTCTAGTTGCAGATTTATTTTTGTTAATCCTTCCGTTCAGTTAGAACTGAATTAGCTCATGGTCACTTGAACCAAGATTGTCCCCTACAACCATTTCTTCTATGAGGTCCTCACTAGACCCAGAGCAGGGAGCTGAACCCAGCCACTCCCTGTGGGACAGGAGCCACTTCAACTGGAACAGGGGATTTTGGGAGTCAAAGCTGGACATCCTGTGAAACCCAGGACTGTTCAGAGATTGGTGTCTAGGTCAGGAACTATTTCTATTACTTCTTCTCCTTAGCACAATGTGGTCCTAAGCTCATAAACAATACATGAAGGTGCAATCCCAGTTCTATTACATTTGTTTGTCTAGTGCATATGTATGACTAGGGTAAAGCACTGAATAAAATGCAGAGACACTGCTGGTGCATGTTAGGGAAAGATGAGAATTTGAGAATATACTGTATATAAAAAGTGAACTAAATGAAAACAGACCTTATTAACATAGTGTTTCTTTAAATTACAAAATCCTTTCTGTGTTCTGTCTGCAGCTTCTCTGTTTCAAGGAGAAACTGATAGGGCTTAAAAAAAACAGACAAGGTACTTGCGAAAGCTAAACAGGGTTTTGGCTGGTGAAACTATGCCAGCCTGTTTTATTCTAACACATTTCTATGCACAAAGAAAGAAAAGGTTATTGCACGTTGACTGCAATAAAGACGTGACAAGCAAAGAAGCATATGTCTCAAAAGGCAACAGAGTGATATGTCAGATTACCTTTCCACTGCCTGTAATAGGAGATGAGATGCTTAATGGCAAAACTCTGATGAATGGACACTGACATTACTTGGTGATTAAACATTCAGAGTCCTCTTTATGCTTAGAGGAGAGCAGTTAAATGTATAATATAGGGAAAACCTCTTTCACAGTTTGAGTTGTGCTCTCTCCAAAAGACCACTTATCTAGATTTTGATCAGTTTTAAAAATCTAGTACTGTAGTTGAACCCCTTTATCTTTACCCACCTCAGATTAGATTTTAAAATTGGGCAAATGCATGTTACTTCTAGGCAAATTTCCTGCCTCATCTACTGTAAGATTCATTGCTGTTTGATGTTTGCCAAAATGTATGAAATTCTCTTGGGAGGCTTTTCACTTTAACAAAACCTGTGACCACACAACTGTTTTCAGTTTAAACAGTTACTCTCATGTCTACATGTGTGCAAGGTGGGGACCATATGTCTGTGTTTATATACAACCTAATACAGTAGAACCTTGATCTTGACTGGGGCTTCTGTGCACTACAGTAATGTAAATACTAAATAGATTAGTGGGGGGGGTTGTTTTTTGTTTTTGTTTTTTTGTCTTATAGCAAATGCAGTAAAACTTAAATGTCTTCATTTTCATCTAGGTGTAAAACGTGTGAATAATCTGTGATGGGGTTTATTCTTTTCACTTGGGGGTCGGGGGGGGAGGAAGAGCAGAGCCCAATTCAGTATATTTCAAAATGAATTTATCAGTGCACTTCCAACACAACTGAACGCACTTGATAAGACCCTGATCATGCAAAGACTTTTTATGTCTGGGTAAATTTACACGTGGCAGTAATCCTGTTGAAAGTTACCTATGAACAAATCACTGCAGATTTGGGGCCAAAGGACTTTGGCTTCAGTGGGAGTTGGATTGGGCCTAAATGTTTTATTTCTATGTATGGCTAGAAAGAGCAATTAATAACTTCATTAGTACATTTTAATAGCTCTGATGGAAGAATCGGGTAAAAAAATACTATGGCTTCTAAAAGAAAAGGTTTCAGAAATGACAAAAACAGTCATTTATTCAATATGAATTTTAGGAAGATAAATGTAAAAAGAAGAAATGAATGAAAAAGATGTTTATCCTTGGTAGTACTGAACAGCTCAAAAGAATAAAACTATGGACTTCTCCTATATTTCATCTGTGCAGCGGAACATTTTATTAGTGGAGCTTTAAGGCCCTGTTCTGTAGTAATGAAAGAGTAAAACACAGAGTGTCCAGATTAGTTGGCATCAGTGCTGTCACAAATCACTTTAAAATAAAATTCTTCAGTCGAACATTAAACTTGTCAGTGATCCTCCTTTAAACAATGTTTTTACATTCGTTGTAAAAACGTTGGAAGACAGGAAGAGAGCTCAGTAAAAAGTTTCTCTGGATAAAAGAATCAAGTTTTATTTTATTTTTTATTTGATTTCTGAAGTACAATTTGAGGGCAAAATCAATAGGACTACTTGTTCACCTTAGCCACATCATATTGACCCATGCCTTTATGGAAGAAAACACAGAAGGGCAGAGGTGCTGGAACAATGTATATAGTGGGGGTGCTGACAGCCATTGAACCAAACTGTAAACCCTGTATATAATGGAAACCACTTCAAGCCAGGGGGTACAGCAGTTTCAGCACCTATGTAGAAGGGTTAGAAAAAATGACTTGCTCATCAATGGTAATGGTTGACTTCCTGTTGTATGTCAGCATTAATATTCATAAATGGTTTTAATAAGGAATGGTTGAACATATTTTCTGACCTGCAATCCATTGAAAGCACTGCACAATATGTCAGCAAATGTCTACCTTAATTAAAATCTTTATCATCTGAGCATGTTACCCGAGGATCTTAAAAGAAGTAGGGGATTATTTTGGTCTTAGTTACTCATGCAATTTCATTGATTATATTGCAAATGTTAATCAATAGCCAAAACTTACTTATAAGAAGGATATCTTGAAATTCTGGGTAAGCCAGGGTAAGAAAACTTGATATAAGCCAGTCGAGAGGATGCAATCATTGTTTATCTAAAACAGGAACCATAACCTGAAAAGAGAAGAAGAAAAGAAATATGTAGTATTTTTATTCCTCCCCATAATACTTCAGCCAGTCCAATTTCAAGTACGTGTTGTACAAAATCCTAAAAAAGAATTAACACTTAATTATGGTGATTCTCCATCTCTCAACATGCAGAGAATCATTTGCATCTTCTTAGTTTTTATAGATGTGCTCATTTTGGAAGGACTGAGGATTGATAGGTTCTTAATAGATTGTCACCCATGATCAGTTTCTTGATATTGAAAGGGAGGAGGCATTTGTGAATTTTAGTTCTCCTATTGGTCAGCCTTAGTATTTTAATTTTTAATTGTGCTATAAACTTCTCAAACACCTTTTAAAGGCTGCATCTATAGTAGTTGAAGGACTGGACTGGTCAACACTCTTCAACCACAATGCAGTTTCTGTATGGACCTTGGGTACTGCCACCCTTTGCTATTGGGCATAGATTTGCATGCTAAAGGACAAATTTGGCCTGTGCATGTGCAATATTCTACATGCTATAACATGCACATGCATGTCATTACATTTACATATGCAACCTGAACACAAATAGTGAGTAAATAGATTATCTTGAATGGCAGCAGCTGGTAGTTTCCATTTAATTTTTCCCCTTACTTTGCATGTTCTCAAAGGTCTCTTGTTGAGGTTTAGGGACTAACAAGGAGGCCTAAGAATTTTTAATGGAAGCAAGAGGATATTAGCAATATTAGCAAGAGGAACCAAGTTCTCACTTGTAGAATGACACATCCTCTGACTAGCACTGTAGAAAGGGGAAGCTGATCAAAAGGAACATGTCTCTCTCAGCTCACTACAGGCCATTAGATGGGCAAAAGGCTATGGCGAGCCAGTTTGGGCCTTCTGTTGAAACAGCTTTGCTGATCTACTTTGACGGGTATTCATCAGTCCTGCTTCCTCCTTACACACAAATTCAAACACCCTTGTATCCCTTCATATGTACTGTGACTCGTTTGTCCACCTCCCTTGTTTTCCTTTACTGTACTCTGTGTCTTGCCAACATACCTTGGACCAGATCATTAGCTGGTGAGAACTGATGGCAGCCCATGCAACTGCACTGATTTACTGACCACCATGCAGCCATGGCGTGAGTCTTTAACCCAAGCATAGTAACGGTAAACTTTGTGCCAGGGACTCTGAAAACCACGACCTTTCAGCACTGCCATTCTGATTGTGTAGAACTTTCCACCTGCTCTACAGTGTCTCAAGGTGCAGTGCAATTGAGAATCAAACCTGAGATCTGGGAGAATTTTTACTTCTCCCTTTAGTCGATCTGGGGCAAGATGCTGTGGGTGTCAGTGTCTGTCCAGTGAGGCCAACAACTCACTTTGCATAGGCAACTCTAAACTTGCCGTACTGAAAAGATTTTGGGTTACCATAACCTGTGAGAAATTGATTGCTTCTCTTCAGTAATCAGTAATTGATTACCCTTCTGACTCAGTTAAGTATTATTTATTTGTAATGTATATTTTTCAAAATATAAATAACCCTGTTTTTGTCTTGATTTAGTACTTTTTTGTTTTTGAAAATCCTTCTTGTCATGTTCCTCCATTAAGATTTGTGGAGGTTTACATTTCTCCACATTCATCTTGATTTAGGCATTTGAAGGGTTAGTGACTAAAGAACTTTGAGTTCTGCCAAATCAGCATGGGATGGTTGCCTGGTAACAGTACCTGTGGAATATGAAGTATTGTATCAGGCTTCTGCCTGTTCACACCTCTTTTTTAGAGGGGCAGGGGCATGGAGAGACAGCAAAGAGCTGGAGACATATATTTTATTTAAGGTGATTAGAAGATTGTTGGCAGTTTGTGGAATGCAGTAGCTGAAATGGAGCTGCAGTGAACTAATATATTTTTGGAAGCGCCCTTCAGTAAACTGGTGCAGAATTAAATGAAATCGTTCTCACTACCTCTTTAGGTATCTGTTATTAGCCAAAAATCATGTTTTCTGCTGCATGAGGGAGAAGAAGGGGGAAAGGGATTACAGCCTCTTCTCCCTACCTGCCAGCAGCAAGGCAGGTAACTGTTTCAGGGATGAGCTAGGAAGGGGTACAGCGACTGTACAAACCTGTGGGCTATGGCCTACTGATGTGTCCAGACGTCAGCCAGCTGGAGCATATGTTGCTGTCTGCAGCAAGTGCTGGCTGGGCATTCACGGTGCTCTTTTTAAGAGGAGACATAAATGGCATGTTGCAGTCTGAGAGCTCTTGAGACAGACACATGTTCTGCACTATTCCACTCTCTCCCTGTGGAGCTCCCAAAGAAAAGAGCAGGATTTTTCCCTCATATCTTTAGTGAATAGATACACACAAACCTATTGAAGTAATGACAAATGACCAGATCAGTATATATAGAATTACTCATAAAACCAATCCCTGAATCTTCCCATTCTCTCCCCACCGATGCCGCTCTGTGTTTGTACCTGTATAAACTTCACTTGTTGAAATGGGTGGCATTCTTTGATTACTAAATGAATACTAAGTGATTAACAAGTGATGCAGTTAATTAGATACATACATGGTACATTTCAGTTACACACCTGAAAAAGCAAGTATGATGGGCTATTCCATTTAGGCTAGAGAGAAAGCTATACTATTATTTATCAGAAGGAAATTCTGTCCATTTTAGCCCCTTCACATGTCTAACAACTCTGAAACTCTCTCTAGACAACATGGATTCGTAGATTTTTAGACAGAAGGGATTGTTATGTTCTGTCTAGAGTCTGACCTCCTGCGTAACATGGCCACAGAATTTTATCCACTGATTCCTGTATGAAGTCCAATAACCTCTGGCTGATTTACAACATATTTTAGAATTACATCTTAATCTTGATTTTAAGAGACTGAGAACCCAGCACATTCCTAGATAAATTATTCCAATTGTTAATTACCGTAACTGAGGGGAAAAAAAGACTTATTTCTAGTCTGAATTTGTCTAGATTTAGCTTCCAGCCATAGGCTCTTATGTCGGTATCTGCTAGATGTAAGAGCCCTCTATTATCAGAAACCTTCTCCCCATCTAAATATTTAAGAGGTGACTTTATCATGGTCTATAATCTACACTAGCATAAACTGAATAGTAATGTGCTGCAGTTATAACAAAACACTGATGCAATAATTGTTATAACACTAACTAGATGTGACATACACCATCACAGCACTTCCTATAGATCTGAAAGGCTAGTAAGTTGTGGTGGTAAGTTTCTGTGATTTGAAGGAAAATATACTTTTTGGAAGGAAGTTTATTCCCGAAGCTCTTTGTGCCAGAAATCACAATTTATTTATCCATCTCATTGTCATTAATTGGGATATCAACTTTGATATAAAGTGATCTAAAATAAATAGTTGCTAACCAGGACAGAAGCAGGAGGTTGTGGAATGTTTGTGTCTTAACTCTAGCAAAGTTTTTTTTCAGTGCTAACCCCCACTTAATGCATCCTTACTCACTTATATTTTGTGTGAATTCTGAAGCTCTAGGTGTTTGTGTATGTATAAACTATGACAAATATAATTACTATATCATCCAAACAGCCTCTGAAACCCACAAGGTGTATATCAAACTGTCAGCTGAATCCTACATTTCTACATTCCCTGGTCATCCTACACCACTCACCCCGCTGCATCCTCTAAATCTTGAAAAAACAGAGGAGCCTTGTGCTATATTCTGAAGATTACCCCTAGTTAATGAGAATAGCCCACTTCCACCTTAATTGAATTGGCTCATTAGTACTGACCCCCAACTTGGTAAGGCAACTCCCATCTTTTCATGGGCTGTGTATTTATACCTGCCTCTGTATTTTCCACTCCATGCATCTGATGAAGTGGATTTTAGCCCATGAAAGCTTATACCAAATAAATTTGTTAATCTCTAAGGTGCCGTTGTTTTTACTGATACAGACTAACACAGCTACCTGTCTGAAACCTAGTTAATGCTGTAACACAATTTCCTCTCTCCATTTAAAACAGGAGTCTGATAGCTAAAGAGCTTCAACTAATCCCACAGTATTCTTGAAAGCAAATTAAAGAAGTATGGGCTGGATGAATGGACTATAAGATGGACAGAAAGCTGGCTAGATCATCAGGCTCAACAAATAGTAATCAATGACTCCATGTCTAGTTGGCAGCCGGTATCAAGCGGAGTTCCCCAAGGGTCGGTCCTGTGGCCAGTTTTGCTCAATATCTTCATTAATGATCTGGATGATGGGATGGATTGCACCCTCAGCAAGTTCTCAGATGACACTAACTGGGGGGAGAGGTAGATAAGCTGGAGGGTAGGGATAGGGTCCAGAGTGACCTAGACAAATTGGAGGATTCAGACAAAAGAAATCTGATGACGTTCAACAAGGACAAGTGCAGAGTCCTGCGCTTAGGATGGAAGAATCCCATGCTACAGACTAGGGACCAAGTGGCTAGGCAGCAGTTCTGCAGAAAAGGACCTAGGGGTTACAGTGGATAAGAAGCTGGATATGAGTCAACAGTGTGCCCTTGTTGCCAAGAAGGCTAACGGCATTTTGGGATGTATAAGTAGGAGCATTGCCAGCAGATCAAGGGATGTGATCATTCCCCTCTATTCAGCATTGGTGAGGCCTCATCTGGAGTACTGTGTCCAGTTTTGGGCCCCACACTACAAGAAGGATGTGGAAAATTGGAAAGAGTCCAGCGGAGGACAAAAAAAATTATTAGAGGGCTGGAGCACATGATTTATGAGGAGAGGCTGAGGGAAGTGGGATTATTTAGTCTGCAGAAGAGAAGAATGAGTGGGGGATTTGATAGCTGCTTTCAGCTACCTGAAAGGGGGTTCCAAAGAGGATGGATCTAGACTGTTCTCAGTGGTAGCAGATGACAGAACAAGGAGTAATGGTCTCAAGTTGCAGTGGGGGAGGTTTAGTTTGGATATTAGGAAAAACTTTTTCACTAGGAGAGTGGTGAAGCACTGGAATGGGTTACCTAGGACGGTAGTGGAATCTCCTTCCTTAGAGGTTTTTAAGGTCAGGCTTGACAAAGCCATGGCTGGAATGATTTAGTTGGGGAATGGTCCTGCTTTGAGCAGGGCATTGGACTAGATGACCTCCTGAGGTCCCTTCCAACCCTGATATTCTATGATTCTATGATAATCTCAACTGCAGCACTGTTGCATGAGGTTGTCAGCCATCTGCAAGGTCTCAGACCACTAAGCGCTTTGTAGATCAAAAATAACACCTGAAATTCCACCTGGAAACTAATAAGCAGACTGTGCAGGCAGTGAAGCATTGAAGTAATGTCAAACCAATCAGGTAGTTGCAGTTTTTAATGACTTATACTTAAGGCAATTTAGAAATTGAACCCTAGGGTAAAGTGAACTACAGTCATCTAATCTCTAGAGGACATAGGCATAGATAAGAGTAGTGAGGTCCACATTGGAAAAACAAGGTCACACTCTTCTTACTAAGTGCAAATGGATATAGCAGACTTGGCCAGAGCTGCCTCCTGAACATCCACGAGCAGCTCGGATTCTATCAGTAGCCCCAGTCTGTGAACCCAACTAACAAAAGGTGGCTGCATTTCCTCAGGTTTCAGAGTAGCAGCCGTGTTAGTCTGTATTCGCAAAAAGAAAAGAAGTACTTGTGGCACCTTAGAGTGACTTAGAGAGACTAAATTTGTTAGTCTCTAAGGTGCCACAAGTACTCCTTTTCTTTTTGCATTTCCTCAGTAAATGGAGCTGATAAAGGACCCAACCCAAAGCTCCTTGAAGTCAATGGAATGACTCCCATTGGCTTGCTTTGGATCGGGGGCCTTAAGAGCTACCTTTTCTGCCAATATTAGTATTGTGTTTTCTTGATTAAACCCATCCAAGCCCTTATCAGCTCCAGACACCAAGGAAGTAACTTAGTTACAGTTGGAGGCAGTAAACTCCTATAACCAACTTCCTTGTCTCTAGTTAAAGTGTTAACTGTACACAATTTAGTTAACTAGTAACAATTACCCATAAGAAATCACTGATGAATCACTATTTACACACATGGTTACAGGTGAGTAAAAGTAACTTGCTTTACACCTCTCCACGCATCCTGAAATTACAATTAATATCAGTTATTTTTAATAATGTGCCTCTGTGCTGTATTAAACCTAAATTTTATATTTAAGATTCCTAAGACAGATGTTATCTTCACATCATGCTCTCTGCAATGTGTTGTGTAGCTAGCCTAAATAAAAACTACAGGAGAGACGTGTTTCAACCTGGCTGAAATAAGATACAGTAGTCTGGAAGCTATGAAGCACCTTGTATTGCCCGTGTTGCAGCAATATGTACATTACTTTAGCTGGAGTTCCTTTTTAGGTCTCAAATGAAAGAGGGTCTCTGAAGGAAAGAATCTGAGAATCCTCTCATGAAGTTGATCTTCAGTTGTTCCTTTGAGCTAGACATAACTCCATCCCTTGCACAAAGGAACAACTGGAGATCAACTGCATGAAGAAATGTACACTGAATAGGTTGTGTGACTTGCCTCCAACCTCCACAGATCTTTGAGAATCCACAAAAATTTAGTCATCCACAGAGACTACTCTTCTTCCAGGTTGACTCTGGCTCCCACCAGTCCCATCTCTCTGGTGCTGCCTTTGATTGAGGCTCCTCAAGAGACTCCATTAAAAAATACATTATGTGCTAGCCATCTGACATGGGGGTGAGACTGATTCTGCAGTGACCAGCAGATCTGACTAGCCAACATGTGTAGCCTACTCACCTACAACTGTGTAGAGGCATTGTGCCTCTCTGACCAGCTTGGAACTCCCACCAGAAAGGTATGCTTCTGCATTGCCTCACAGAGGACTAATGCTGTCAAGGAAACTGCACAATTTTGCCCTGTACCTCCTACTGGAAGCAGAAACATGTTGTGAGAGTTTTTTATTCTAAAAACAAGCCAATAAGTGCTGGGATTCACTGGCAGTATGGCGAAGCAGTGGCAATGTGCTCATTTTTAACACACACACACACGTGTACGTGTGTGTGTGTGTGTGTGTGTATATAATAGCATCAACAAAATGCTTTGATTTCCAAGCTGCCAGTTTTGATTAGCAATAATTTTGTCCAGAAAAGAATCAAATCAGCTTCCCACTGTTTGAGTTAAGGCAAATGTGACTTTTTTATTTCTGCAGAATATAAACATTAAAAATGGTGCTCTGGCTTGTCTGGCATTGTCCTAAAAATGCACCGCACAGATGACGTTACTGTATGCTCTACCGAAGAAGTTCCTTTCTGCTTCAAAATACTGCAGTAAATTTCAGTGAACAAGATCACAAATCAGTTCCACTGCTGTAACGCTGTCCATGTGGTTCATCAGAGTTCAGGGAGGCTTTATTTAAGAATGCTGAAGTTCTGTCACAATTACGTTGAGGTTACTGCACATCTAAAGCAGTCAATGTTCAACCATTTCAGCTGAGATCTTGGGCTGTTCACACCACTCTGTAACGGTAATACACATGGAGAAACAACTGAAACTCTGCTGCTGCTAACAGTTATTTCAAAGATTTTGCCATATTCTCCCTTCTCAATATACAAACTTTATATCCTGTCACAGAGTTCGGGGTGCAATCCAGACCAGTGAAGAGTTGTCCCCACTTTCCCTGTAACCCTGAGTTTCTCACAATGCCTTGCTGCTGAGATTCCCAACCTGGGATGCTCACAATTGACCTATCAGCATGCAGGTCACATCCTGAGTGCCTGTGTGCTTAGACAGCTCTGGTTCAGCAACCCTGACCCCAATAGCCTGTGTACAGCCCTGCCACCCCCTTCTGGCTTCCACCAGCCTTACTTACTACTTTCAGGGTGACCCCTAGACACTCCCAGTCCTGAGTTTTCCCCAAACTGTGTTCTGTAATGTCTAGCCCTCTCCAGGACGGTTTGGAGAAATAGTAAGGTTCACTTATTCCTCCAAAGATACACAACCCACCGGCTTGCACATTAACTGGAGTTAACATTTGCTTGAATTCAACACTGCATTGGTAGTTTAGATTAATATTAACACAAATGTATTAACCAAAGTAGATAGGACTTTAAGTGAGTTCAAGTATAAGAAATAAAGTTAGAGTTACAAGCAAATAAAAGTGAAAACACCTCATCTAAAAGTATAAAACGTAATCTAACAAACCACAGGCTTTGTTCAAGATGTTTTCTCATCTATAGTCAGTTTCCAGAGACTTCAACCCCACCTTGCTTGAGGGACCCATCTGTGAGTTGGTGTGTCACCCTCACTGGCCAGGCAGAGTATTGCACCTGAGTTCATTCTGTGTGGCTGGGCTGTCAGTTCCTGGTGTCCAGGGGTCTGAAAAAATCTCCTGTGTTCTTAAGTCTCTCAGGGGCTTAGAGGGGAACCCAGTCTTACCCGCTCCATGGGGTTCCAGCTCAGGACCCTTAAGTAAGATGGGCAGAATCAGTACTTGAAGACTCTGGTCATGCGCTGAGCTCCTTTCTACTTCCCCATGGTTCTGTAGGCTCTTCAGCCTGTTGGTCCAGTTGTCCCATCTCAGGATGCTGCCTCTGACTGGCTTCTCAGCAGCTTGCTGGCAGTTCTTTCTCAAACTGCTCGCTCTTGCAGCAACCCTATTCCTCCACTTCCCAGCTCCTTTATTCTCCCAGCTGCTGTGAGTCTACCAATCAACATTAGCCAGCAGTACCTGCATTAACCTCTTGGTTGCTGGGCCAGCGTGGGGTGTATATATACCTCATGATATCATCTTTCTCAGCTTGCAAGCCCTCTGTGTCTTGTCTGTCCAGTGATGGATGTCAAAGATGGCTTCTCTCCTTGCTTATATCATCCAAAGTTCAATTAATTTGTTTCAAGAGCAAGGGTGATCTCATGCTGATCTTCCCTTCCTGTGAGCTTCCCAACCCTCTCTGTGTTTTCTATGTAAATGGGGCTTCCAGTTTTTGATTCTACCATGCTTAATTTATAAAGGAGACAGGTAGATAGCTGTGACATTCCTTCCTGTGTCGTAAAACTGTACTGCCTAATATCTCTGTCTTCATAATTCCTTACATAGTGTTAATAGATATATTTCACAGTGATATTAATCACCAGAGTGTCATTAGCTTTCAGAAAAGACCTTATTTAATACACTCCTTTATAATACAGTAATATTGACAATTGGCTGATTCAACTGCTTATCACTTGTTGTTCAGCCTCCCTATCTTTATGGATCGGTAAACCTTTGCAATGTTTTCTTTGAAAAGTAAAATCTAGACCAAGCTTCTCTCTCCTGCTGGGTATAGATGCCACACTATCTTCTCCTCACTTGTTTGTGAGGTTTGCTTCCACCCTTTGTTAGCTTGATGGGTCTGTTTGTGTGAAATGTAAATACATTCTCCTTATCTTTCAAAGTACTGTACTTTGGAAGTAACACCCATTTGGGGAAAACATATTCCTTTGTGTGTGGCAGACATGTTTACCAACACCCTGGCATGCGTGGTCTAAACACAATACAGTAATCATTCCAGCATGTGTCATAACTCTTAATATACATCACACAAGAATATTAATGATCAGCAACTTATTAGTGTTCAAATGATACCTTACAAGGCATATTGAGTACAGAGATTATTATGGTAGTGTGTAGGGTGTGAATTACAATGGTGCTAAGTGTCACACTTAGAAAGTTCATGTTTCTGATTTCTTAATGATGGTCAAACCTGAAACAAGACAGCCATTTTTACTTTTATATTTCATGTGGTGATAAATGTCTCCTTTGTCAAAGTTCATTCTTACTTCAAATTTGAAGAATGTACCAATTTAGCATCCTCTTAAAATATTACCTACCCCTGAAGGTATATGAACTGTAGTGAGTATTTCTGTGTTCTAGTTTTTATTCTTATAATAGAATTTGAGGCAGCATGGTACAGTGGATAAGCCACTCAGGTGATCTGGATTTTAATCCTGGCTCTGCCACTGACCAAGTGAGTGATCTTGGGCAAGTCACTTCAGTTCTGTGCTTGTTTCCAGTTCCACCCCCTTTCTGTGTTTAGACTGTAAAGTGCTTAAGAACAGGGACTATTTTTCACAATGTATTTGTATAGTGCCTAGCACAATGTGGCCCCAGTGTTGGATGGGGGCTTAAGGCACTAATGTTATGCAAATAAACATTGACCTATAACTATTCTCTTCAAAGTTAACTAGTGGTTCATTAGCTGCCAACTTGCATCTAATTAAAAATGCAATGAAAATTGAGCACTCCCATTAGAGCTGTTTTAACATTAAGGGGCAACAAGTGCTTGGCCCAAGCACTTAGCCAATATTCAGGGCCTTGCAAGCTTGTTTCCCTTAGGAGGAGAAATGGATGATATGACAGGTATTTTTTTGTTCATTTTGTTTTATTTTGGTGCAATCATGTTTATTTACATAGTCCTATTTCCCTGAACACAGGAGGAAGTTGCCTTGCTCATAACCCCAAGCCTGACTTTCAGCCAGTTCTGTGCCCAAAGGAGCTCTGTTCCTGCTCCCTGTCAGAGCCATGCTACCAGTATTTTTCACTGTCTGCTCACTTTCTGGCTCTTTTCACACAGACAGATGCAACTAGATCATTGACCCATCCTCTCCTTTTACAGTTGTTATCCAGGGAAACACCCAAGGCCGCATGGCTCAGCTTCAGCTCAGGCCTTGTCATGTTGGTCCATGATTAGGGCAGTGGTTCCATTGTTTCAGCTATCACTAAAAACAGATGAATTTAATTGCTCCCTTATTTAGCCTGAATGACAGGTGGCTAGCCATGCCCATCAGCTTCAACAAGGTCGTGGTAGTCCATAGATCAAAGACACGCTTTCTGGCAGCCACCAACACCCTCCAGTATAACACATTCAGTTCATTTAAGCATGCAGAAAGTTAATTGCCTTCCTAGGCTAGGCCTACACGATAAATTTTTGCTGGCATATCTCTACTGAGGTGTGATCTCTACCTGACAGCTGTGCCAGCAAAAGCCCCTACTGTACATAGTTATGATGGTAAAACTGTGCTTTTGCCAGTACTGTGCTCAAGGGCTGGAATAAGTTATAAAAGCAAAAGCACAGGGTTTTCTGGTCTAAGTCCTTTACTGGGGTATATATACTGGTACAGATACAGCAGCAGCACACTGCTATTATAGGTCTGCTTACAGGCAACTCAGCACTAGATAAACTGCTTTCATAACAAGCCGGCACTTTCACACATGAATTCCTAAATAATACGGAGAATCTTTTTCTCATCACAGTCTTCTGCATGGAGTGTCTCTTCCCCCCCCCACTCACCCCCCGACCTTTACAGCCAGCTTGACACGCAAATAAGAGCAATCCCTCTTGTTTTTATTGCTATTTACATTTATATTACAGTAGGGCCCTGCAGTCCCAAGTGAGATCAGGATCCCATTGTGCTAGGAAAATGTAAGCCAAAAGTACTCCTGTTCTTACACTTAATGAGAAACAGACCATGCTTCAAGTTGATACGGACAAAGGGCAGTAGAAAGGAAATGCTGTCCCCATTTTATAGAGCTGTATAGGGACAGTTCAGGCACAGAGATTAAATTACCTGCCCAAGTCCACACAGGAAGTCCATGGCAGAGGAATGAATTGAACTAAGATGATCTCCTGTCTCCAGGCCAGGGCTTAATCACAAGACCATCCTCCTACCCACCCTCTTCTCCCCCCTTACCGCACAGGCTTTAATATCACTTTTCCTTTCTCTAGATATCTTTGCCAGTCAGAATTCGTTTGCAGCTAACCATCCACATTTTTCTGCCAGGATATATCATTGTTAAAATCTATATGTCTGAGAACTGAGTTATATTTGGGGTAAAATAAAGATATAAGGATTTACTAGGTTAAGGCTATTCCCTCCTAAAGGACCTCGGGCTAAGCATGGAAAGTTAAAAACCACACAGAACTCGGAGAATGCAAAAGAAAACAAATTCCAGAGAGCAGCCTGTTAAAGCTGAGGAATTGTTCCATCTAGTTTAGTTAGCCTGTATCAGTGTGTTTATTAGCTTGGTTAAAGAATACCTCTGTGGATAGGATGCGCCACAGTTCAGGTTTTTGGCCTTTGGAGCTCTACAACGGTGTAGGAGCTCTATACTGGTACTCTCAAAGATTGGCATATCACAATTTCAGAGCAAAGGAGGTCACTTTCCACACCTCATTTCTCTCGCCAATCTTTATTTTGTCTCATATTTCAGACATAGGAACATAAGAATTGCCACACTGGATCATGCCCATCACCCAGCTAATTCAGTATCCTGTCTCTAACAATGGCCAGCACCAGATGCATCAAAGAAAGGTAGAAGAAACACAGCAATAGGCAGTTTTGGGATAATCTACCCCTGGGAAATCTTCTCCTAAACCTTGATAATTAGAGACTGGCTTAAACAGCATAGCATGAGGTTTTACCGCCCTTCTAAAACTTTTTTTTTATTGTTGTATTTGCTATAACTCTGATATTTGTAATTTCAAACATTCCCCCCTTTGAACCTTCCAAAGTTCTTCGCCTCAATGACATAATGTGGCAATGAGTTCCACTATTTTCACTCTCTCCCATCGTTGCCCTCCCTCACTACACTTGCACACCTGTATGTTTATACAAAAGTTTGCCTGATCAGAAATTTACATGCCAGATGTGCACTAGTTTATTCACTCAAGTGTGACAGTTAGTTGAGCATTCACTGTTTTGCATGCTTTCATCTACAGGCAAATCTATTCCCAGCCACTTATCAGATGGTGAAGCAGGAAGGAACTATCCTCCCTATGCCATGGAAGAGCAGCAAAGCCACTCCACAAAAAAACTGCTCCAGCCTAATTCTCAGAATATAGCAAATGCATCCCTTAAAATCCTGTTCAATGAAAATACAATAGAACTCTCAAAAGAGAAGTTGCAAAGTGGAGTGTCACCTAGCACTAGTGCATCTCAGCAACCATCTTGGACTGATTCATGAGAAGCAGTGAGTCCTTGGCACCGTTTAGAACCTCCTATATGTTGGGGCCTGATTTTTAAGGCAAATCCAGAGACATTCTGAGATTCCAGCTTAGGGGGAATGCTAACATGCAAATTAAAACACAGTGGGGCCAGGTCCTTGTCCATTCTTGTAGGATAAGGGAGACTTAAAGCTGTCCTAATAGTACAACTGGGGATTCCCCTCCAGGTTGGACACTCCTGATGGAGTAGAATAGGCATATCTGGCTTTGATATCTATTCCCCCTACACAGACTGTTCAGGATCATGATGATGGCTGGAGGGGAAATCTAAATTAGAGCATTTGGACTGCTTAAAGCTATCTTTGCCTTCCCTTCTAAGCCATACCAAGCATCAGCCCAAACTCAGCTGAGGATCAAGCTCAGGGGGTGCAAATATAGACAAATGAAAATTTAATTAAAATTGTCACATGAACTACTGCAAACTGAAAAGACACTCTTTTATGATAAGAGAGAAGTAATGTCAGTACTATATTTCATTCCTTAAAATATAGATTAAAATTACAATGTAAACTGTTGGACTTGATATTTACGCACATAAAAATAGTAATAGTTACAAATTCACAAGTGTTCCTCTCAGGCCTCCTAAACATCAAATTACAGAAAAGCAGATCTCTTCAAATGGTAAAGGAGGAAATTGGTACATTTATTCCTTCCTTATCAAATAACATAAGCACTGCAGTCTTTATTTACTTATAAAATTGTAGGCTTTCAGCACTGTACTCTTCCAAATTCATTAAGAATCTAAAGACCGTACATCGTCTGCACAGAACTGTGTTATAGTCTCTGAAATCTAATTGCCCAGATTCCCCCCTAATAAAACAAAACTCCTGTACTTAGAGAGGACTGACTTTCATTTAGTACAATTCTTTTCTGGAGAACTGTATGAAACTGAAGAGATTTTTTTTCTTTTTTTTTTAAGATTCAAAAAAGAACAAAACACACACTATCACATTGGATGTTTTCCTGTAGGCGTAGACCTACACGACTGGAACCTCTGGACCAAAGGGGGTTGGGTGGCTGCTGCTTCCACATCACTATTGGTAAGCTTAGGCTGGGCTTCTGTTGGAGGACCCTGTGAAGCTAGGCACTGTAGGAAATACCCAACCAGCAGGGCCTGAGTGGCAGCCCCTTGCAGCCCACAGATTGGCTCATGCTGGTATATAAACCAAGACACCAGCATGGGGAGTTGCCTGAACAATGACACAGACTGCCTGTTTGCTTCTGCTCCATATCTTGCCTTGCTGTCGACATGAGAGTCTGACTTCTGACCCTGGTTTGTCCCTAACTCCATTTGCCTGCTGTCTGTAACCTGGTACATGACCTTGGCTTCCTGATACCCTGACCTGACTTGTAGGGTTGCCAACATTCTACTCTCACAAAACCGAATACCATTGCCCCGACCCTTATCTGAGGCCCCACCCCCTGCTCACTCCATGCCCCCTCCCTTTGTCATTCACTCTCCGCATTGTCACTCACTTGCTCATTTTCACTAGGCTGGCTCACGGGGCTGGGGCGTAGGGGACGGGGGAGGGTGGGCGGGCTCAGGAGTGGGGCCAGAAATGAGGAGTTCAGAGTGTGGGAGGGGGGCTCCAGGCTGAGTCAGTGGGTTGGGATGCGGGAGCGAGTGAGGGCTCCAGCTGGGGGTGAAGGCTCTGGGGTGGGGCCAGGAATGAGGGGTTTGTGGTACAGGAGGGAACCCCGGGCTGGGGGGTGGAGCTGAGGAGTTTGGAGTATGGGAGGGGCTCCAGGCTGAGTCAGTGGGTTGGGATGCGGGAGGAGGTATGGGCTGTGGGCTGGGGGTGTGGGTTCCAGGATGGGGCCAGAAATGAGAGATTTCTCAGTCAACGGCCCAGTCAGCTGCCAGAATCCCTTTTTGACAGGTGTTCTGGCCGAAAACCAGACACATAGTTGCCCTACTGACTTGACCGTAACCCCACAACTCATCTCCTGACCAGTGCATGTAAATCATCATGGCCTAGCCCTGACAGGTGGATAAAAATGCCACAGTGATGTAGATTCTTGATAGCAAGATGTTCAACTGGTGTAAATTGGCATAGCTCCACTGACTTTACCTATTCACACCAGCTGAGGGTTGGAACCAATACATCTCTAATTACTTTGAGGTGTCTGGATACTGTGGTGATGAGTGCCATGGAAACATCTGCAAATAAATAACAATTGAGATAGGATTTACTGTTCATGTCCATTTACCTATTCTGTACAATTTCTGTCCTGTTCACAAGTACTTCAACCGTTTGAAGACAGTTTCATAGAATCATAGAATCACAGAATATCAGGGTTGGAAGGGACCTCAGGAAGTCATCTAGTCCAACCCCCTGCTCAAAGCAGGACCGATCCCCAATTAAATCATCCCAGCCAGGGCTTTGTCAAGCCTGACCTTAAAAACTTCAAAGGAAGGAGATTCCACCACCTCCCTAGGTAACGCATTCCAGTGTTTCACCACCCTCCTAGTGAAAAAGTTTTTCCTAATATCCAACCTAAACCTCCCCCACTGCAATTTGAGACCATTACTCCTTGTCCTGTCATCCGCTACCATTGAGAATAGTCTAGATCCATCCTCTTTGGAACCACCTTTCAGGTAGTTGAAAGCAGCTATCAAATCCCTCCTCATTCTTCTCTTCTGTTCTCTTCTCATTCTAAACAATCCCAGTTCCCTCAGCCTCTCCTCATAAGTCATGTGTTCCAGCCCCCTAATCATTTTTGTTGCCCTCCGCTGGACTCTCTCCAATTTTGAGCATATATTAGTCATAAAACTGAGCTTGTGACATTTCATGTTTAACTTTTTTACAAAATATTCTTTACAACACTGTATTGCCCTACCAATGTTTGTTTATTTGCTCAGATTTCCTTTAAGATCTCCCATATGAAAGCTCTGGGTGCTTTTACAGATATTTAAAAACACCAAAAGAATGATAAAAATCCACTGTCTGAATACTTGCCAAGATGAATCAATGCCTAATCACAAAATTGCCCATCAGATAATTCCCTTCACTTGACCACATTATGTTCCTCAACAGAAAGCCAGGAAAATGGATGAGTCTTATAGCATGCTCCAAATCTGAGGCTCCATTAGACTATGGAGGTACTTGGTGGAGCTGGTTGGAAATTTCCCATCAAAATGTTTTTTGGTAAGAAAATAAAGTTTCTGCAAAATTGAATTTTTACTTGGGAAAATTAATTCCCCCTCTCCCCACCCCCACCCCCAAAATCAATTTTCCATGGGGAAAATAGAAACAATATTTAGTTTGTTTGGGTTGGCCCACATCAAAACACAACATTTCACTTTTTTGAACCAAATCAATACACTTTGTTTTGGGTCCATTCTACCTGAATCTGTGTCTACTTGAGCTGCCTCAGTGCTGCATGAGAGTTGTAGTATGTGTGCCTCCTACCCTCTTTTCCCTTTGTAGTCCAGCCAGTGAACCTGGACTATAAAGGAGAAAGAGGGTAGGAGGCACCCAAACTATATGTCCTATAAGGCATCTCAGTAGCTGATGCAGATGCAGCTAAATGACAAACCAAGCCAAAATAAAGTTTTCGATTTGGTTCAATGAACTAAACAAAACAAAACAAAAAAAACCCACATTTCCAAAATATCTTGATTCAGAACTTTCCATTCAGTGACATTTTGATGTTTTGACCTTTGTCCCAGTTTGGGATGAAAACAATATTGAAATAAGAACAGGGCTGCTACTCTGAATATTGAAATAAGGAATTTCTCATGGGAGGAAAATTCTGACTTTTAACCAGTTCTATTTGTGATTCCTGAGTAAAAAGCCCCCATGAAAAGTATCTTTCACTAACTCCTCTTGCCTTTTAAACCAGGTGGTCATTAATTAAAGCAATTCTGGATTACAATTTGCAATGTGTTTGCCAGTCCCTCAGGTACCTATGTCTCAAATCATTTTAGGGCTTTCAGGCAAGAATACCTTTAACTCCACCCAGAAACTAAACAGGTCACTGCAGACAGCAAGATCTTCTTTCTCCTGTATACCTCACTGGTCTGTCTGCAATGTGCCCTTTGAATGATGCTATCGTGTTCATCTTCTTTTCTTGGTTCTCCCCAACTGTTTCATCTACACCCTACCGATTTCAGAAAGCTTTAGCCTCCGCTGTTTCTGAGAAAAATCTTGTTCTCTAATACAGCAAATGCAGGGCCAGATGCTCAGCTAATGTAAATCAGCAAAGCTTCATTGATGTAAATGGGAGCTATGCTGATTTACAACAGTGAGCATCTCCCCTGTAGTCTCTAATATTTTTCTCTGTATGATCTTTATTAAGATCAGTGAGAGCTAACTTGCAGTGGGTATAACTGAGGGCAAAAATTGTCCCACTGTCTCTTGGCTGAATTGCCTCTTGACATTCATCCATACTAACAATGACCTGACCAGATTATAATCGATTGCAATAAAACGTCGTGAAATTGATCAAATCAATTTGTCATCATGTGCTGTATCTACAATGTCTCAAAGAATGATACAGAAAAATGGCAAGGGTGGACTAAAAAAATCTCAGTGGCTGGGTAGGGATTTATTATCTCTGGAAAATCGATTGAGAGAGAAGGCAGAACTTCTACCTTCAGATCTACACAGCTGATGTCAGTTCTGGTACTCTGCACTTCCTATATGCCTGGGATGCTCAATTACTTCAATTTTGAGTCATCTGTGTGTACAGAAAGAGCAGAGCTGCAAATAGGGAGCATGACGGAAACTAAGGAAAGAATCTAGTGCAGTGTTTGATTGCTGTCCCAAGACATAGCTCTCTCCTAAATACAAATGTTCTGCTGTGTGGATCAGGAGTGGTGCATTCCTGGAGATGAATCTTCTTTTATTCCAATGAAGCAAGGATGTCAATTTTAGTAACATTCTCTCAACCAAATTCGTTTGTCCAAGTGTTATGGGAAGACATAATGACAATTGTATTGCTTTAGGATTTCTTCCCATCTGTGTACAGTGACTACCTTTAGGCATATTTAATAAAAGAACATTCAAACTCCTCTGGCTGGTACAAAAAGCAAGAGCAAGTTTGAAAATAATATAGGTAGCTCCTTGTATTCCTCCATTCTCCAGGTTCAGTTATCCAGATAAGAGATGATATATAGAGTGTATTCCATATCTCAATGAGCATTTATACCATACGTGTTAAATATTCAGGGCCAGACTCTCGCTGTAAATTAGTGTCACTCCATTGCCTCGATTTCCCATGAATCTTTCTCTAAATCTGTCTAAATTCCATTAATCTGTCTCAATGATGGCTTTATTTGAATATAAACTAAAGATTGAGCTTTAGATGTTTTTTCCAAGTTGTTCAGGAGTTCATATGCCACAAAAGTTTTTCATGATGCCTACAGAATATTTCTGTGCTGTTGCAATTTACTCCAAGCAAGCAAATCGGATAAGGAAGATTTAACATTCGAGTTGCTAATACCCATTGAGACCACGCTGTTGCCAGAGTGAACCTCTATGGCTGATCACTTAGAACATTCCTTTAGGTGGTAATATACGCTTCCTGGACAAATAATAAAAAATATGTTACACACAGGGGGCCTTGAGACAGGTACAAATGACTAGCAGAGATCTCCCTTGCTGGAGGGGAATTCTCTGCTGGTGCATCTGTTCTGGGCTCCACATTTGGGCATTTGTCACACTCCTCCTCCCATTGTAGCAAATAGGGAGGTGTCATGGCACAGCTATGTTACACTAACATTATTCTGCACTAGTACAGGGGCTATTGAGGATCCTGCATCAGTGGCACAGCTTAGAGCAGCCCAGCAGCAGCTCTAAGCCTTGTTGAGGCTGAGGGGGCTGCCTCAGCCCTCAGAATCAGAAAGCCAGAACCAGTTTACTCTCACTCACTCACTTTTCTTCACTGAGTTGAGTTTTCGCACAGGAGAGAATCTGACTAGTTTTGTTTTTTTCATGCTGTCATTGTTCAGTCTTAGACTATTCCATAAACACCAACCACATTGATCATGTTTCTTATTTAATATGTAGTGGAAAATGTGTTTTTAATTAACTCCTGAATGCTACTCACATCTACACTCTGTAAAGACATCAAATATTGACTGTAACATTACTCTAAAGCTGAAAAGTTACATATTTGTACTGCAGCACCCTGATCATGCTGACAAGGAATGTTCTAAATAATAGTGTCTATTTCTAAATTAATTTTCTATTTATATTTTAAAAGAATCTAATGTAGAAGTATTATACTTATGCTTTACATACATCTAATTTCATTAATACAAATGAAGAACAATTTGACTTGCATGAAATCTAAGAACAAGCAATTAAAACCTATTACAAGTGCAAATCTGCAAACAAAAGGATAATTTAATTGCATGTGCAACCCACATAATTATCATAATTGTTCTTTCTACTTTGTGCTAGGAAATGTCTCTGTATGTTGACCATACAATAAATTATGGCTGTATATTTCAATTACATTTCAGAAAGGCAGAAAATACTCTTTCCAGAGTATGTTATCTGAGCCAATGGGAAAACATAGGGATTAACTCTGTTTAGTGGAATGGAATCAAACATCACAGATCTAGCCAAGGAAGGCATGGAAGTCCACAGCGTGCTGCCCCCGTAACTTGGCAGAAGCCTCTCCACCAAGGGGAAGGAGGGTGGGTTGTAGACTGGGATCGCACACAGCGGAAAACCTGAGCAAAGGGTGAGATTTATTTTCCAAAGCAGCTAAGGAAATTGAATGCCTGACTTGGTACTTTGGAAATTTTCACCCTATGTCCCCAGTAAATTGCACCCAGAACCCATCCCACTCACACTATGGAAACCTTCTCTTTCTACCCATTGTTACATTCTCAGGGCAGCATCAGAATCCTACAGAAGATGTTGTCAAGGGGCCAAAAAGCTGAGGTGGCAGGGTAGCAAGGCAGAAGACAGGGACTTGGTGACTTAATGTGACCTCTGCTCCCTCCTCCTCCAAATTGTGCCAAGCACAGGCACTCCAGAGGAGCTAGTGTGTGTTTTTTGCTAGTGAACTCCTGCATGGTGTGTGTGTTTGCTCATAATTTCAATATGATATTTTTGGTCTTAGAGAACTCAGAAATAAAAAAATAAGTGTTGCCACCCCTGCACTCTCACACAAATGTGGGTTCGCTTCTAAGGTTGTGTCCCTCAAGGGAGTGGGTGTGTGGGTGGTTCTCCTGCCTGAGTTCTCCCATTGATTTAACTATGGAGCTATCACAATGTGGGAGAGAGGTAGTCTATCAAGAGGCAGATGCTAAGCCATTTAGGGCTTTATAGATAAAATGCAACAGCTTCAACTTACCCAGCTTAACAAATGTACACTGCTAATAAAGGACAAACTATTGGTCAGGCCACAAATATCTTAATTATCTGAAATGTTCAGAAATAAATAGCATGTAGAAAACCAGTTGCTTTGTGTGCATTAGGACTGCTTGTGGCATAAAGTGCTACCCAATGTGACTAAGAACATTACAGTCCTAAGGTTTTTTGTTTTGTTTTGTTTAATTCCCATTCTACATGTATAGATCAAAATCCTAATCACTTTCAGACAGCTGACCAGATTGTGATCTGTTACACCAGTATAAATCTGGAGGAACTATTGACAGGGAGTAAAATGGAGGATTATTCCAGATTTAGACTAACATAGAATCAGAATCTGGCCTGTATATCAAAAACCACAAAAATACATTGCTACAGTCATGAAAATACCTTGAGCCTTCTCAGAGATAAGACAAATGAATGGGTAACTGATCCAGAAACAAAATAAAATGAAACCTACCTTTTCATCAAACATTTAAGGGGGGGAAGCTGAACTCTCTCCAGAACACTAACAACCTCCTACACAGGCAACCTCTTCACTTCAAATGGAAAACCAAAGAAATCAAATGTCCCCTATGACTGAAAAGCAATTGGAAAATAATTGAATCTCACACCTGCCAAAAAGAACAAAATTTCAAAGAACCTGGCACAAGCTCTTTCTGTACAGACAGGCAAAGATAAACTCACAAAGACACTGATTCTAAAAGTCTTTATTCCTAAACTTGAGAAGTGAAAATTATTTATTTATTTTGGTACACTTTTCTAAGCATGCAAATATGCAGTTGCCTCAGACCAACTATAAACTGTTAAATTCTTAATATATTAAGAGATGGGTGCTCTGCTTCTGGAAAAACTAATGCCCTCCTTTCTCTCACCTCCCAATATCTGTAGAAGTGAAATAAACATGACCCTAAATCAAAAAGGGTCAAAATTGTTTGGTTAAGGGCTATTTCCATATTTCCTCCTATTCCCCACCAACTTGTAGCTGCTGTGAAAGATCTTCATGGAGCAACCCAAAAGCCTGCCACCTATATAGTCATCGTAGAGTATGACAGAAAGCAATAGTAAATTCACACAACCTCTTTTAACAAATAAGCCTCCTGACTGCTCTAAGTATTGCCCAGCTGCCTATTGGCTCAAGGAAAAAGTACACAAGAACAGGGGTACTTGAACCATACTTTTTTTTTCTTAAACCTTGCCGCTTAAGCAGGAGAAGGTGCTGCCGTGTGTGTGTGTGTACTACCTATGTCGGCTCTATGCCATGGTCTCCCCCACATAGCTTGTTTAGATTATGTTCTTGCCCCTTTGTTGCACTAACCTGTCAAAAAGCGACAGTAACTAGACCACTGATTTGTCCCTATATGACTATCTCCAGCTCTCTGGTGTCAGTTTGTATCAGAAGTCCATCTCTATATGCCGCAAATGCAATCAAAATTCTGCAAAGCAGAGCCATTGTTTGTTCACAAAGTCACATGTCTTTCTAACTGCCTAGAAATAGTGAGCCATCCCCTATGTGGTCTTTCTTGAGGGCGTTTCAGAGGGCCAGGACACTTCTTTGGATATTGCAGATGGTCTCACCATGCACCATTTTGCCGCCAGTGAGATCTTATTGCTCTGTAGGAACTCCAACTGTCTAATACCTAGACTCCTGGCGAATCTCTAGTGGACTGGTCACTTTTGAATTCCAGCTTCTTTGCGCCACCAGAGTAGTTCAAAGGGGTCAGAATGGGAACCCAATCAGGGCTCTAGCCGGGGGATATGAGTACATAACTTGAATGGTTTTCAACTGTGTATCACTTTTTCTGTTATAATGAATCTTTCCAAGTGTCTTTCTGTAATTCAGTGTTCTTTAGCTGCTAGTATTCTGAGTCCATTTGTATTTAATATTATGTATTACTATCTTTGCCAGTTCTGAAGAAATATATAAAATGCATCCCCTCTAAGATGTTAAAAGTTGTACAAATACTTTAAAAATAACAATGATACAAGTTGTTGGCCACTAATGAGTCAGATAATACTGACTGATTAATACATTCATTCCTCATATTGACCTTAAAAATATATGGTATCCCTTTAAAAACTTTCCAACGTTGCCATTCATTACTATAATTATTGTGGTGGTCCCTGTTTCTTGGTGCACTTAAAAATACAGGTGATACTGTAAATACTGCAGTAGTGTTATTTCATTCTAAGGTACCTAAAACAATTTTTTAAAGCTGCCACTAGAAGTATTTCTTTTGTAGAAGCTACAGTAGCAGAGAATTTTTTTGTATCAAAACCAATTGTGACAGACAACATGAATTACCAATAATATACAACCTTTAGTTTGTTACCTTATCTGCTAAAGTACAGCAACTTGAAATCAGTGATAATATATATAATGCTTTTGGAATTTCAGTTGAGGTTATTTGATCTAAGGAGCAAACTCTCCTGACCCCTCTACCTCCGCAGAAGGCCCCAAATGCAGCAGTGTTCTGTCATCCTGTTGCCTGCATTTGAGGGGATGAAAGTTGAGCCTTCACAGGAGGAACTCTGCAAACCCCATATATGCAGTGTTTAATGTGTGGGGGGGCATGCTGGGGCTGAGCCCTGGCACCTCTAGACTCAGCAGTTTATAGCCCCAGCACCTATGGGCTACCAGCCAGCAGCTGCCGCTCTCTGGCTGCCTAGCTCTGAAGTCAGTGCCACTGCCAGCAGAAGTGCAGAAGTAAGGGTTGCAATACACCATATCATGTCACCCTTACTTCTGCGCTGCTGCTCGAGACAGCACTGCCTTCAGAACTGGGCACCCAGCCAGCAGCTGTCATTCTCTGGCTGCCCAGCTTGAGCTCTGGTACCTCTTTCATTACAAATTAAGTGCTGCCCATATGCTAGAGTTCTGCTCCAGGATGGGTCTCTCTGTGGCAGCATGCATGTGGAGAGATCATGGTCAGGTTAGTGTGTCTATAAATTGCGTGGGTGTGGTGTTTAGTTGTTGCTTGTAATTATTAGAATTGGGAGCACAACAATGGGTTCACTTGCCCAGAAACCCTGTGTACAGGAAGTGTAACAGGCTGGTCCACAGCTGCTTTTGGACCCTCACCCTCCTTCCTGTTTGGAGAGAGTATTCCCTCAAAGTTCTATATTGCCCTCTATGCAAAGCCCTTTAACTAGAGTTTTGTATTTGGGGAGCTGGGAAGGTAAGGGCTGGCTCTCTGTCTCCTTTTTCCCAATATGCTTGTGCAGGACAGGGCAGAATTTGGTCTTCAGAGTAAAGTTTTAAAATGGCAATTTATACCTGGGATAATGGATCCAGTGTTTTGTTTTAAATGTCTAAAGTATAATGCACCCTCATCCTCATCACAACTTCATACTGAAACTACATAGCATCCATACCACGTACTCTAATATTTCTCCCAAACATTCTTTGCTATGGCCCTGATTCTGCCACCATTTATTCATGCATTGTAGTACTTTTCTCCACAAGAAGTCCCAATGGGACTTCTCACAGAATCAAGTGCAACTCAATGTGAAGCATAGAATATCAGGGTTGGAAGGGGCCTCAGGAAGTCATCTAGTCCAACCCCCTGCTCAAAGCAGGACCAATCCCCAATTTTTGCCCCAGATCCCAAATGGCCCCCTCAAGGACTGAACTCACAACCCTGGGTTTAGGAGGCCAATGCTCAAACCACTGAGCTATCCCTCCCCCCAAGAAGAAGAAGGATGACAAAATCAGGCCTTTCATGCACATGTTTACCCTACCTCTGTTCCCATTTGATCATACAAGGTAATTTTGACCAGTAAGTACTACTCACTTTGGACTGGGTTCTGCCACACTTACTCATGCTGAGTAGCCTTACTCAGTGAATAGCCATGTTGATTTCAACACAGCTACTCAACAGGACTAAGGGTGGCTGAATCTGATGCTCTGTGTATTTTTGTCAAAGATCCCTCTTGCAAAAATGCTGCAGGATGGATTCAGTATAAAGAGTTTTGTACCGTTTCTTTATCCTCAATTAGAATTTTTCGTTCTAGACAAATAAATATAAAACTCTATTAATTAGGAATCTAGCAAAGACTGAATAAAATTTTATTCAGGGACTGGAACTAGTTCTCTGAATAACATTTTCAATTTTTGTCATACCCCTAACTATTAAGGGTTTTTTTCCCCTCTCTCC